>NW_022474068.1:4632500-4992828 GCF_902498895.1 Magnusiomyces paraingens
TATCTATTCTATTCTATTTTATTCTATTTTATTTTATCTATAAAAACAAATGTGATAACTTTTTTGTGTTTTTCAAATATAAATAATACACACAAAGAAAATAACGTAATAATATCTTAATACTACTATATATATATATATAGTATACTACTCAAAACGAGGTCTAAGATTTAATGTTTTTGAGACCTAAACATTAAAAAGTTATCAATCACAAGAACAAGCGATAAAATAATTATAATAAAATATAATACAATATATATATATGGTGATGTGAACCCTTACCAAATTTTAGTTGGGTATTTCCTTTTTATCTATCAATTAGCTAAACTTTTTTTTTATATATTTTTTATATTTTTTTTATTTTTGGATGTTTTAAAAAATAAAATATAAAATAAAATAAAATAAAAGCTTAAGAGATATTAACATTCAAACAAAATTAGGTTCATATTATATATATATATATATATATAAGCTAGTTAAAATAATCTTCTCTTTTTTTTTTTTTTCTTGTCTCAGGCCTTTAGTTAATTTTTTTTTTTTTGAATCAACTGATGAAATTTTTATTTCTTTTTTCTTTTTATTTTTAATTTAATTATAAAATATAAAATAGCAATGATTAAAAAAAAATAATAAAAATAATAATAAAAAATAAAAAATAAATTTAACTTTGTTTATTTGTTGTCCTTTCCCTATCATCATATAAAATGTTCCTTTTTGTTATTGAGAAAAGAAGAAAAAAAAACTTGTTCCGTGTATCCCGAACTTGACAATCAAATGTGTTTATAAAAACTCTACCTCTAGCCACTCTCCTATACGTTCTCTCAGTCTCCTAAAAACAAAAATCCAAATCTGGTATTTAGTCACACGACAAGTAATGGCTGATGGGATATCCAGAAGAAGAAGAAAAAGAAGTAGTAGTAGTAGTAGTAGTAGTAGTAGTAGTAGTAGTAGTAGTAATAATATACAATAGTTTAGTACCAATCAAGTATATATATATATATATATATATAAATATATCCAATACGTATCAAATTGTTTATGTTATTTAGTTTCTTAGAAGGCTAGTTTCTCACCATTGGTA
Organism: Magnusiomyces paraingens; assembly: GCF_902498895.1. Classification (NCBI taxonomy): domain Eukaryota; kingdom Fungi; phylum Ascomycota; class Dipodascomycetes; order Dipodascales; family Dipodascaceae; genus Magnusiomyces; species Magnusiomyces paraingens. The sequence continues at coordinate 4,633,582 of NW_022474068.1, forward strand.
GTATATATATTAAAAACAAAATAAATATATATATATATATTGTCTGTAAAATAAAATGACGTACGAAATTGGTAACTTTTATTAGGCTTATTTGGGTTTATATATTCCGATTGTAAGAAAAGAGGGGTTGTTGACGGAAGTGTGATAGAAATATAAACGACCTTTGTTAGAGGGGTAGTTTTGTCAATTGACATTGTAATGTAGAAAAGTTCATTTCCAATGATAATGATAATATTATTATGATTATTATTTAAACATACTTTATTTATTTTTATATTTATCTTTAATTAATCATATTCTTTCTTTCTTTCTTTCTTTCTTTCTTTCTTTCTTTCTTTACAATTTCTCATCATTGTAAGATTATTTTTTGTGTGTGTGTTCTGATGTCCTTTAATATCTCGGCTTAAATGTATAATAATAATTCAAATTCACTAGCCACTCGATATTAATGTTAAATACAGCATTTTTATTCCTTGTTATTGTTAACTTTCCATAATTATTTTTCTTTCTTTCTTTCTTTTTTTCTTTTTTTCTTTCTTTCTTTCTTTCTTTCTTTCTTTCTTTTTTGTTTATTCAAATCAAAATAAAAATATAATATACCCCCTATTAGTCAAAGCTTGCAAATGACCCGATTTCTATTCGTCCGATCCGGCTTTAATAAATAAATAAAAAAAAACTAAATGGTACGGGAAAAACAGAAACCGTTTTTGAAAAAAAAAAAAAAGGTCTTTCCCTTTTATTTTATCTTCATCAAAAATATATATATATATATATATATATAAATTCAATATTTTACCCAGAAATAATTATCATCATCACCATCATTATTTCTTATCCGTTTCAATGATTAAAAAAAAAAAAAAAAAAATTTTTTTTTTCCTTGTGTTTTTATATCAATTAAATCTCTTGTTTGCTTATATAAGAAGGTTCTTGTTTCTTTGTGCGGGAACTTTTGATAATAATTATTATGACTTTTGATGGAAATGGATTTATACCTATGCCTATGCCTATGCCTATGCCTATGCCTATGCCTATGCCTATGCCTATGCCTATGCCTATGCCTAAGCCTAAGCCTAAAAGCCTTAAACATATATATAAATTTTTTTTTTTTCCTTGAAAATTATAAAATTTAAAAGTGTACTCCACATACGTAAAAAAAAAAAACTATAGTAAACTAACAAAAAAGTTACAATTTGAAAAATTTTAGAAAATAAAAAAAAAAAAAAAAACCTTTTAAAAATTTTAATTAAAAGTTAAAGAAAAAAAAAATTTTGACCTTTCAAATTAATTTGTTTTCCTTTTTTTTTTTAAAAAAATTTTTCATTGTTATAAAGAAATTTTTTATTTTTATTTTTTTTTTTTTCAAAAGATCACCTTCTCTCCCCCTTTCATTCTTATTCTCATTTTTTTTTTTTTCATTCCTAACTAGGTGACAATAATTATAATAATTATAATAATAATAACTGTGGCACGCTCAGTACAATAACATGCTGATAAATGCTTGATACATGTAATACTATTATTATTAATATTATTATTATCAACATAACATACACTCATGGGTCACACCCGTACAAACTTCTAAGCGAATATTCTTGATTTTGTGTTTGTGGCAACTATCACACAGGGTCTTGTTCTGTTTCTTTTTAAACACTCTGAAAAAATAAATAAATAAATAAATAAATAAATAAAAATAAAAATAAAAATAGATTGGTTAAAGCGTAATGATAATAAAAAAAAACAAAAGAATATTACCCTTTTATTCTAGTTTATTATTCTTACTAAAATTATTATATTAATGAAAAAAAAAAAAAAAAAAAAACATTGAGCTAATTAGCTCGGAGTATTTTGAATTTTTTTTTTTATTGTACATTAAAAAAAAATGATAATAAAAACAAAATCTGTGGGGGGGAAGAGAAATAATAGACAAAAAATAGGAAACACAAGATAACCAAAATGTAAAGTCTCATTGTCATACTCAAAAAAAAATAAAAAAAAAAATTCAATGTTCACATCAGCATTGAGTTTTTTTTATTTTGGCCTTCACAATAAACTCAGCGAAGATGGAATATTACAAGAAAAAAAAAAAAGAAAAAAAAAAGAAAACTTAATAAAGAAAAGTTTATAATTTTTCATTTTTTGTTATTTTATTTTAAAAATAAAAAAAAAAAAAGAAATATAAACTAAGACAATGGAAATTCTTTTTTTTTTTTATTCTTTGACGTAATCGAAAAAAAAAAAAAAAAACATTAAACTTAAGATGCCTCTGATGATTCCAAATTGACTTTTTCTTTCCTTTCTTTCTTTTATTTTTTTTTGAGAGAATAAACTTGATAAAATATTTGGACCTTAATCATGAGTAACACAATTTATTTTTATTTTTTTTTTTCACTCAATGACTTTTATTTTCTTTCATGTTTCTAATTGGCTTGATAAACCAACTCTTTTTATTTTTTTTTTGTTATTTTCAAATATGAAATCCTTTAACCGGTTATTTCAAAAGTGATATATATATCATTATCCTAAAGGTAGTTAGACTGTTACTCTTTTATTTTTTTTTTTTTATAAAAACTATATATTATCAAATGTTATTATTATTATATTAATGCCTTAAATAATAATTTCTGATTTATCAATTTAAAAAAAAAAATAAAGAGTAAAATGGTATAATTGGTTAATCAGGAAAAAAATAATAAATAAAAGTCCTTTTAAGCTCATTGTAACTGAATTCATAAAACTATTTTTTTTTTTTTCCACACAATTTGCGCTTTTTTTTTTTTCTCAGACCCTCTTTTTTTACTTTATAACTGAATTTCAATGCATGTGAAACAAATCCATTGAATTTATGAGTATAAATAAAAATGGGATTGTTGAGATGAGTTACTATGTAAATATAAGATCAATTAAGTAATTAAGATCATGTACTGAAATATTGAAATATATATATATCGCTTAGTCTCCATATTGTAAAGTGAAAAATTCAAGAACCCTAACCACATAAAATTCTTTGTGGTTAGGGTATCGGTCTCCGAGAGAAAAAGCCATTTTAAAAAAAAACTTTGGGGAAGGGGGAATAAATATTATTGCTACTTGTCAACAATTTTTTTTTTTTTTTTTTTATTTTATTTTATTTTATTTTTGTCTTTGCTAATTATAATAAACATCCCACTTGAAGAAGAAAAAGAAGAAGAAGAAGAAGAAGAAGAAGAAGAAGAAAAAAAAAAAATAAAATAAAAAAACTACTCCTTTTCGGCTCTTCTTCATATTTGATAGGAAATCAATTATTCTAATTAATAATCATTCATTACGTTCCATCCCTTTTAACCAAAAAGAAATTGGATCAAAACCTTAATAACCTAGTTTTTTTTATTTATTTATTTATTTAATTAATTAATTAATTATTTTTTTTTTATCTCATATCTCATATCTTCTATCTCCTATCTCATCTATCTTCGTTTTTTTTTTCTCTCTTTCTTTTAATCCTGTTCTTCCTCCACAATAGGATATTTTATTCCTGCACTGCATGGGAAAGCTTTTTTTTTTTTATCTAGTATTATTATTATTATTATTATTATTATTATTATTATTATTATTGAAATCCCATACAAAGCTCATTCTCACATGTAAGAATATTTTTTTTTCTTTTGCTAGTTTGTCTGTGCACTTCTATAAAAAAAAAATTCCTTTTATTTAATTCAAAAAAAAATTTTTTTTATTCTAAAAAGTTTTGCGCACTTACAAGTTTCATATGGTTCAAATTGAAAAAAAATTAAAAAAAAAAAAAAAGGAAAGAAAGAATATTTGCGCCGAACCCGGGGTTCATGAGTTCAAATAAGAATTGTCAATACCATCTAAAGTACTTGAATATGTAGAAATGCAAGTTGATAAATTATAATTAAAAAAAAAAAAAATTTTATTTGAACAATATGATTAAAAAAAAAATGTGGCATCAGAGGAGGGGTGAGGCAAGGTGTAATGATTTTATTTGTTGTAAAAAAAAAAAAATTAAAAAGTTTGTTCAAACTGCTACAGATACTTCTAATTAACTTTTTTTTTTTTTTTGCTAATTGAATTACAAGAAACTAGCAGAAAAATGAATAGAAAGAAAAAAAAAATTTTTTTTTTTTTTCATGAAGCAGTGCCTTTTGAAAGCTGTTGCGAGAACCCATCAGACAAGTCAAATCAAAAAGCAAGTCGCAAGTACTTATTTATGTACCCCATATATATATATATATATATATATAAATTCATATTAGTTACCAAATTGAATTATTACAAATGAATTACGGGGGGGGAGGGAAAAAAAGTTTTTTTTAAACTATTCTTTAATTTTTTTCCTTTATTATTATTATTATTATTTCGGTTTCACTTTGGACCTTTATGGAATATTTCTGGGGTGGGTTGGTATGAAAAGAAGTAGTTTTTTTTTATATTATTTTATTTTATTTTATTTACCTTCCCCAGGTTAAATGTGGTAGCCTTTTTGTCTTGGGGGAAAAAAAAAAAAAAAATAATAATAATAATAATAATAATAATAATAATAATAATAATAATAATAATAATAATAATAATAATAATAATAATAATAATAATAATAATAATAATAATAATAATAATAATAATAATAATAATAATAATAATAATAATAATAATAATAATAATAATAATAATAATAATAATAATAACACATAACATAATAATAATAACACACATAATAATAATAATAATAATAACAATAATAATAATAATAATAATAATAATAATAATAATAATAATAATAACATAATAATAATAATAATAATAATAATAATAATAATAATAATAATAATAATAATAATAATAATAATAATAATAATAATAATAATAATAATAATAATAATAATAATAATAATAAAATGTTCATTTCTTTTTATTTTTTAAATAAAATAAAATAAAATAAAATAAAAAGTACCCCAATCTTGCTTTTAGTTTCGTTTTCTTTCTTTAAAGATTTATTTTTTTTTTCTTTACTAAAAAAATTTTTCACATTATTGTTAATCATAATCATTAACTTTAACATCATCAACACATCCCCTTTTTTATTTTATTTTATTTTAATATATTTTATCATTTCTCCAATCAATTGTCTCGTTTATACTTCAAGAATTCCTCCTTTGTGTCTCCTTTTAGAATTTTTTTTCTTCTTAAAGGTCTTTAAACCCAAAAAAAAAAAAAAAATTTTTTTTCTTTCTCTCTGTGTGATTAAATTCTTTTTTTTTTATCGTAGATAACGTCGGCTTTATCGCTGTTATCGATACCCAGTTTATTATTACTCGGTTACTTTGAAACGTTGTCATGACAACATAATTTTTATTATTTTTATTATTTTTTTTTCACTAGCCTACCATTTTTATAACAATGAAATTAAAAAATAAATAAAATAAAAATAAAAATAAATAAAAATTTAAATTCTCTGATTTCGTCCAATCAAAGGCGTTCATTGAATATCATTTATTATTGACTAAACCAAAGAGAAAAAAATAATAATAATAACAATAATAATAATAATAATAATAATAATAATAATAATAATATCCTTCCACTATCTTAAACTTTTTTAGTTTATTTTTTTTTTTTTTCATCTCAATTAATTCAATTCAATTCAATTCAATTCACCGATTGGACGATACACAAATTGCTGATTAAAAAAAAAAAAAAAAAATTCGAAACTAATGTGATTGACTCGTTTTAAAAAAAAAAAAAAAAAAAAAAAAAAAAAAAGAAAACTAAGTTTAATATATTCTCAACTTGGCAAAGGCTTAGTAAGAAAATAATAATAATAGTGCAATGTACTAATGATACTTACTATATTATATACTTCATTCACTACAAACAATCCTATTGTCTTTTTATTTTTGAGTTTGAATAAAAAAAAACTTTATTTGAAAAAAAAAAAATGTTTTTTTTTTTTAATTTATCTAGTTTTTTTATTGTTTTTTTTAATTTATCTAGTTTTTTTATTGTTTTTTTTAATCTCATCTTTTTATTTCTTAAAATATTTTTTTTTATTCATTCTTAATCTTCTCTTTTCTTATTTTTTTTTCATTTTTCATTTTTTTATTGCTACTCATCCAAACCCTATTCCCGGCCAAGATTCATCATGACTCGTTGAAATATTTATTATTCCATAGTCATAAAGTAACCTCCCCACACTCACTCTCACTCTATAACAATTCTTTTCAAATTATATCAAATATATCAAATTGGTCATAATTGGACCTCTTTTTTTTCCCTCCTCCCCTCTCCCGTATTTTCTTTAAAACAATTTTTTTGAACAATCAAAAATTATTAAAATTATTAACATCCTTTTTTTTTTTTTTTTTTTTTTAAAACAAAGAACAATTATGCACATAAAAAGGTCAAACACGTTTTTTTTTTTTGTCTTTCTTAGCTTTTATATATAATATCTTTTGCAGATTTTTTTGGCTGATATTAATCTTAGTTTTTTTTTTTTTTTTTTTTTTTTTTGTTTCCTCGGAAAACTGTGCGCAAATACGATTTTCCTTACTACATTCACTAATATCCGTTCTTCGGTTTTCCTATGTTTTTTCTCCATCTCTTTAACTTTTTATTTCTCTATTCCTTTATCGCTATCTTTCTTAATAATGTCGTTATCCGGGATCTCGCATAATATTTATTTTTTTATTTTTTTTTTTTTCAATTTCTTTCTCAGTATCCAATTTGTCTTTAATTATTAAAACTCATTTCCTATTTTGTAAATCTTTTTTTTTCTGTTTCTCTCTCTTCTTTGATGTTGAATTTTAAACAAAAATTTTTTTAGATAAAGATCTCCTGTTCTCTTATTTTATTTCATTTCTCATTTAAATTCAGTTTCTTTATTTGAATTCCTAGCCATCTCGAGGTTATTATTAGCTTGCTCGTTAATTGATTCATGATATCTCTTTTAATTTATTTTTTTCCCCCCTCTTTTTTTAATCTCATCAACTAAGGTTTACTTATGCTTAACGAGGGGAAGCACAAGTACAAAATAAAAAAAGGGTCTCTATTTTAATAGATTATGTAGATACTTATATAAATTAAAAAAAAAAGATCTTTTTCTTTAATTCATTTGCTAATCAAATACAAGCTTAACCAACAAAAAAATAAAAATAAAAATAAAAACGAGGCAACATTCTAAATGAATTTGTACTATAGTAATTAAAATTAAACGTTAAGACTATCATTTTTAATAAAAAAAACAAAGCCTAACAAGAATATAAACATTTAAATAAAGCTTAAATAAACTGTAACTGGTAATTTAATCCATCTTAACCTATTCTTTTCAATTCTTAGCTTTCGTAAATCATTAAATAGTCTTCCAAATGTTTTGGCCATAAATACTTAAATAAATCAAACAAACTTTGTATCTTTATATTTTTCCTAATAATAACACCCTTTACATATATATACGCATATATCAATAAATATATACCTTACATGTAGAAACATAACTGGTCAATACGTATTATTAGACTTGTTTGTAACATATGTCCCGTTTATGCAAAAGTCAAATCAAAATTATAAAAAAAAGCAAATTTAAGAAGAAGAAAAACGGTGAAAAATCTCGTTAAATTTGACTTCTGTTTGATGTAGATTTCTTGGACTGGTGATACACTAATGACTACAACAACAATACCATTATTTTCTACAAAAAAAATTTTTTTTCTGTAGAATTGTACTTGTAGAAAAAAAAGGAGGGGAGCGGATTGATCAACAACACAATCCAAATACCATGAAACCGTTAAACCAACGTTTTTTTTTTTTTTTTACAAATATATAATGAGGGTGTAAATGATCTTTGAGCAAGGTTTCCAACTAAATATTAATAAAAAAAATAAATAAATAAAAGCAAAGATGTTAGAAATATTTAGAAAAATACAAACGGTGAGAATAAAAACTAGAAATTCAAAAAAAAAAACAAAAAGAAAACTAACTTCAGTATAACAATTTTTTGTAACCAAAGTACTAAACAACTAAAAAAACTTACTTAACACATACACACACATACAAAAAAAACAGGATATTACAGTTAAGTAAATAGACTAGGAAATCATTATAATGTGGCTCATACAAGAGGATAAATTAGTTCCGGTATATTCCACAATGTTAAGATTCTATTCTGCCTTTTATCTGTATATACGCGATTTTATCGTGGCTTGGATTAACTACTGTTAAGATTGTAGAGTCTAATATTGGCTACTTTAATACCTATTTAAACTTGCAATTCTTAAAAGAGTTGAAATACAATTGATTGTTTAAACAATTGGTAAATCAATCTAATTCTAGTAATAAAAAAGATTGAAAATGAAAACATAAGAAAACAGTAATCTTGATAGTGTATCCAATTATATTACTGGAAGTTTCACAAGATAACAGAGTCCATAATTGGTGATTAGTCGTACCCACTACCAAATAATCCTTTACTTATCACTAAGTAAACATAAAAATAAAACAAGAATTGACCTTTGGATTACAAGTTAAAAGCAAATAATAATGTTGTTATATATTTGTCAATAGTGAATGTTACATCACCTAAGCACTACAGTAGATATAAATGTGTGCGTATTGACCAATTTGAAATCAATAGACTTATAATTAACAATCAAAAAAGGAAAATTAGGCAATTTTTATACAATAAAAGATGACGTGGGAAAAAAAAAATAATTGTAGACTCAAAGAGGCATTTTTTTTTTATGATCTGGATATATAAGTTAAGCAATATGTGTGATTGTAGTAGAAGCAAAAGATAAGAGTTAAGAAAGTATTAAAAAAAATAATTCAGGATACCATATTTGCTTAAAAATAAGTGTGATAAATGATATAAAATATATCACAATAGATTAGAAAAAAAAAAAAAAAAAAAGAATGTAAAAAATAAAATGTGATTATATCGGTTTTATTTTTTTTTATTTTTTTTTTCTTTTTAAGAGACTTTAACATTTATAAATGATAAAAAATAAAAGCTGTAATATAATTGGTTTAAAAAAATTGAAAAACTGTCAACTAAAATAATTTATTCAAAAGTTACATTTTGAAAAAAAAAAAAAAAAATTAACTTATAAATGAAAAGGGTTTTTTAATAAAAATTTGAAAATTTTTTAATAAAAAAGTGCTTTAAATTAATATATAGAGGCATTGTTTTATAGTTGTTCGAACCAAATAATTAATTGATTTAAGAAATGAAAAAAATTAAAAAAAATTAAAAAAAATTAAAAAAAATAAAAACAAAATGATTTTTAAGAAAGTTATGATAAAAAATGGTGTAAAATTGCAGACTTCAAAAAACAACCTTAGAATGAGGATCAAAAGTAATGTAAAAAATCCAATTTAATCTTTTGAAAAAAAAAAAAATTAACAATAAGTAATTCCAGATTGATGATAAATTTAAATTAAAGAAGAACTGGAAGAACTGAAAAAAAAAAAAAAAACATATTATACTTACCAATTGTAATTTTGATGACAGGCTAATAAACTCTGTAATGGTGATGAAAAGAATTGCAATTGTTAATGTTACCTCATTTATTTCTAACCTTTTAAAGAGCTTTTTTTTTAAAAAAAAAATTTAAAAGGAAATAAAAATAAATTCTTTTTTTAAAAAAATAATGTACTTTTTAAAGAGGTTTAATTAAAAATGTAGATAATATTTAATGAAAATGATAATGAAGAATGAATTTTCTTTAAATTGATATCACAAAGAGACCATTTGAAAGTTGAGAAAAAAAAATTAGTTATGATTTTAATAAACTAAAGAAAAAAGTTTTTCTGGAACATTTAAAAATAAAAACAATTTGAAAACAATTCGTTAATTAGTTTGACAATTCTTATAATTGGGGTTATCTTTTTGCAAAGAATCTTTTAATTTAGCTAAAAATCCATATATCCAGATTTTCATACCATTTTAAACTAGACTCATGTTTTTTTTTTTTTCTATGTTTCAAAAAATTTCAAAGATTAAAAAGGGTATCAGTGTATTTTTTTAAAGAAATATATAATAAAATCTGGAGAAAATGAGAAGAAGAAAAAAAAAAAAAAAAAAAGGTAGTGTATTATTTTTTGGTGTAGAAATTTAACCCGGCACAAGTGGAAAACCCCCGTGAAAAAAAAAATTATGAGTGTGATGATTATGGCACCATACTAAAACAGTTGAAAATGTCAAATATATTTTTTAATGTAGAAACTGAAATATGAATTTCTAAACAAACCTTCCTTGATATTTATGAAAATGCATCAAGTACTTGGATAATAAAAAAAAAAAAGAAAAAACAGGAAAAATAGACTAGAAAATGTAGAGAAACCGGTGTATAAAAAAGAAAAAAAAAGTATAAAACTTGGGGTAGTGGAAAAAAATGTTTTTCAAAAAAAAAAAAAAAAAAAAATCTAGGGAAACTAGACAAGAATAGTGAATTGTGGATTTTGTTTATTTTTAATGTGATAGTGAATTAAGAAAAGAAAAGGGAAAATAAAGATGATTAAATCAGAAATGAGATTAGATGAGATGAGGTTAGAAAAAAAAAAAAAGTTGGGTAGGTATATTTTGAATAAGATGTTAAAAAAAAAACTGAATGGAATTTAAATCTGGGGTAAAACCAAATAAGGGTTAAAAGTTGATTTGTAAGTTGAAGAAGAAAATTATTATTTTTATTATTATTATTATTATTATTATTATTATTATTACTTGGATATAACAAGAATCAACGTTAATTTAAAATAAAATTGACAAAGAAGTATATTATTATTATAATTGATTGTTATTTTAAAAAATTAAATGGAAAAGGAGATTGAGTTTTCTGTCTTAAAACAATTGTTAACCTGTAAAGAAAAGAAGGTAAAGTTATTCTTTTTCTAAAAAAAAAAAAAAATAAAAGTTTTGGAAACGACAATTTTCACAATTCTGTCAATTTGAATTAAACTTAAACAACAGATTCACATAGCCTCTTTAAGTTTATGATTCTCCCCCCCCCCCCTTCTCTCGTATCTTATCTCAGAAACAAAACATGTTTTCAAAGAAGAAAAAAAGCACACTTTGCAGATTGAAACCCATTTAAGAGAAAAACCTCTCAATCAAAGTTTAAGAAAAAAAAAGTTTAGATGCTTGATTGAGGAAGAAGAAGAAGAAGAAGAAGAAGAAGAAGAATAAGAAAAGAAAAAAGTTAAAAAGGTGTATTGTAAAAGAAGAACAAGAAAAAAAAAAAGTAAAATGGGGTGTGGATAGTTAAGATTTAAGTACATTAAGGGGATAAGAAGAATCCCTTAAAGTCATGAAAGGTTTAAGAAGTTTAACAAAAAAAAAAAGTATGATTTTGAAACAAGAAAAAAAAATAATAAGAAGAAGAAGAAGATAAGTCTAAGATTATAAAGTTTATTAAAAAAAAAAAAAAAAAAAAAAAAAAAAAAAAGTGAAAAGTGAAAAGTGAAAAGTGAAAAGTGAAAAGTGAAAAGTGAAAAGAGAATATTATATTGTTGAAATTTTTTTTTATTATTTTTTATTTTATTTTTTTCATTTGTGCCACGGAATTAAGACGCATTATTATATAAAAAAGAGGTAATAATATTAATACTGATGACTAACTTTAACCAAATAAAAATTAAATAATTTTTTTTATGGTGACTAAATAGCACCTGCACATTTAATTTTTTATTAAATAAAAATAAAAATAATAATAAAAACATTGAGAATTTTGGAAATTAGCAAATACTAGAGCAATCAATGAAAAAAGAGGCGAGTGAAAAGAAGAAACAATGTCATATGAAGTAATAAATATATTTTTTTTAAATCAAAATTAAAATAAAAAAAATAGAAAAAAAAATAAAATAAAAAAATTTTTTTTTTTAATTCATTTTTGTTGATGACGAAATTTGGGGTAAAAAAAAAAAAAATTTCAATCACAAGGCTTTTTTTTTTTTTTTCTTTTTTTAATAATAAAAAAATTTTTTTTTAAAGTTGGAAAGGAAAAAATTTTTTTTTTTTTCACCCCACGATGCGGAGAACCCAAAAAATAAAAATAAATAAAAAAAATTTCATTGTTATTGTTCATCGTCATTACAATAAATATTTTTTTTTTTTTTTTTTTTAAAAAATGCAATTCAATCAAAAAAAAAAAAAAAACAACAAATTGAAATTTTTCAATGTGACTAAATTCATTTAGAATTCAATTGGATTAATAAAAGAAAAAAGAAAAGAAAGTAAATAATTATTTATAAAATATTAAAAACAATAAATCCTATGTGAAAAACAATGAAATGATAATATTCAACTAGCTTCATCATAATCAATCTTTCTATTTGCTCATTCATTCATTTATTTATTTTATTTTTTATAAGAAATTTTATAATTCAATTGTATTCTTTTTTATTTCAAAATTTCAATTATAATTAATTGATTAACAAACAATTTAATCAATTCTTTTAAAAAGAAAAATTTTTTTTTTTTCATTCAAATACTGTTGCTGTTCTTGTTGCTCTTTAATTCAAATCTTCAACATGATTATAATCTTTGTTATAACTTAATTAAGTAATTACTTATAACAATAAAACAATAAATAAATAAATAAAAAAATAAATAAATAAAAAAGAAATACATTTTCAAATCTTTTTTTTTTCTTTTAATATCTATATTCTACAACATAATCTTCACCTATTAAACACTCTCAACTTATCCCTTTTTTTTTTTTTTTTTTTTTTTTTTCCTTCTCATCTTCAAACTATTTTATCTCTTGGTTCTCAAATTCTTTTCGTATTATTATTATTATTATTATTATTATTATTATTATTATTATTATTATTATTATTATTATTATTATTATTATTATTATTATTATTATTATTATTATTATTATTATTATTATTATTATTATTATTATTATTATTATTATTATTATTATCATCTTTGAATATCCCCCCAAAAAAAACAAAAAATAAAAAAAAACTCTCTCTCTTCTCTCATTTGTTAATTTTGTTTATCAGGAAAAAAAAATAAAAATAAAATAAACCCTTCTTGGGTAAAAAAAAAACATCATCTTCCTCATTATCTACAGCAAACCGGCGTCTTCGGATTGTTATCTTGCAGGGAAAATATCCCGCAAATCACAATACCCCATATATGTCCATCTTAAACTAATCACCCCTTTCTCTCCCTCTCTTCCAACTACGATAGACTCATATATATCTCCATTTTATTACATTGGTTTATCAAAAACTTTTATTTTTTGTTTTGTTTTTATCCAATAGTATTATTATATCAATAGCAAAAAAATAAATAAATAAATAAATATTAATCATTATAAGGGGGTGGTGGTGGTGGTCGAGGTTCGTATAGTAATAATAATAATACACTTTCATCATAATACCATAAATATTTTCAAAAATTGTTTCCTCTCTTTTTCTTCATCTTCTTAATCTTCTTCTTCAAGGCGTCTCTCTTTTAGTCCTTCCAAAATCTATCTATCTATCTATCTAATTTTTTTTTTTCATTCTTCTTTATACACCTTTTCTTCATCTTACCAATTCAGGGTTGGTATAAACCTCAGTTGTGTATGTCTAATATGGGTATATATATATTTTTTCTCTCTCTCTCTCTCTTTTATCACTATTTTAATTTTTTTTTAAAAAAAAAACAGCACTTTCCTCCAATCCATCATATTCTTCTTCACTGCTTTTCCCTCTCCATTCAATCCAATCTCACATCTAATACCCTCATCATTGAGGTTGCTGCTGTTCCTGTGCTGCAACCATACTGAAAAACGGATTGTTACTGCTCATTGGCGATGACAAACTAATGCTACTCCCTGCAGACATGTTATGAGAACTATTCAGACTTACTGCACTCGTCACAATCGGAGCAAGCACAGTCACCGGAATGGTTGTTTGTTGTATATTACCAGTGACTGGGGTTGGTGCCGATACAGGCATTGATGTCATCACAGGGGGTGGTGATCTCGACGTTATTATTGTTGCGGGTAATGGCGCAGATGATGCTGCGCCAATCTGGTTACCCTTTATTTTTGTGGGTGAGCCGCTTACTGGAATCCTAACGGCTGAACTTTTTGATGTTGTTGGTGTTGTTGGTGTTGTTAATATTATTGAGTTACCAACAACTTCCTCATTATCCACCACCAATCTAATGGTTCCAGAGTTTTTACTGACATTTCCAGCTGCGGTGGAAAATGTCTGAATCCGTGAAACGGGCTGAGGCGATGGTGTATTATTGGATGAGGAAGAGAGTGGTGCTCGAGTAGGCACTACCGATGCTGCGGAAACAGAGTGTGGTGGCGTAGGTGCAGAGTAGTGGGATTCCTCAATGATGGAATGGAGGGGGAGAGACAGAGAATAACGGCCTTCCATGGAGGGTTTGGGTGCAACACGAGCCTTATTTCTGTAAGCCCCTGAGCTGGATTGTTGTGTCCAAGCATCGAGTGAGCTGCGTGGACTTGTAACGGAAGATGTAGCTGAAGTGTTATGATAATTGTTAGATGAGAAAGATGATGAAGCAGAAGCAGAAGCAGAAGCAGAAGAGGTAGAAGAAGGGCCTTGAGGCCCTGAGTTTGCAGCAACAATAGCCGTACTGATACTGCGACGGGGCCGGCCCGAGGATGAAAGATCGAGGGTTAAACGTGGTTTTGCGGGTGCAGCATTACCAGTAGCCAAGTCTACAATTCCTGGTCTTGCCATGTTTGCACGTAGTTCTTGGTACTGTTTCTTTTCCTGTGCCATTTTTTCAGGAGATTCAATCAATTCTGTAATTAGACTTGCTTTTGCCCTGACTGTTGAATGTTAGTAGAGATAACCGAATCAAGTAAAAAAAAAAATCAAAAAAAAAAAGGGGGTGAGGATGAGAGGTAGGTTTAATATAAAACATACTAGGAGCACCTTGATCAATGTTACGATCATCGGCATAACGGAAATCGCGTAGGGTTTTAATTAGATAAAGATTTTTTTTGAGCCAGTCAACCACTAGATCTGAAGCTTCATAGATACAATGGAGAAGAATTGTAAGAGCCTTTAGAAGAGTTAGATTTGAAAAATGAAATGATTTGAAATGAAATGAAATGAAATGAAATAAAAAAACGTGGTTCAAACTAGGTTTCAAATGAAAAATACATACTTTCATCACATGACGCCAGTTCTTGCCCTTGTCATTGAGTCGTTTTTCAAGTACATCGAGAACTTCCTTGAGATATTTACTTGGGAAAGGTTAGAACGGGGGAAAGAAATCAAAAAAAAGACACAATGATTTCTATATAAAACTCACTCGTGATAAGTTAATAGTGCAATTTCATTAAGTTCCGAGATGCTTGGCCCCCAAGGTTCATTACTTGTAGCTATCAAAGTGATAACAAATGTGTTAGTTAAAGTTATTGAAATATATATATATATATATATATATATATATATATATTATATTTTGATATAAATCGAATAAAAAAAAAAAGACTGTAGTGTAGTTTAAAGGCGTACCATTTCTAACGGTGATTTCAGTGGGCGTATATCTATTTGTTACGTTTTTAATAGAGCGAACAAAATGCTTAGACATTGCTGGAGCCAAAAAAAAAAAAAAATAAATAAATAAAATTTTTTTTTAAATAATAATGATAATTATGATAGTAAAAACCGTGGCTGGTATTCAAGGGCTCTCTGATAGGAGGGTCCTTGAAAAAGAAAAAGAAGAAGAAAAAAGACTTTTGAGTGGGTGGTGATGGTGATGGTGGTGGTGATGATGATTTTTTGACTGTGTGTGTGAGTGTGTGTGAGTGTGTGTAGTGTAGTGTAGTGTAGTGTAGTGTAGTGTAGTGTAGTGTAGTGTGGGGAGGGCAGACTAGGAAAAAAGCAAAAGCAACAGCAGCAGCAGCAGCAGCAGCAGCAGCAGCAGCACCAGCAGAGGCAGCAGAAGTGTAGATTTTTTTAAAATTATATATATAAAAAAAAAGAGGTAACGTGAAGGGTTAGGGTAAAAGCTTTTTTTTTTTTTTTTTATTTTTTTTTTTTGGGGGGGTATTTACAAATTATCCAAACAAGGTAACTTTTAAACCCATTTTATTTTTATTTATTTATTTATTTCCCATATCAAAATCAAAATCAAAAAAAATACCATCAAATGGCTTACGACCAATTCTACAAAGAAGATGCCTTTGCAAGCTCTTTAACTTTTAACAAATGGGTCCCACTTATGTGTGCAGATGTGGCTTTGCTATGGACTTTTAAACAAATTTATAACCGTCCTCCAGATCCACGCATTTGTCTTACATCATCTCCAGGCAATAATAAAAATAATAATAAAAATAAAATCACCAACACCCTTCTATACCCTCCACACTTTTTCCGAAATCATCCCATTAACTATGTATCTGTGACAGGGGAACTTATTGATGTGACTGAATCACAACTAGGATTGGATCCAGAGAAAAACTCATTGGCAATACTTATACTTACAGTAGACGATGGATCAGGAACTACCCTTAAATGCATCTTATTTACCCAACAAGGAGCTTATAACCCAAATAATTTACTACACCAGGTTTACCAAGTCCAAGGCTTTATTATTGACTCTGAAACTTTTGGAAGACAACTACGAATTGTTCAGTTTGCTCGAGTTAAGGGACTTACTGGTGAATTGGATAGATGGTGTGAAACTTTACGTGTTCGTAAAACCATTTTGACAAAACACTGGGATTACGATTCTGGAGAAACAGACGAAGACGAAGACGAAGATAAAGATAAAGATGAAGATGAACAAGACGAACAAGAAGAGGAAGAAGTTAATGATAATGATGAAAGTTTTAAAGATATTGATAAATTACCAACCATGTTTTGCTCTTTCCATAGGAAAAACTCTGTGCTTGTTCAAACCCCTAATGCCCTAGTGACTACACATACAGGTGGTGTACGATTAGATTTACGAAAAACACAAACCTCTGCAAGAGTTTTAAAAGTCATCAAACATCCAAGAAACAAAACTCCACCACCACAACACCAGTATCATAAACGGGTCCTCAAAAGCCCTCGCAAAAGTCAAAAATCATCTCCTCTAGATCCATCTCTTAAGAATTCACCAACAATTACATTTACTCGACAAAACACGAGGCAGGATCCGCAATGTGCTCCAGCAATCCATCAACAAGTATACTTAAACTCTCAAATTTGTTTCTTTTCACGGCCATGTGTTATTGCAACACCAGCAATTTCTCATCTCCCAAAATCCCGTCGTCATCTTCATCTTCATAAGTGATGAAAAGGAATTTTTTCATTCATTAATTCATTCATTCATTCATTCATTTATTTTTTTATTTTTTTATTTTTTTATTTTTTCCCCCAAACATATTATAATGCTGGCTTATCAAAACGAATTGACATTTCAACACCTGCAACAGAGTACCCACACTTTTGATAAAAGGCCACATTGTGCTCCGAGCAATCCAGAATAATCTTGTACACTCCAGCCGCCTTTCCAATGGCTGTGAGTGCTGAAATCAACGAGATTCCAAGTCTTTTACCTTGCTGCGACTTGTTCACAGCAATATCTTCAATGTGGCCCACAAGCCCACACCCATGAATCAATTTACGTTCCACAAGAACGGTTCCCACAGCCACAACCGCATTTGCAGCATCTGTAATGGCAACCGCATAATATACATCTCCACGCGACTTCCAGTGATCAAATAAAACACCAAATGTCTTTGCAGTTACGTCTCCAACAGTTGTTAGGGCGCTTAGAGTATCGAGCACTCCGCGAGACACGTCGTCTCGAGCAAGAGGCCGTAGAGCGTAGCCTTGAGGAAGAGCAGCAGCGACTTCTTTAGGGATCAAGCTGGGAGAGAACAGCAAGTTTTCTTGAGTAGGAGCCGAGTAAATTGTTTGTGATTCAGACATTTTCTATTTTATTTTGAGTGGTTGTTATGTTTGTTGAAGGGGGGGGAAGAAAATAAAAAAAAAATGGCTGGTTTTTTTTTTTAATTTTTTTTATGGAGCTGCTGTGCTGGCCACCAATGCGGCTGAACATTAGGTAACACGTGTGGATCAGAACTTATCTTTGGATAACATAAAACGATACCCCGGATTTATAAAGTTACCAACACGGTAACCTTTATTCTTTTATTTAAACCGGCAACAAGCGGGTATTGCCCATGTTATACACGGAGCCCGGCACGCGGGTTTCTCGATAGAATATTGCAAAATGCACCGACTGGACATTTCACATGGACGTACCCGAGAAATGAGAAATGAAAAATGAAAAAAAATGCATATTTTTTTTTTTTTACGTTGCTATTACTGGTCTTTTTTTTTTTTTTTCTCTATTCTTTCTATCACATTAAACAAAAAAAAAATTTAGTCATTTTTTTATGTTTGAGCCAACCGTTAAATTTTTTTTTTTTTTTTTTTTTTTAAAAATTTTCTTTTAAATTTCCTCTCTCATCAAAAAATAACCAACCAACCAACCAACCAACCAACAACCCATCATCATCAAAATCGCTCCAATTAATCAACCAACTAACTAACTAAACAAACAAACAAACAAAATACCCTTCTAATGTTTCGATCAGCCCTGAAACTTGCCCGTGCCCCGGCCTCCTCTTCGGTCATGGCTACTTCCCGTCGTGCCATTGCTACCTCTTCCTTTGTCCCTCCCTCTCCCTTCACCTCCGCAGACCAAAAACCTCGCCATTTGCTCTCCATCGACGACGTCACTGCTGAAGAACTTCATGCTCTCGTCACAAATGCTATCCGTCACAAAAGTCTCATCCGTTCAACTCGAGATACTACCACATCAGCCACAGCTGGCTCTCTTTCTGCCCATGCTCTTTCTGCCTCATCCGGTGGTCTCCGTGGTCAAACTGTCCCTCTCATCTTCTCAAAACGCTCTACCAGAACACGCGTCTCTACTGAAGGCGCCGTCACATACCTTGGCGGACACTCTATGTTCCTTGGTAAGGATGATATCCAAATCGGTGTCAATGAATCTCTCTATGATTCTTCTCGTGTCATTTCCTCCATGACTGCAGCCATTGTTGCACGTGTTGGACCCCACGAGGACATTTTGGGTCTTGCTGAACCCTCTTCAGTCCCTGTCATCAATGCCCTCTCCGATCTCTTCCACCCCTTCCAGGCCATTACTGACATTATGACTATCCGCGAACATTTTGCTCCTAATAACTCTGGAATTGATGCCCTCAAGGGTCTTAAGGTCGCCTGGGTTGGTGATGCCACAAATGTCCTTCACGACCTCGCAATTGCCTGCGCAAAGTCTGGCATTGATATTGCTGCTGCAACTCCCCTCGAATACCCCGTCAACCTTGACATTGTCGAGATGGTCCGCAGAGCAGGTGACGAAACTGGTGCCATCTTTGAGGTCACTACCGACCCCCTGGCCGCCATCAAAAATGCAGATGTCGTTGTCACCGATACTTGGGTTTCTATGGGCCAAGAGGCAGAGTACCGCCTTCGCATGCAACAATTTCAGGGCTATCAAGTCACCTCTGATATGGTTAAGGCTGCTGGTGCCAACAAGGACTGGGTCTTTATGCACTGTCTCCCCCGTCACCCTGAAGAAGTCTCTGACGAGGTTTTCTACTCGGACCGCTCGCTGGTTTTCCCTGAGGCTGAAAACAGACTTTATGCTGCTATTTCCGTGCTTGAGTCTTTTGTTGTCAACAAGGGAAACATTTTGTAAAATAATGGGATTAAATGTTTAGAAAAAAAAAGTTGAAACAGCTTTTTTTTTTTTTTTTAAGTATATAGAAAATAAAAGTATTCAAAAATTCAAAAATTGTGTGTTTAAAAAAAAAAATAATTCTAAACATCTACACTTTTTTTTTTTTTTTTTTTCATTTGTTTACAAATTAAAAACAAACACAAACCTCCCATATCCCCTTCTTCTTAAAAAAAAAAAGAAAATGAACCCAGATGACCCACAGGAAACTCTCCCAGCAGGTCTCAAGAACCTAGCAACTTCTCTCAATAACCTCAATCTTCAGACCCTCCGTCGTAAATCTCTTCACCAACGCCATGACTATCTCTCTTCTGATGACAATGATCACCCAAGCCCAGTCAAAACTGAACAACAAGACCCTGATCCAAAGCTTGTAACTACAACCCCACGACAACCAATACATGACCCGCTTACCCCAGGCCATATCGCATCATCTGCACTTAAAAATCCCATCATATCAACCCCTGGTGTTTCCGCTCCTCCGCTTCACCCACACTCGGCCGTAACTGCCTCAGCAACTACTGCTCGGCGCGTGCCGTCTGACGACCCACGTACACAGACCAGGGATGCATCACTACGGCGAGAGCTCGAGCAAGTGCGCCAGGCAAACCTTGCACTTTCAGTTGTGCTTTCTGCGGTCCGTATTTCACAAACAAATCTGGACGGTGTGCTGACTGCAGCACACAATGCTGACCGTCTGCTGGACAGCTGGGTCGCGGTACTGTCACAGTCCCAACATACTTATTCATTGTTATCAGATGCTGGGTATTGGACAGGTGTACATGACGATTTGGCACGCGAGGAAGCCCAGAAGGCTGAGAGAGAAGCAGCGGCAGCAGCAGCGGCAGCAGCAGCAGAACAGGAGCGGCGTGAAAGACAGAAAAAACAACAAGAAGAAGAGGCCAGGAGACGCAGAGAAGAAGCAGAAAAAGCAGAGGCTGCGACAAGAGCACAACATGAACAAGATAGCAGAAGAAGGTTGCGTCGAACGCGGCCGGATCAACAAAACGGTGTGACGCGAAGTTTAAGTGCACGACGACGGACTATAGTGGCACCAACAGCTGCTTCTGCAACAGCTGCGGAAGATACGCGGCTACGGAGGCGAGGAACAATGATTGGAACAACTACAACACCTTCCAGTGCAACACGTCGGCCACCTCCAGGGTCTCGTGCACAACCCGGGTCTTCGATTCCTTCACGCACCGGTCGGTTCAATCCCAAATAGAATTATTTTTTTATTTTTATTTTTTTTTTGATACAAAAAGAAAAAGAAAAAAGGTAATCATTTATAGAAGTTTTCAATATATAATGTAAAAAAAAAAAAAAGAAAAGATGGAGAAGTTAAATTCATCACAAATATTTTTCAAATCCTTTTCAAATCCTTTTCAAATCCTTTTCAAATCCTTTTCAAATCATTCATCGTCGTTTGCCTCCCCGCGTGGTACCTTGACGCCCTCGTGAACCAGCCCCTCCACTGCCACCACGAGAATTGCTGCCTCCTCCAGCACCCCCACGGTTTGATCGTCCATTCACTGCGTTACCTCGCCGCGCACCGCCTCCTGGTCTTTGGTCTCTTAACCTCATAGCACGCTCTATATCTTCATGCATTTTCCGAGCCTGTTCGATCCGCCGTCGCCGCCGTCTTTGGTCTTCTTCGAAAAAACTGGCTGGTGAGTTTGTTTCAGATCCAGTACTGGCCATTGGATTTGCTGCTGCTGCTGCTGCGGTACTTGCTACTGCGTTACTTTCAATCCGTGTGAGTCGTGCCTGTAAAGGTGTGAAGTAGGGGAATGCAGTTGATTTGAGAATACTTTCCACGCTTTGATCTATAATCTCTTCTTCTTTCCGTTTCGCAGCTTCTTTCTCTGCATCATATTGCTTAGATGCACTTCGTTGTTTATTTTTGGCCAAAATGGAAAGCACAGAATCTTCACTTGGCGAAGCTTTCTTTGCTTTGTTATGCCGTAAATCAACCTCCACAATACGCCCTGACACTGCAAATCCCTTAACTTCTTCATCAGTTGATAATAATCCTTTAGGCTTGGTATAAATTGGTCGTGTACCTTCATTATTCTTTTTCCGTTCATTATCAGTCCCAATTTGCGATTGGCTAAAGCCTATATTTACTGGAGATTGTGGACGTTTGGGCAAACTAGCTGGTGCTTTCCCCAAGGTATTTGTACTATTCATACTATTCATTGAAGTATCTTCCTTTTCATTTTCTGGCATATTTAGAATACTTGAAGATGCAGGCAAAAACCTCCCATATAATGTCTCCACTTCTGGTTTATCCTTTTTATCTTGTTTTTGTTGTTGCTTCTGATTCTGATTCTGATTCTGATTCTGCGTCTGTTGCTTCTGCTGTTGCTGTTGTTGTTGTTGTTGTTGTTGTTTAATTTGGTCAGCACTCGTGGTATCAATTTTGGGTTTCTTTTTAAGAGGAGTCTTGAGCTCCAAATCACGGCGTTTTTTGCGTAACAAAAGAGCAGCATTTAACGCATCTGTTTCATTATCATTATCATTATAATTTTGATTGTCTTCTTTTGCTTCTTTTGCTTCTTTTGCTTCTTTTGCTTCCTCCTCCTCTTCTTTTTGTTCTTCTCCAGGTGAAGTCCGCCTGTTGTGACTAGTTACATGAGAAGTTGATTTACTAGATGATAGTTTATCGTCTCGCCAAACAGTTAGAGATTTTAGTTTAAACAAAAAATAAAAAAAACAGATTAAAGGATCATTATAAAGTCCTTTTTCATACCTGTGAGAAACTTTCGTTTTCGTAGCATTTTTTTTTTATTGATATATTATCAAATTCTGGGTGGTAGTGATGGTAGTTGTTGAAGAAATGCTGAATTTATTACTTGAAATGAAAAAGAAAATTAAATTAAATTAAAATAAACTAAAGATTATATAAACATTACTAATCCATTACATAAATATTTCACTTTTTTTTATCTCCTTTTTTTTTTTTTTTTTTTTTTCTTTACCAGCCAGCTGTTTTTGAAAACCTCCAAATCTTTCAACAACATCAACATCAACAATTAGAATAAAAAAAAATTCCCACCAAAACAACAACCAGAAATTATGCGTGAAATCGTCTCAATCCAATGTGGCCAGGCAGGTAAGTCAATTAAAAAATCTTTATAAAATTTGTTTGCATTGTTTAATCTTATATTCTAACTATTTATCAACCTCTTTCTAGGGTAATTATCTTTCAATTCCTATAAACTTTTCTCTTTCCCCCCCCTAATCTTATTATCCTTTTCCATCCCTCCTCCCCTCCCTAACACTTTCATCCCCTCCTATTTAGCAACCAAGTTTCTACTGCGTTTTGGAACACAATCATTGAGGAACACGGCCTCGATGCAGATGGCCATCTCAAACCAGACCAGGACGAATACTCATCTAAGCGTATCGATGTATTCTTTTCCGAAGCATCCAACCACAAGTACGTCCCCCGTGCTGTGGCTGTTGACCTGGAACCCGCTACCCTTGATACAATCCGCTCCGGCCCCCTCGGCCACATCTACCGACCAGATAATCTCATTAGCGGTGATTCCGGCGCTGGAAACAACTGGGCTAAAGGTTTCTATACTGAAGGCGCAGAGCTCATGGAAAGCGTGATGGACGCCGTGCGACATGAGGCCGAACAGGCAGACTCGTTACAAGGTTTCCAGCTCGCCCATTCACTCGGTGGTGGTACCGGTTCCGGTCTCGGTACCCTGCTGCTGACTCGCATCAAGGAAGAGTACCCAGACCGTATGCTCTCTACTTACTCTGTCCTGCCATCACCCAAGGTCTCAGAAACTGTCACTGAACCATACAATGCTGTCCTCTCTTTCAACCAGCTCATTGACCACGCCGACGCTACCTACTGTCTCGATAATGAAGCTCTCTACAACATTTGCGAAAACACTCTCAAGATTGCGCGGCCCACCCACAAGGACCTCAACGCCCTCATTGCACTCGTCATGTCTGGTGTTACTACCTGTCTAAGATACCCGGGCCAGCTCAATGGTGATTTGCGTAAGCTCGCTGTCAACCTGGTGCCTTATCCTCGTCTTCACTTTTTCACGGCCGGGTTTGCACCCCTTGTTGCGACAAATGCAAAGTCTTTCCAAAACTACACTGTTCCTGAGCTTACCCAACAGCTCTTCAGCCCGACAAATGTCATGGCTGCTTGTAACCCGTACCACGGGAAGTACCTTACAATCTCTACTATTTTCCGTGGCAAAGTCGCCATGAAGGAGGTCGAGGATGCAATTGCGGCCGCCCGTCAACGTAACTTTCAGTACTTTGTCGAGTGGATCCCAAATAACGTCCAAACCTCAGTTTGTAACGTTCCTCCCAAGGGCCTCGAGACTTCTGCAACTTTTATTGCAAACTCAACTGCTATCCAAGAGCTTCTTTCCCGCATCTCGGACCAATTCTCGCTCATGTTCAAGCGCAAGGCTTTCCTTCACTGGTACACAAACGAGGGTATGGAACTTGCCGAGTTTGGCGAAGCTTCTTCAAATCTTAAAGACTTGATTCTTGAATACCAACAGTACCAAGAAGCTGGCATTGATGATGAAATTGTCGACGAAGAAGGTCTCATTTATGAAGACCATGCAGTCTACGATTCTGTCGTTGATGAATATGCTCAAGGTGCTTAAAAAATAACGTAAAAAAAATTAATTTATAATATACTAATAATAACAATTGTTTCTTTTTCTTTTTCTCTCTTTTTTATTTTACTTCTTTCCTTCCCTTAAGCCTTGATCTTGACAAGCAAGTCAGAGCCATCAACGGAATCACCATCCTTGACAAGAACTTCGGAAATCTTACCTGAAGAGTTTGCGCTAACAACCATCTCCATCTTCATGGCAGAGAGGACAACAACAGGATCACCCTTCTTGACCTCAGCACCCTCCTTGACGCGAACCTCCACAACAACACCGGCCATGGGAGCACCAACCTCATTGGGGTTGTGGGCATCAGCCTTGGGACGAGTAACAGTCTCAATTGCGGCAAACTTGTCCTCAACAGTGACCTTACGCATCTCACCATTAAGCTCAAAGTAAACCTCTCTGGTACCAGTCTGGGTGGAAAGCTCACCAATGGCAAGCAGCTTAAGAATAAGAGTCTTACCCTTCTCAATGTCAACTGCAAACTCCTTGCCAATCTCAGGAGGAGCCAAAAAGTATTGTGTGGGGACAACACTCAAGTCACCATACTTCTCAGTGTACTTGCGGTACTCCTCGTAAACCTTGGGGTACATGGTGTAAGAGGCAACGTCAGTGCCATTGATGCTACCACCAAAGCGCTTCTCCAGATCGGCTCTAATGCCAGCCAGGTTAAGAGGCTTAAGAGTCTTACCAGGACGCTCAGTAAGCTTAGGGCGCTGGCCACGGAGAATCTCAGTGCGGAGAGGCTCAGGGAAACCACCATAGGGCTGGCCCATAAGACCCTCAAAAAAGTCAAGAACCGACGCGGGAACGTCAAGAGTAGAGGCCTTAGCCAAAACGTCATCGTAGGAGAGCTTGTTGGATACCATAAACTGGGCAAAGTCACCCACAACCTTGGAGGTAGGAGTGACCTTTACAATGTCGCCCAACAAACGGTTGGCCTCCTCATAAGCCTTCTTGGTCTCCTTCCACTGCTCACCAAGACCAACCTGCTGGGCCTGGAAAATCAAATTGGTCAATTGACCACCAGGAATCTCGTGAATGTAAACCTCTGGGTCAGGGCCCTTAAGGTCAGCTTCAAAACAGGAGTAGAGAAGACGCATCTGGCCCCAATAGGCATCAATGTCCTTAACCTTGTTGGCATCCAAGTTGGTCTCAGTGCGGCCCTCAAGGGAAGCCAAAATGGCTGAAATGGAAGGCTGAGAAGTCATACCAGACATGGAGTTGGAAGCAGCGTCAACAGCATCGGCGCCAGCAAGAGCAGCAGCTGTCATGGAGGCAACACCAGTACCAGCAGAGTCGTGGGTGTGGACGTGAATAGGCAAGTCAGGGTACTTGGCACGAATGCTGCCAATAAGCTTGGTAGCAGCAGCAGGCTTAAGGGTACCAGCCATATCCTTAATACCAAGAATGTGTGTGCCCATAGCGACAATCTTATCGACAAAGTCAATGTAGTAGGCAAGGTTGTACTTCTTCTTAGGGTTGAGCATATCACCAGAGTAGCAGACAGTGGCTTCAACAACACCACCAGCCTTCTTGACAGCGTCGACACCAACCTTGAGTTGCTCAAGATCGTTCAAGGCATCAAAGACACGGAAAATGTCGACACCATTCTTTTTTGCCTCAAAGACAAACTGGTCAATGGCATTGTCAGGGAGAGAAGAGTAAGCAACACCGTTAGCACCACGGAGCAACATCTGGAAGGGAATGTTGGGGACAATGGCACGGAGCTTGCGAAGACGAGCCCATGGGTCTTCGTGAAGGAAGCGCATGGCAACATCAAAAGTAGCACCACCCCAGCACTCAAGGGCAAATGCACCAGCAAGAGCATGGGAAGTAGTAGGGGCAATCTTAAGCAAGTCGTAGGTTCTAACACGAGTAGCGAGAAGAGACTGGTGAGCATCACGCCAAGTAGTATCCATGATAAGAGTACCCTTAAAGTCACGAACAGCCTTGGCAAAGCCTTCAGGGCCCTTCTCGAGCAAAACATCACGCCAACCCTTGGGAGGAAGGACATTGTCAACGTCAATAGCAGGGCCATCAGGAGACTCGTAAATGGTGGGGATGGCGGGTTCCGAGGTAAGCTTGGGCAGACCAATTTGGCCAGCAACTTGGGAACCATTAACAGTCAGCTCAGCAAGGAAGGCGAGAAGCTTCTGGGCACGGTTCTGAGAAGTAAGCATCTCAAAAAGCTTTGGAGTGTCATCGATGAAAGTGGTCCAGCAGTCACCCTTGATGAAGGTCTCGTTGGTCAAGAGAGCAAGCAAAAAGGGAATGTTTGTCTTGACACCACGGATTCTAAACTCAATGAGAGCACGAAGCATTTTGCGGCGAGCAATTTCATAGGTAGAGCCAGAGCATGTGCACTTGACCAACATGGAGTCGTAGTGGGGGGAAATGATGGCACCAGCAAAACCGTTACCACCGTCCAAACGGACACCATTACCACCAGAAGATCTGTAAACTTCAATCTTACCAGTATCGGGCTGGAAGTTTTTGGTTGGGTCTTCGGTGGTGATACGGCACTGAATGGCAAAGCCACGGTAAGTGATCTTGTTCTGGGTAAGGCCAAGCTTCTCGAGAGTAGCGCCAGCAGCAATTTGAATCTGGGCAGCAACGATATCAATGCCAGTGATTTCTTCAGTAATGGTGTGTTCGACCTGGATACGGGGGTTGATTTCGATAAAGTAGTGTCTGTTTTGATTATCAACCAAAAACTCAGCAGTACCAGCGTTTCTGTAGTTGGCAGTCTTGGCGAGCGTAACCGCATCAGTCAAAATGGCGTTACGGACATCCTCAGGAAGGGTCAAGGCTGGGGCGACTTCGACAACCTTTTGGTGACGACGCTGGACAGAGCAGTCACGCTCATAAAGATGAATGACATTGCCGTGGTTATCAGCAAGAAGTTGGACTTCAATGTGCTTGGGCTTGTCGAGGAAGCGCTCGATAAAGACAGTTCCGTTGCCAAAGGCAGTCTTGGCCTCAGAACTGGCACGGAGGAAGGCATCGCCAATGTCATCACCTTCACGGACAACACGCATACCACGGCCACCACCACCAAAGGCAGCCTTAATAATGACTGGGTAGCCATACTTATCGACAAAATCCTGAGCATCCTTAATATCCTCAATGGGACCGTCGGTACCTGGAACAACGGGGACGTTGCATTTGAGAGCGAGATTACGAGCAGAGACCTTGTCACCAACAGAGTCAATGACATGGTGTGGGGGGCCAATCCAAATCATACCAGATTCCTCGACCTTTCTGGCAAACTCAGAGTTTTCAGAAAGGAAACCATAACCCGGGTGGATCATGTTGACGCCATGCTTCTTTGCAATTGAAATGATTTCATCAATTTGCAGATAAGCCTGGACTGGTGTGTATTTACCTCTAGGACCAATGGCATATCTGTTGTAAAAAAAGTTGAGGGTTAGAATTAAGAATTAAGGAAAAAAATTAAAAAAAATTTAGCTAATTGATTAATGCAAATAATACGTACGCTTCATCGGCCTTAAGTCTGTGCATAGAAAGTCGGTCTTCATGGGCAAAAATGGCTACTGTGAGCAGAGAAAGTTCGTGAGCAGTTCTGAAAATCTGTGAGCAAAAAAAAGAGAAAAGATACCAGTGTTAGTTACAACGGTTATCGAAGGCGATTTTTTTCTAAGAAAATTGGTTTTTTGGTTGTTTACGTACTCTGATGGCTATAATTTCAAAGGAAAATTTTGAGGGGTCACCGGCAAGCCCGGGTTACCCAAAAAAAAAACATGGGGGTAGAAAAAACCTGGTTAGTATATTTTTTTTTGTTGGAGAGAAATATAGCGTGATGACAGATTGAAAGAGAAAAAAATAAATAGGAGGGGGAAGGACTAAAAGATCCGGATCTGGGTGTTGCATGTCCGAAGTATAAAGATGATTATTTTAGAGATAAGGAAGGATTGGTGGTGACATAATTTTAACGCAGCCAACCCAGTATTAATACTTACGAATTTCACCACGGTTAGCAACTAAAAGGACGAGTTAGTACAATTGTGTTTAATTGAAAAAAGAATTGTAAAGATAAGTACTAACCTAGCAGCTTGTTGATTGAGCCCAGGATTGAGGACTCTGCGCGAATCTGATGAATGGAGGTGGTGGTGGCAACCTCCTCGTTAAGCTCCTGGATTTCTTCTGAGGGCATTGTGTATATAGATTGTTAGGTTTATTTATTTATTTATGAAATAATAAAAAAAAGACGATTGATTCTTCTTTTTCTTTTATTTCTTTAATATATAAAAATTTAATAAGAGAATAATAAGAGGAAAAAAAAATAAATAAAATAAAAAGAAAAAGAAAAAAAAGAAAAAAAGTTGAAAGATTTAATTAAATTTGGGGGGACGGCCCGCCCTTTATATAAAAAGTCTGATTTGAAAATTGGCAAGGTGTATGGCCAGGTTTTTTTTGTTGTTGTTGCACCAAAGCATTACACACTAATTTTATTTTACACCGCTCTATGTACTATACATATATATATGTCCACACTCTCCACACAATCACCATCACCCATTGACTGCCCAGCCGATAACAGCTACACTTATGATGGGTGCACTTTTGATTTGTACGTTTTTTGTTTCCCCAAGGGATTCTTCTTCAAAAATGTTTTTGCATGTTTGCTCTGGCATATATTACTGAAATTATAATGATAAAGATCATGAAGACTCGTATATTCTCATTATCATCTCCGGATCTTCCATCCGCCGGCCGTTGGATGTCCGTCCCCAGATGCGCGCACACACAAACAATAATGACGAACCAGAGTTGTTTTTTTTCTTTTCTTCTTCTTGAAAAGTTTTAGATATTTAGTGTAGTTAGTACTCGGATCTTTCTAACGAGGTTAATTTTTTTTATTTATCTCACAGCAGAATAAATAGAAACCCCCATCTGCTCGGTTATTGTCGCTGCCATTTTTTTTAAGGTTGCTACGTGCTGCTTTTCGCTTTTGGCGGCGTTTTTTTTTCTTGAAATGCCCCAGAATCACGTGTTAATAGATTATGTCATATTCTTTTAACTGATAAGAATTGTTTTATTATGTAATCTTTCTTATATCTTCTGGTCCTTTAGGTCCTCCCAAAAAAAAAAATAAAAAAATAAAAAATAAATAAACCTTCTTTATGGCTGAAATACCAAACCATTTGAAAAGATGGCCAGACATAAAGAACTTTAAAAATACTGAAACTACTGTCCAACCATTGGCCAAGTTCTTATCTCAATTCAAAATTTCTTGCACATGTCTTTTTAAAAAAAAATCTTTATAACACAGGTTTTCATTATACACCTTTAGTACACACTTCATGCAATTTCTCCAAGGTTGCTACAGACTAATGTACCCCGATCTATTGGGACGATCTGTTCTTATTTTTTCGTTCATGATTCTTCTTTTAAGTAGTGCGTCTTAAACATAATTTATTTATCATAAAGAGTAAATTTAGTAGTAAATATATCCAGTGTATAATTTCGCTCATCAACTATCATTTTATCATTATAATTATAATTATAATTATCTGCCCTCTTTCTCACGCTTGCTCTTAAGATATGCCTGTCGCGTGTTGGCCATCTCATAAACATATTGCCCCAAATGCTCAACTCCTTCAATTGCAACTCCTTCTCTATCCTTCTGTTTCCTTTGCGTCTTGGTTGTACTAATGGACCCACTGCCATACATCTCCCCAGTCACAACCATCAACTTATCATCCACATTACGCTCAAGCATGCGTCTCACAATCTCCTCATCCCGTGCAAGTTGCCCCCGTACAAGCCCACCATGTCCTAACACATAAAGTCCCTGGCGTGCACGCGAAAGAGCAACCGTCAATCGTCGCGGATCTCTCAGATACCCAACCCTCTTAGTGCGCACAAGTGACACAATCACAATGTCATTCTGCTCACCCTGGTAATCGTCAATTGTCTTCACTGCCCCAGGTCTCCCAAAAATTTCTCCCACAAAACTCTTTGAAGAGTTGCTTCCACCTCCTCTTCCTCCACAACAACGTCGCTCAACAATCTCTTCAATCAATTTCTTTTGACCGTAGTAAGCACTTAGAATCGTAACATTGTGACTAGGGTACCCCAACAATCGCAAGTATTGATATAGGGCCACTGCATATTCAGCCTCGGCAACGTTTTGCAAAAAATGTTTGGAAGGCTCCGACTCCACTCCTTCCTCAACATTAATAAACTGCCAACTGTGCAACAACCCCGGATTGGGTCGCTGCAATTCCGCAGCCGCCAATACCCGGGGTAAGTGCTCTAGTGAACCCCCACGGATAATGCTGGAGTTGCCATTATTAGTGCTGTCATTGCTACTACCCTCACCCCCAATAGCCCCGTCACCATCCACCTGGTACTGCCAGTCGTAGAGTGCCACAATCTCAGGCCGGGCTCGTCCCTGAGCATTTAACACAATTGCCGGAGTCCCAAGCCGCACAAGTCGTCCAAACAAACTTTGGTCCAAGTGCCCATATTGACGAAGGCCACTGTTTTGCACCACTGGTGCGTTTTGTAAGTCGTCGCCAATTAACACTACCCGCCGCACGCTCTGCTGGCCGCCTAGTGCCAAAACAAGTATCGTCTCCAACTCTGTCAACTGTGCAGCCTCCTCCACAACAATGCTGTTGCATTGGAACCCAGCCTGTTGCAGCTCGGCACGATTCATAGCCGCAAAAGTAGCCGTTACCGCGACTATCCGCGCAGATTCATGAACTAGTCGATCCGCTCTCACGCGAGTTCCTCGAAGCACATCAAACGGGCGTACCTCGCGTAGAACATCAAAAAGCCGAGCCTGAATCTCTTGTGCATAAACTCGTTCGGCCACAGCTAGCGCTCGTCCGAAAACGGTTTTGCTGGGCTTTAAAGTCATATTATTAGTTTTCGTCTTAAGTTTTGTCTGTTTCTTCTCCGCATGCACGGCTGTGCCTTCAACCTCCACCACCTTTGACCACCATTTTTGAAACTGCGCCTTCAGCCGGACACTATCTAAATGGTTCCCGTCACCATCATCGGCTTCGGCCTGTTCGAAGCCGCCGCACAAGGACCAAAAAATACGTGCCCGGCCTTCGTCCTCATCCTCCCCGGACTCTGAAAAGTATGTTGCAAACGGAAACCCCAGAATAACTTTCTCCACACTCCCATTGTTCTGGTCTCCATTTTTATTGTTTTCTCTCATAGTTTTGCCCACCTCTTCAATGTATCGATCCCACCGAGGCTTGACCTCCTGCTCATAAAATGCAAGTCCAGTATCACTTCCTTCTCCGTACCCCCCGGCCCCAGCCGTCTTTACAGATGCTGCAAGTCTGGTCACTGCTCCAAGCACCTCGTCGCGCGTCTGTTCCAGCCGTTCAACGCATCCATACTTGGAAAAAGACCCTCCAAATCCTGGTCCGCTGTCGGCTCCGGCATTACCACTTTCCGGCTTCCCCTCGGCTTCGACCAATAACAGCTGTTTCTGTCTCTTGGAACCCTTACCCTGCTGTTGGCGAATTCTTTCGTCGAGCTGCTCTTCACCACCACCTAGCCGCACTATATGCCGACCTTCCACATCAAGCTCAACAATCTTTTCAAATATGTGGTTCAACGCGTTATTGCTGTGTGCAACAACAAGAACTCGCTCCTCAGGATAATTGTGGTAAAGGTTTGCCACTGCTTGAACAGCAACATCTGTCTTTCCTGTGCCTGGAGGCCCAATCACTACAGTCAAACCAGGACTCACGCCTCGTACTAGTGCCTCTACTTGCCGGGGTGTAAATCGCACCTTGTTATGCTTCTTCGGTGCAAGCCCATACACAGATTCAGCCCTCGTAGAAACGGCTTTCAACGGCTCGGTAACAAGTTTAGCGTCGCCGTCACGGCTACTGCTACCCTTATATCCTTCAATGTACCCAGGTAAAACATATGGAGGCAATGGGTCCCCGTTTGGGTCGCGCCCCTCATCGTCTTCTTCCTCTAATTTCTCCACAATAACCTTTCGTCCGGGGAAGCTTCCCTCGAGGTGCTCTCGATCCAAAAATGTGTCAAAATAATTCACTTTGTCAGCAAACCAGTCTTTTGTTTTCTCGTTTTCGTGCATTGCAACATAAGAGGCCCCGCTTGGGTTTCCAAACCCTAACACAACTTCCACAAGCCACTCAGGAACAGCTCGCTCGGAAACTCCTTGACCCTCAAGAGTTAAACTTTTAATGTTTTCCAAAATTTTGTGAAAATTGTTTTCTCTAGGACGCCGCCTCAAAATCACATTGAGATCCTTGTAAATGTGCAACGCTCCAGAATCTTTAGCATATTGTAATGCATCCAAATAAACGTGCAATTTACGTCGTCGTCGAAATCCACGCTTTGTCGACTTGCCTTCACCATCAAAGTCGTTGTCGTCAATGTCAACAAAATCATCAAGATCTTTTTCATCAATATCGAAAAGATTATCCTGACCAGAACCCTTATAAATAGGTCGATCACGCTCATCCAAAACTTTGATCACTTCGGCAGATCTTAAATGTTTGATTCCAGTTTGTTCCCATAGAGGAGACGCGGATCGGGCTGCAGCGGGAGTCACAAGTTCCGCCAAAAAGACAACTTCGCCAGGTCGTAATGCATCCCACTCAGACAAGACACCATATCCAGCATTCTGGCCTTCAAATTCAACAACCAATTCAGCATGAACTTTTCCAGGAGCAGGAATAATGGTAGTTTCTGTAGTCTTGACAAAACTGTGCGAAGGTTTTTCTTTAGTTTCCTGAACAATATCATATGAGCCAACCTTGGGTGGTGTAACTTCAAGAATGGCAACAGGCGTCGACAACTTGGCTGCCATCTTGCTTGAGCCGTTAAACTTTGTTTTGATTTCTTGGTTTCCTGCACTATTCATAATGACTGTTTGTGGCTTAAGTCGCTGGACTGTTGTTTCAATATCTTGTTGAATTTGATAAAAAGATTCGTACCGTTCTAGTTGGAAAGCTCGCATCAAAAAGTCAGTAACGCTCAAGTACTGTAGTCCCATTTGCGGGATGGGTAATGGCAAAACATTGGTGTTTCCATCACCACCTTCTTCTTCAGTCAATCTCAAAGTTTGTGAGAAAAGCGTGTCTTCGGTTGGTAGGGTTTCTAAAGACATACATAATTGTTGGATAGTAGCCTTTTGTTCATATCGCGCAAAAATACACTCAAGCAAAAATTCTCGTTTGTTTTCTGGTGGGGGTAATGATTCAATTGGGTACTGAGTGCGCAGGTTGAGTGCTTCGCAAAATGATTCCAGTTGTTGTAACGTGATTGACTGCAAATGATCGGCTAAAATCTCGCGTTTACCCAAAGATGCTAAATTTGAGTAAGCCAAAAATCCAGTATCCTCCAAAAAATTTTCGTATGCCGTAGTCCTTAGCTTTTTATATTGTGCCACTAGTCTTTCACGAGCTTCATCTTCGTTCAGCTGTTTCCCAGAAAAGTCGTCAATTGGAAACTGCATGTAATAGTCGAGCAAGTTGACAAGTTCCAAAAACACACGTGCACGGTGCTCTCCATCATCGATGACACTCTTGTAAAATGGTGATTGTTTAATGGCGGAAAGCAGGTGAACGTCAACCAAAAGTGTATTTGTAAATCTTCTGGTTGGTAATTGTGACACAAGCGCAATCAAAAACTCCAAAATTCGCGTGGTATATAAAAACCTATCTGAGTGAACAATTTTTCTAGCCTGTCCTTCGTCATGTTTGTATAAAATGTCAAGAAACCCCATGATTGTAGAATATAGCCATTCGCTCGCCACAGAGAGATGGGCGTAAGCCTCACCCTTTTCTTTATGAGCACTTGTCAAACGTTTTTGATAATGTTTCCAAAGCTTTTTTAATGATGGGTTCTGTGTAATGATTTCTGTTCGTGAAGTCTCTGAGCTTAACCGGTTCCAAATTAAAATTGAAACCACAGGGGCAATCTCCTTGCGAATTATCGGGACATCGAGACTTTTAGTTGCAATGGTGAGGAAATGAACGAGCTGTGTGCGAACCCATAATTCTGTGGACGGTGTAGAAAGAATAGAAAGAACGCGATGAAAAAACTTGGAAAACGTATCCGAAGATTGGCTCAAGGTTTCTAGTTTGTGTTAAAAAACTAATCCAATAAAAATCATGTCAAACTTACCCCAAGGTTTGTTGTTCTCATTATTTTTTGCCACCACCATTAGCGCAATAGAAATAACATGTTGATCATTAGAATCATCTGAAAAGTTCTCCCAAAGGTATCTAAATAAGTTAGCGAGGGAACAACAAAACACAATATTAAGGTTGCTTACTTCTCAAGGTACTTCAAATGGTTCAAAATGAAAATATTGAACATAAGAGACGAAAAGGCAGCACTTGCATTTGTCGCAGATGTCATCATGGGTTTTGCAAGTTCCACATAAACCTCTGATATAACTGAATTTGTTTTTTTTGTAGATTTCTTGGTATTGGTCTTGGTAGTCTTCTTTTGTTTCTTTGCTGGTGGTTCAGAAGAATCATTTTGCGATTCAACGCCATGGTCCCAGTAACGCGTCGCGATTTCAAAAAATGTAGAGGAAATCACATCGTCTAAACATGGACGCTCAGTGCTGGTCCCTTTAGCTTTCTGCTGAACAGGGCCACCCATGTTTCTCTATGTTTTAATAATAGTTTGTAAGAAATACGCGTTGTCAAAAGGCTTTGGTTTTTTGCAATTTTGATTTGGGTTTTAATGGCAGAAGAATTTTTGGAATATTTAAACCACCCTAACCCTGAAATAAAAAAGCGCTTAAAACAATGAAGATGGACTTCTGAGAAATAATTTCAGTAAAAATTGCTTAAAATTTGTTCCAATCCTTAAGTATCATTTGTGAATAACCCCATTTAAAGTCTTTTTTAATATATATTATGATGATTCCTTTTCTGAATCATGTTAAATCTTCCTGGTAAATCTTTGATTGAAAATAATGCTACGAAGTGTTCCAAATGCTTGGTCACGTTTTACGTAACACTCGGGAAAATTTTTTTGAAATTTTTTTTTCCATAAAAATTTTTTTTTCTCTGTTCCCCTTCTTAATCACACACACACGACACCTACAACCTTTAAAAACTGCAACTAGGCCGCACTCGCAGGATCCCGGATCAGTTTTTCTTGACTTTTCAGTCTCAGTCGTTTATACATATACATATATCTTAAAAAATGTCGTTCAGAGGAGGACGTGGCGGTGGCCGTGGCGGTTTCGGCGGCGGTCGTGGTGGTTTCGGCGGTGGCCGTGGTGGTTTTGGTGGCAGAGGTGCTCCCCAGCAGCAGGGCCCCCCAGACAGAGTCTTGGGTATGTTTGATTTTACTTTAAATACCTTTATTTTGTCAAGATTTTGCTTCTTTCTCAAAACTCTTTGAATTTGTTGATAAAATGTAAAGTTTTGTTTGAATTTTCACTAACTAAAGATTTATAGAAATGGGCACATTTGTTCACCCATGCGAGGGCGATATTGTCTGCAAGTCTATCAACACCAAAGTTCCTTACTTCAATGCTCCTATTTACCTCGAAAACAAGTCTGTTGTCGGCAAGGTTGACGAAATATTAGGTCCTATCAATGATGTTTACTTCACAATTAAGCCTGCTGAGGGTATACAAGCCACTTCTTTCAAGTCTGGCGACAAATTTTACATTGGTTCCGACAAGCTTCTCCCATTAGAACGATTCCTTCCCAAGCCTAAGGCTCCTGCTGGACCTAAGCCAAAACGTGCTCCTGGTGCTGGTGGTGCTGGTAGAGGTGGCTTTGGTGGTGCCCGCGGTGGCTTTGGTGGTGCCCGCGGTGGCTTTGGTGGCCGTGGTGGTGCCAGAGGTGGTGCTCGTGGTGGTTTCGGCGGTGCCAGAGGTGGTTCTCGCGGTGGTTTCGGCGGCGGCAGAGGTGGTTCTCGTGGTGGCTTTGGTGGCTCTCGCGGTGGTCGTGGCGGCTCTCGTGGTGGCTTTGGTGATCGCCGATAAACCCAAAAAAAAAAAATTGTTTAATGATGAAATGAACATATGAAATGAAAAGATAATTTTAAGATAGAAAAAAATGAAAAAAAGAATAAAATGGTTAATGAAAAAGATCAATAATACCCTTAAAGCAAAACAAATTCAATTTCTAAAAAAAATAGTGCAAACTATATTAATCGTTCCAGTTTTTCCGAGTGCCAATGTATCTCACAACATAGACAAGGCCTAGTAAACATGGAACTTCCATCAAAGGTCCGACAGTAGCTGCCAGCGCTTGATTACTGTCATGACCGAATGTAGCCACAGCAATTGCAATTGCCAGTTCAAAATTATTACTTGAAGCAGTGAAACTCTGAGTCACTGATAACTTGTAGCCAAAGTTCATTTTGTATGATACCGCTAGTGTTGAAAAGAAAATCAAATTGAAATAACAAAACATGGGTGCAGCAACTCGTACAACTGATACAATTTGGTCAACCACACGCTCACCTTGAGAAGCGAAAAGAACCAAAATAACGAAAAGAAGTCCGATTAAAGATAAAGTGCCCATCCATTCCATAAATACATTGTCGTACCAGTTGGCACCCACGAGTCTTCGAAACCCGAATCGAGTAACAAGGCCTGCGGCCAAGGGTATCCCTAAAAAGACACCGACACTTTTTGCGATATCGGAATAAGAAAAAATAAACTCAGTTTCAGATCTGCTAATGACTTTAATAAGTAAAAGAGAATATGGTGCGTAAAGGATCATTTGAAGAATGGAATTAACAGAGACCAAAATTGCACCGTAGTGGCTATCGCCTCCTGCAAGGCCATTCCAGATTAAAACCATGGCAATACATCTAGCAAGTCCAACCAAAATGAGACCTTCTCGAAGCTCTGGTTTGTCTGGAAGAAATGCCCATGCTAATGCCATCTAAAATAATTGTTAGCGTCCATCAACAGCATTTAAATAGATTCATACCATAAGGAAAGGACCGATAATCCAGTTTACAAATAAACTAAAAGCTAATTGTGTCCAGATTTTCTTTTGAGCAAAAACATGATGCAGTACTTCGTATTCAATATTGCATAAAATAGGGTAAATCATGAGAATAAGCCCAATAGCTTTAAAAATGTTAGAATTTAAATGGTATTTTGTAAAACAAACAAATTCTTACCTATAGGAACAGCAACGCCAACAAACTTGCCCTTTTCCAAAGCATGGCCAGTATTTGGAACAAAGTTTCCTATAATAATTCCCACCGCCATAGCCAAAAAGATCCAGATATATAGAAACCTGTCTATAAATCCCAAGCTTTTAAAAACTGATTTTTTCCTTTCTTCCTCACCACCACTGCTGTCATTTTGCTTTGATTCGCTTTCTGATCCGGACACCACTTGTCCTAATTCCAAGTCACATGCTTCCTTAGAAACGGACTTGTTTTCTATATGGGAATCAACTTCAAAATCTGGGTCAGTCTTGTTATCATTATTAGAACTATTAGGTTCGTCTTTGGCGTGAAGAACATAGTTGTTTGTGTTAATGGTATCTAAAATATATTCAGGTTTCTGATGACGATGATGTAATGCGTGTGTATCGTGTCCGTCGCTCTCTTGGGAGGTTGCAATATTTTGGTTTTTCTCCTCAGAATTCATTGTGAATAAAATCTCAAAAAGTTTTTGGGAGACATTTGAAAAAAAAAAAAAGAATATCAAAGAAACTGTGGGAGTCCCAAGATATTTATTTTCTTGAACTATGAATGAATGTTTTTCTTCATTGGGTAGATTCTTCAGCTTGTTTTCTAGAATTACTAGGCTTTGAGATAAAATTTCAGATAGGGGTGGTGATAAAGATATCGAATTGCTCAGCAACTTTTCCTTAAAACCTTCCTATTTAAGTATATTTATGTGAGGCTCAGAACTTAGGAAATACCTCTTCACGTGATCAGAGTTCATTGGCAGATTCCCCATACATTTAGCATATGGCTTTTGAAAAAGTGATTCTTGAAGTTGAAACTTTTTGAATGAGATTTATTCGTTTAAATTTTTTGTTAATATCAGTTATTTTACTTAAAACCTGAAATAAATAGAGCCATTTGTAAGGTTGATTCCCTGTTCAAATAATTTTTTTCAAGTGCAAAGTTTAATATAAATTTCCTTTTTGAATAACTAATTACCTTATTTAACACCGATATCGGTTCTAAACGCTTATCAGATCTTGGCCCTTTTATTTTTACCTTTAATTTTGGCTTGACAAAAAAAATAACTTGGAAAAAACAACAGCAAAAAAATCGGGCATTCTATTGTCAATTTGTCCAGAAAGCTCTATTGAAAAAAATAAATTAAAATAAAATAAAATAAAATAAAATAAGATGCAAAAAAACAACAGCAACAATCATTTATTGTGGTTTATTCGACCATGTATAAAGTTTACAATATATACAAATGCCAACAAAACTGGGACCTCTATAAGTGGCCCCACTGTAGCGGCTAATGCTTGATTACTATCATGACCAAAAGTGGCTACAGCAATGGCGATTGCCAACTCAAAGTTATTACTGGAAGCAGTGAAACTTTGGGTTATTGAAAGCTCATACCCAAAGCCAAGTTTGAGAGTAATTGCTAGTGTTGCGAAGAAGACAAGAATAAAGTAGCAAACCATAGGGGCTGCTACTCTAAGAACTGAAACGATTTGTTGAACTACACGCTTACCCTGTGACGCAAAAAGAATCAAAATGGTGAAAAGCAATCCAATGAGAGAAAGAGATCCCATCCATTTCATCAGTACATCATCATATCTGCGTGGACCAAGAAGAGGTCTTAGACCAAAGCGAGTTATTATTCCTCCACCAAGTGGAATTCCTAAAAAGACACCCACGCTTTTGGCTATTTGGGAATAAGAAAGAGTGACTTCATTTTGAGATTTGCTGATTGTTTTTAATATGAAAATGGCATATGGGGCAAATAGAATCATTTGAAGGATAGAGTTGACAGAAACTAAAATGGCACAGTATTGGTCATCGCCTCCGGATAAACCGTTCCAAATTAAAACCATAGCTATACATCTGGCTAATCCCACTAAAATAAGGCCTTCTCTGAGTTCAGGTTTATCTGGAAGAAATGCCCAAGCAAGACCCAACTGAATTCCAGAGTTAGTAAGTTTTTTTTTTTTTTCATTAATTCCAAGTGTGCTTACCATTATGAATGGGCATATTACCCAGTTTACAATCACGCTAAATCCCAGTTGCTTCCAGACTTGTTTTTGGGCAAAGACACGATGAAGGACTTCAAATTCAACTCTACACAGAATAGGGTAAATCATTACAATCAAGCCGATAGCTATTAAAAGTTAGAATAAAATATATCTTAATGATTTTTTTTGTTTGTTTGTTCTTACCTATTGGAATGGATACACTGACAAACTGTCCTTGTTCAAGAGAATGGCCAATATTTGGAACAAAGTTCCCTAAAATTATTCCTACTGCCATGGCCAAAAAAATCCAAATGTACAGAAATCTATCAAGGAAACCCAAGCTCTTAAAAACAGATTTATTTTTTAATGATGGTTCATTTTTATCAATTGTTTCTATTAACGTTAAGCTTTTACTTTCTTTTGAGTTGGAATCTGAAGAACCTAATTCAAGTTCAACATTGGAAATGTTTTTTGTAATGTCAGAATTCGAATGGATTTTGCAAACTTCTTTTTCAGTGTTATTCATTTTGAGAACAATGAGAATAATGGGAATAACAAAATGGCAAAAAACATTTTTTTTTTTTTTTTTGAAATTAAATTATCTTGTTAAAAAAAAATTTTATCTCATTGCACCATTTCCTTGCTCTTGAAGGCTTTGATCTAGAAATCAAATCTAGATTGAACGAAAGCTGGATATCAGTATAATGAAGTCACGTGCCTATTGGGTCTCTAGCATCTAGACTTTGATTCCAGACATAAATTGGGAGGAAAAGAAATGATCATTTAGAGATAATCTAGTATTACCATCAGATAAATATAAGTAATCACAACAGTGGCAAAACACTAATTGATTGTTAAACTTGCGTATCTGGAATGGTAAATAGCTCCATAATAATTCACACTGCAAAGCAATGATTCTGGTTGATTTCCCTAGTAAACTGTCTGATTTTTGGTATTCCTTCTTAATAGAATAAATAATTCATCTACTATAATTTACATAATTTTATTTCGTTTTTTTAATCTCCCAAGCATACAAATTCATTCCAATTGACATCATCTAAATATCCCATATCAGTATCCCTTATCTTCCGCCAAACCCTGGAGGAGGTTGGAAGCCAGGGGGAGCGCCAAACCCAGCGGGACCGCTGCTGCTTCCAAAGAATGAAGCGGCAGTGGTACGAGCTGGGCCAGAAAGAGTTGAGGCTGTACTTGGGACACCAAACCCGGTAGCATCTGCAGATCGGTTTATCGGTCTCGCGGTTCCTACTCTGGAAGTGTTTCCACCAGCAGCTGCTGCAGTGGCAGCTGCGGAGGCACCTAGTCGGGCAGCATTGTCAGTATTGGGGGGAGGAGCTTCGACGGAAACCGAAATGATGGTTTCGCCGCGGAGAATTACCAGACCAAGAGTTCGCTTAGTGTCTCTAACGGAATAAGTAGATTCACTTGAGGACCCTGTTGTAGATGAATTTGCTGCCTTCTTTGCTGCCGCCAGGGACTTTTTAGTTGCTCTAAATTCTTCAGTATCTGCTAAAACAAGATTCATAAACTGGTAAGGTGTTAGAAGGGTTGATAAAAAAAAATTAAGCAATGAAACATACCTTGTCAAACGCCAGTAGTTGACCTGTCAGCTGGCGCCCATCTAGCAATACGACTCTCAGTCTGTAGTTTACTAAATCGGCCTAAAAAAAATGACTGTTAGTCATTGATGTTTTCCTTTCAACGCGAACTTACGCGGCTTTCTATAAGAAAAAAAAAATCAAGAGTGAATCATTTGCGTACCATTTTGGCCTTTCGTGGTAAATTCTAGATAACCATGTTAGCTTTTTGAATAATGATTAGAGATATATTTATGAACCACTTACAGTCATTGTGAAATATTTGTATGTGTGTATACTAAAGCCTTTGTTGGTGATGGCAAGTCGGTCTTTTTTGGAGGTTAAGCCTAAGAAATTTTTTCAAGTCTCGCGTGTTAGCTCCTATACATAACCTAGAAAAGAATCCCACACAGACACACACAAGACACACACCCCTAGTCTGTTTTGTTACATAATGTGTTTTGTCACAAAGATCAATTATTGTAACAAAACACCCCCATTTTTGAAAATTGGTGCTAGAAAAAAAAAAATCCTGCAAGTCGCGTCAGTCTGGACCTTCTTTTTCCCATTGAAATTCCCCAAAATCACAACAGAT
The DNA here is from genome assembly GCF_902498895.1 of Magnusiomyces paraingens. Lineage (NCBI taxonomy): Eukaryota > Fungi > Ascomycota > Dipodascomycetes > Dipodascales > Dipodascaceae > Magnusiomyces > Magnusiomyces paraingens. The sequence continues at coordinate 4,675,326 of NW_022474068.1, forward strand.
TCCCCCTTTCTTTCTTTTCTTTCCTTTCTCTCCATCTTTATCAATCAGATTGGCATTCTAAGCTGGTTATTTTTCAGGTTAGTTTTTTTTTTTTATTCTATTCTATTCTATTCAATTTTAGTTGGTTGTAATTATTTGAGGTGTTGGTTCCATCGCTTATAAACTTTTCCATCAATGCTCTCCGCCACATAAAAAAAACTTTCAACTGACGCGCTTGTTATTTAGAGTCCACCTTCATTAAAAATTAGCAATTAATAAATAAATCAAAAAAAAAATAAAAATAAAAAAAAATGACTGAGGAAGAAGTTAAAGTTTCTGAGACCCCCGACGTTGCTACTACGGAGGAGAAGACAGCTGAAGTGTCTGTAGGATCTAAGCGCAAGGCTGAAGACGTCGCCGAAGAAACGGGAAAGACTGAAGAAGAAGAAGAAGTCAAGCGACCAAAGACTGACGACAAGGAGGAAGAGAAGAAGGAAGAATCTAAGGCCGATGTTACTGAAGAGAAGAAGGAAGAACCTAAGGCCGATGTTACTGAAGAGAAGAAGGAAGAACCTAAGGCCGATGTTACTGAAGAGAAGAAGGAAGCTACTGTTGAAACCAAGAAGGCTACACCTAAGAAATCATCCAAGGGTAAGGGTAAGGCCAAGAGCCGATATGCTCAGTTGGATCAGGAAGAAGATGAAGATGAAGATGAGGGTGAGGGTGAAGATGAAGATGACGAAGCCAAGGTAAGTTTACAATATGTTTAAAAATGGGCTGTTTCTAACAAAAAAAATGTAGCTTGCTGAAGAGGAAGAAGACTCTCTTGAAGAGATTGATACTTCCAACATCATTCCTGGTAGACGTACTCGTGGTAAGATTATTGATTACAAGAAGATCAACGAGGAACTTGAGAAGAAAAAGAGAGAGGGTATCACCGACGACTTGTTGGATGACGAGGATGATGATGATGATGATGCCAATTTCCAGGAGCCCATTGCTGAGGAAGAGTAATCTTTTTTATTTTTTATTGTAGTTTGTTTTTTAATGTGTATTTTTAATAAAGATAAAAGTGAGGAATATTTTTTTTTTTTTTTTGAAACCTGTCCTTTGGGAAATTTTACGCTTTAAGTTTTTGGTAAAGTTTTTGATTAAATAAAAAAAAAAAATATGTTGGGCAGTCTCATCATGATATGATCATATAAATATAAAAAAAAAAAAAAACATGGTCCGTTTACCACAAGTTTTTTGTAAAAAAAATAAATAAAAAAAAAAAGAGAGAGAAAAAGATTTAGCAACATTCATTCATTTATAATACCTTTAGTTGCCTTATACATGTCGTTCCGTTCATCCAAATGTGTCTAGCAGCACTGTCCAGCCTTCTTTGCACCATCCTCATCAGGTGGTTGGGTAAAGTCGATAGTCTGTCCTTGGGTTGGTCGCGACTGGCCAAGATCAGGTTGTAAGGATTGGTCAGCATAGAGTCTGTAAATCTCCGTAAGAATTTGTTGAAAGGCAGCCTCAACGTTTGTGGCATCAAGGGCAGAAGTCTCGATAAACAAAAGACTCTTTTCGGCGGCAAAAGCCATGGCCTCATCGGTTAAAACAGCACGGAGGTGCTTAAGATCGCACTTGTTGCCGACAAGCATGACAACAATCTGAGGGTCAGCATTACTCTTGAGCTCTTCCAGCCATCTGCCAACATGTTCATAAGTCTCTGGTTTAGTGATATCATATACTAAAACGGCACCAACAGCGCCACGGTAGTATGCCGAAGTAATGGCGCGATAACGTTCCTGGCCAGCGGTATCCCAAATCTGGGCCTTGATAGTTTTGCCGTCGACTGTGACTGTTCGGGTAGCAAACTCGACGCCTATCGTACTTCTGGATTCAATATTGAACTCATTTCTGGTAAATCTACCCAAGATATTTGATTTTCCGACACCGGAATCACCGATCAAGACAACTGCAATCAAAGTTAGACTCGAGAAATAACAAGAGGGTTGAAGATGAGATGGAATTTAGAGGGCAGCTGATCTTCACGTGGTTTGATACGTACCCTTGAAAAGAAAATCGTATTCGTCACTCATAATATACTATTTTTAAAAAAAAAAAAAAAAAAACCTGAATGTAAGGGGAATAGGTAAATAATTTGAAATCTCAAAAGCGAAGAGAGAAAAAAAAAAAAGGGGGAGGAAAGAGTACAAGTAGTCTGAAAAAAAAAAAAAAATTAAAATAAAATAAAATAAAATAAAACTCAAGAATAGGAGACCTAATCAGTATATTTAGTTAAGGGGTTGCTAAAGAAGGATGACCTAAGTAGTAACTCTTGTTGCGATAATAAATGGTAGCTGGAATTGAAGAAAAAGTAGGGAAGATGATATATAAAAAAAAAAAAAAAAAAAAAAAGGAAAGCCGTGAAATTATGGACGTCGTGGTAAGAAGGAGGTTTTATTACAATGTAACAACAACAATAACAATAGTAGAGAGAGAGGGAGAGGGACTTGTAACAACTAAAAAAAATTATTATTATTATTATTATTATTATTATTATTATTATTATTATTATTATTATTATTATTATTATTATTATTATTATTTCAATTCCAATCCATACCAGGCAACATTAAAAAAATAAAATAAAATATAAAAATAAAAAATGACATCAGAATGCTAATTAAGTTGCATAAGAATTTACACCAATTTTTGTAATATAATTTGTAATAATAATTTGTAATTACCAGTTGTTATGATTTGCCAAATGGACGTGTTTTTTTTTTTTTTTTTATATTATTATATATATTCAAGTTACCCTGCCAAAAATCTGTCAAACCCACCAAAAGATGTGATTGCAGAATTCACGGGGGATCTTTTTATTTTTATTTATTTTATTTATTTTTTTTTTTTTCAAAACAAAAACATGTGTGGGAACTAAATGTAAACAAAAAACTCATTCCATTAAATTTTTTTTTTTTTTTTTTGTTTTTCAACAAATTTTTTTATTTTTTTCCCTCTAATTAACGAAATCAAAAGAATTCCAATCACTATCATTTCAAATAGTGGAGTTTTTTTTTTTTTTCTTTCTTTCTTTCATTTTTTTTTTTTTTTTTTTTTCACTTATACTAAAATGTCTGAAATTAAAATCGACCGTGCCTTGTATAACAAGCGCATAGATATGATTCATAAGGCTCTTGCCACCAATCGACCTTCTCTTAATGGTGCAGACTCTATTTTCATTCTTATTGGCAAGACCGATGAAGATAATCCATACCACAAGAGTGCGGTTCTACACACCTGGCTGCTTGGTTACGAATTTCCTACGACTGCACTTTTGATTACCAAGACTGAAACAATCGTCATCACCAGTGCAGCCAAAGCAAAGTACCTTAAGGATCTTCAGGCGTCGACTCTTGTATGGACCCGCTCAAAGGATGCAGAGCACAACAAGAAGCTTTTCCAGGATTTAATTGCCAAAATGACAGAGGCTGGTGTATGTATTTTTATTATTGACACAAACTTACAAGAAAAAAAAGAAAAAAGAAAAAAGAAAAAAAAAAAGAAAAAAACTAACTAACAATTCAAATTTAGAGTAACCTTGGTATTATCCAAAAGGACAAGTACGAAGGTCCCATGGTAAAAGAATGGAACGAAATTTATGGAGCTTCCGAAAAGAAATTTACTGAGGTTGATGTTTCCTCAGCCATTGCAGAGCTTCTTCAACTTAAAGATGAGGAGGAATTGCGTTCTATTAGAAATGCATCTCGAGCCAGTACTGGAGTGATGACAAAGTTTCTTTCTGAAGAAATTTCGACCATTATTGATGAGGACCGTAAAGTTAAACATTCTGCACTGTCAGAAACAGTGGAGAGCAAAATTGAGGACGATAACTTTTTCAAAAAAACTCTTAAATTGGGAGACTCTCTTGACCCTAGCCAGTTGGATTGGTGTTATTCGCCCAACATTCAATCTGGGGGGAAGTTTGATTTAAAGCCTTCTGCAATGCCCGATGATAATGTTTTGTATGGTGGCGTTATTGTAACTTTTTTGGGTCTCCGATACAAGTCTTACTGCTCCAACATTGGTCGCACATACTTGATTGACCCTACAAAGACCCAAGAGCAAAACTATTCTTTTGCTGTTGCCCTGCAGAAGAAGGTTTTGGAGACAATTACCAATGGTGTCAAGGCGCGAGATGTTTACAAGGCTGCCCAGGATTTCATTAAAGAAAAGAACCCTAAGCTTTTATCACATTTTCTCAAGAATGTGGGATGGGGTACGGGAATTGAGTTCCGAGACACGTCACTTTTGCTTAATGAGAAGAACCAGCACGTGCTGAAGGATGGAATGACACTTACTTTGGTTATTGGGTTTCAGGACATTCCTAATGACGATGCTCAGGATAATAAGAGCAAGGCTTATAGTATACTTCTTATTGACACTATCAATGTGACTAATGGAGCTCCTGAGGTATTTACAGAATCACCCAAGAGCCGAGGTGATGTTTCATACTACTTTAAGGAAGAAGAGGAAGCTAAGCCGGTCAAGAAGGAAGTTAAGAAGCCAGTAAAGTCTGCAATTTTGAAGAGCAAGTTGAGAGGTGAGAATAAGTCACAGGAGGATGACCCTGAGGCTAAGCGAAAAGTTAATCAGCGGGATCTTCATGATAAGTTGCAAAAGAGTGGTCTTGAGAAGTATGCAGCTGAAAGTTCTGGCAACAGTGAGGGGACCAAAACGACTTTTAAGCGGTACGAATCTTATAAGCACTTGAGTCAACTCCCGAAGGACATGAAGGACTTGCGTATTCGGGTTGATGCAAAGAACCAGACGATTCTTATTCCGATTAATGGTCGTTTGGTTCCATTTCACATTGCTTATTACAAGAATGGTAGTAGCAACGAAGAGGGCGAGTATGCTTATTTACGTTTGAATTTTAATTCACCTGGCCAGGGTGTTTCCAAGAAGGATGATATTCCATCTGAGGTTGCGGATGCACAGTTTGTTCGCAGCATTACACTTAGGAGTCGAGATGGAGAGCACATTGCTGGTGTTTTTAAGAAGATTACCGATTTAAAGAAGGAAGTGTTGAAGCGGGAAGCTGAGAAGAAGGAGATGGAAGATGTTGCTCCTCAGGGCAAGCTGATTGAGGCGAAGAACCGACGCCCTATTCGTTTGGATACAGTTTATGTGCGACCTGCTCCTGAGGGCAAGCGTGTTAATGGATTGATTGAGATTCACCAGAATGGTTTAAGATACCAGTCTCCAATCAAGAGCGAGTTTAACATTGAGATTTTGTTTAGCAACATTAAGCACCTTTACTTCCAGCCATGTGATCATGAATTGATTGTGATTATCCATGCACACCTTAAGAGCCCCATTATGGTTGGAAAGAAGAAGACTAAGGATATTCAGATTTACCGAGAAGCGACAGATTTGGCATTTGATGAGACTGGCAATCGTCGTCGGCGTTACCGATATGGAGATGAGGATGAGTTGGAGCAGGAGCAGATGGAGAGACAGCGCCGGGTACAGTTGAATAAAGAGTTTAAGCAGTTTGCTGAGGCGATTTCTGATGCTACTAATGGGACGATTGATGTTGAGATTCCATTCCGAGAGCTTGGGTTCAATGGTGTTCCATTCCGGTCTAATGTACTGTGTCAACCGACAACGGAATCATTGATTCAGTTGATTGATCCTCCATTTTTGGTTGTGACACTTAGTGAGATTGAGGTTGTGCATCTTGAGCGAGTACAGTTTGGGTTACGACAGTTTGATATGGTTGTAATTTATAAGGATTTTACACGGCCTGTGACTCATATCAATTCGATTCCAATGTCTCAGCTAGATGGAGTTAAGGATTGGCTGAATAGTGTTGATGTGCCATATTATGAGGGACCTGTTAATTTGAATTGGCCTACTATTATGAAGACGGTGACTTCAGACCCACATCAGTTTTTCAAAGATGGAGGATGGAGTTTCTTGACGCTTGATAATGAGGGAGGAAGTGGGCAAGAATCACAGGAGTCTTCTGATGAGGAGAGTGAATTCCATGCTTCTGATGAGGATCCTGAAGATGAGAGTGATAGTTATTCTGAGGAAGATAGTGACATGTCTGAGGAAGGGGACAGTGAGGGGTCATTTGGGTCAGATGATGAATCTGGGGATGATTGGGATGAGATGGATAATAAGGCCAAGAAGCTTGATACAAAGGGTCGTGGAGGGGATGATCGCAAGAGAAAGCGTTAATTTTGTAGTGAAGTATAGTTTTTTTATTTGATTATTTTATATTATTTTATTTTATTTTTTTATTTTTTTTTTTTTTTTGGTGTAATTAGTTTAATTTTTATTTATTTATTTTTTTTTTTTTGGTTAATGAAATTTTTGACTGCTACACTACTACAATGGACCAACAAATTGATTATATATTTTCAGAATTGTTTAGACTTGCCAGGGGAGATGCACATGAAGTTGAGAATGAAATATCCAAATTGCTTGTGATTTTGGAATGTTTATTACCAGTTTATCATCGAGCAGTTGACTTGATTGAACAGCATTGTGCCATTGCATCAGGTCAATGCAAAGAGAACAATTGTGGAGATAGGGGTGAGACACGACAGATGGGGGTATTTCGAGCTCCAGGGAGTGTTGATTATGGAGGGTGGGATGAAACTGGAGTATTTACACTTTATTCTGGGACTTGGGGTGGGCTTAACAAATCAGGAGGAAATCAAGGTCAAGAGAATTACGAGTATTGGCACGTCCAGCCGATGAAGGCATTTCGAGGTAAAAGGGAAAAACGGACAGGTAATATGAGGAGGAAGAGTATTGGCAAAGTCCAAGAAGGCCGAAGGACACAACCATTAAATGTTCTTGAAGGGTTTGGGCTTGTAAACTTAGAGCGCTGGGAGTGTAATTGTGCAGAATACACTGCAGCCAAGTACCGTGGGCGTCGGGTAGGAGTTTTAAGGGGTCGTCGTGAGAGTAAGTGGGAAGGGTATGTTAGTAAGAGTGGCTGGGCACAGGGGTATTATGAAGCCCATAAACGTGAACAAGAACGGGCTGAACAAGTTTGGGGTCAAGAGGAAGTACGGGTTCCACAGTGTGTACATTTGGTAGGAGTATTTTTGTTTGTAAGGGGTCGGGTATTGTTTGAATGGAATCGTGGAGTACGGAACTTGAGGCCCGGGGGGGATAATTTACAGGCAAGACTAGATATTACAGGGCGGGGGTGGGTTCAGAAGAATCAGGAGAAAGAAAAGAAAGGGAGTGAGAGTAATGAGTTAAGTGAGAAAATGAAAGTATTGGAGAATGGAAGAGAGCGAGACTTACAGAACAAGCGGGACTTTTGGGAATTGTGGGACCCGGTTGGTGTTTATGAGAGGACCGAGTTTATTAATGTTTGTGAGTATTTAGGACTTTTGTATCAGCACCGGGTGAGTTCAGCAGCTCTTGAGTATGTGACAACAGCATGAGAGATGTAATTTATTTGTAACAAATAAATGAAAAATTGAAAAAAAAAAAAAAAAATTTTTTTTAAGCATTGCCACCATGGAAATTTTATAGGTAATATATAATTTTTGGTAATAAAAGTGATGGCCGCGCGGATTAAAAAAAAAAAAAAAATTTAGCAAGAGAGGGAAAATTTTTTTTGTAGAGGGAGACGGGTGGTGCATATATAGAGAGAAAGAGAGTTATATTATTATTATTATTATAATTATTATGTGGTTGTGTTTTTTTTTTTTTTTTTTTTTGATATGTGTGTTAGTATTAGTAGTATTGGATTTTTAACAACAGCAAAGAAATTTTTTTTTTTCCCTTTTTTTTATTTTTTATTTTTTATTTTTTTCTTTCTTCTTCACCACCACCACCACCATCACAAAATATTAACCAACCATCTCAGAAATATCTAAATTTTCAAGAAAGAAGTAAAAAAAAAAAAAAAAAAAAAAAAAAAAAAAAAAAAAAAAAAAGAAAGAAAGAAAGAAAGAATTCTCAATAATCAACTTATCAACTTCTATCTATAAAGAAAGATTCAGATATACATATATTTTCTCATAAAAAAAGAAGAACGTCCAGCAGCATTCTAGAGCCAGATTTTTCTTAATCATAACCAAACCAACCAACCAACAACAATAATAATAATTATAATATTAACAACCACTTGTTAAAAACAACCACCACCACCACCACCACCACCACCACCATCATCATCATCATCATCATCATCATCATCATCATTATCAACCACAACAGAGCTTTTAATAATAATATACTAATAATCTGACTATCTTGGAATCTCATTTTTTTTCTAATCAAGATTCTAATCAAACAATAACTGTGATATCCATCTATAGATTACACATATTCTGGACTTTTACTTTCTCTCTTTTATTTTATTTTAATTTTTTTTTGGACCATATCAAAACAATTTCTCCGATTTCTCCTATATTTCCATTTATACTAAACAATGTCCAACTATTCAGGCTACGCAGCCACACACCAACAACCACCACTATACTATCCCAGTCAAAATGGCTTCACACCTCCCATGTTTTATGACAATAGTCCTATAATGTACGGTATGGCCTCTTCCCCAAGCATGCCTAATGGCCCAACATCACACGACTATGCCGGACCACCAGTTTCTCATGGTGGCAACTATGGTGGTAGTAATGGATCCATCACTAATGGTGGCCATTTGCATCACTCTGGTAATGCAAACAATGGAAGCAACAGTAGTAGTAACAGTAGCAGCAGCAGCAGCAGCAGCAACAACAACAACAACAACAATAACAACAATCAACACCGCCAAAACAAGCATTCCAAATCTTCGGACCATTATAATAACAATAGTAACCACTATCGTCCGAAATACCACCGTCATCATAATAATAATAACAACAACAACAACAATAATAATAATAACAACTCACACAATAACAACAACTCATCCAGCAATAATACTAATACTCATGGCTACCAATACCACCAAAGCCACCAACTCTCTTATAGACCGTTTTATCCCTCTCAACCACCAGCAGACTTTGCATCTCCTCAAGGCCTGCAAACACTACCAATGCATCATCAGCACATACCTCATCACCCTCCTCCTCCTCCTCCTCCACCTCCATTCATCCCTGGTGCAGATCCAGGCGATGCAGAGGCAGCCGCACTTCTAGATCTAAGTCCACACCACCCTGCACTCCCTCCATTGGCTTCTCCTCCTCCACCACTATCTGGACTAGGAGGGCCTCCACCACACACATTACCGCATCTTCATATACCTAACCATCCACGACACCCACCTCCTGTTCATCACCACCATCATCATCATCACAATCATCCAGCAGCTACTAGCCATTCACCTCTTCCTCCACTGGCACAGAGCCCGAAAAAGAAACCAGCGGTACAGGAGGAGCCCAATACTAGTTCTAGTGAGAGTATAAATGAAAAGCATGGTACTATTAATACCAGTAGTAGCAATGGTAGTGGCAGTGGCAGTGGCAGTAGCAGTGGCAGTAGCAGTGGCAGTGGCAGTAGCAGTAGCAGTAGTAGTAGTAGCAGTAGTAGTAGTAATAACAGCAGTAGTATTGCCAGCAGTAATGGTAGTGCTGGTACTGGTACTACAACTACAACTACAGTTTCTAGTCCACAAAAAACTACTACTACTACTGCTACAGCAGCAACAGCAACAACAACAACATCACCATCACCACCACCACGGAAAGAGGGAGAAGAGTTTGTACATTGTGGAGGCCAGATTACAAAAGTATGGTTTTCTGCACCTAACGAGCCATTCCCTAAACGGCGAGCATACTACCGACGATTAGAGAAGCTGAAAAGAGAACGGGATGAGGCCAAGCGGTTAGAAGAAGAGAAGAAGAAGAAGAAGGAAGAAGAAGAAAGAGAAAGGGAAAAGGAAAAGGAAAAAGAAGAGAAGGAGAAGGAGAAGGAGAAGGAAAGCAAAAAGGAGTTTTTAAAGACTAAGGAGAAGGAGCCACCTTTAGTTGCTGAGGAGAGTGTTACACCATTGACATCACCAGCTCCATCTCCTAGACCTGTAATAATACCAGCAGAAGCACCTATTCGGGTGGTGCCAGTGCCGACAGTGCCTACAGTTTCCAAGGGGATTTCATGGGCAGAGCGATTACAACAAGATAATCACGTTGGAGTTTTGCCTGTGTCTCCACGGAAGCAACAGCATCAGCAACAGCATCAGCAACATCAGGTCAATGGGGGTCATGCGGTTAGTAACCATACAGGTTCAACTTTAAGTATGCATGAAAAGAAACCCCATGTAGTCAAGGTGAACCAAAAGGAACCTCTTGGGGTTTTATTGCACAAGTATGATTACAAGAAGGTTAAGCGGATGGCAGTTCCACGGATTTACTCTCGAGGAATTATTAATACGGGCAACATTTGCTTTATGAATTCGATTCTACAAGCACTTGTGCACTGTTTGCCGTTTTACCAGTTGCTTGAATACATTGCATCGAACAGTGTGTTTAGTATTAAGAGCGAGACACCATTATTGGATGCGTTGATTAATCTTACGCGGGAATGTACTGAGAAGCCGAAAGATCCTAATAGGAGTATCAATTCGCAGCCATTGTCACCAGAGGCGTTTTACAATACGGTTCGTGCACATCCACGGTTTGTACATTACAAGCGGGGCCGACAGGAGGATGCTGAGGAATTTCTTGGGTATTTATTGGAGGCATTACACGATGAGTTTGTTGGAGTGATGGCAGCAACAAAGAAGAAGGAGGAAGAAGAGGAAGAAGAGAGGGGGAGGGAGAAGGATGAAAGGGGAGGAGGAGAAGGATGGCAAGAAGTTGGGAAGAATAATAAGAGTTTGAATGTTCAGCAGAATAAGGGGTTTGGGGAGAGTCCAGTGACTCGGTTATTTGGAGGGCAGCTCAAGTCGACATTAACAGCATCTAATTTAAAGACACCATCCATTACACGGGATCCATTTCAACAGATTCAGTTGGACATTTCTGATGAGCGAGTGAGATCTATTGAGGAAGCATTTGTGAATCTTGCAGCTCCAGAACAATTACAATACTCGACATCTACGAAGCAGGAGGTACGAGCTACTAAACAGATTGTAATTGATGAAGTTCCTGAGGTTTTGATTGTTCACTTGAAGCGATTTTCATATACGAATGATGGAGAAGGGTTAAGTTCAAGTTTAGGTGGTAGTGGTAGTGGTGTAAATGGTGTTGGTAACACTGGAGGAGCAGGGTATGGAGGGAATGGTCAAGGAGTTGGAGGAATTGGGGGAGGAAGTGTTCCATTTGCAGTTGAGAATGTACACAAGATTTCAAAGCCAGTAACATTTCCTGAGCATTTGACTTTACCACGAGAAGCGGTAGGGTCAGTAGGAGGAGGAGGAATACAAGGGTCGTCATTACCTGAGTATAGTTTATGTGGAGTTGTATATCATCATGGGCCATCTGCAGCAGCAGGACATTATACGGTTGATGTGAAGACACGGACTGGGAATATTAAGAGAGGTGTTTATAATAGAGAAGTAAGAGAAAAGGAAGAGAAAGAAAAAGAAGAAGAAGAGAAAGAAGCAAAAGAAGAAGAGGAAGAAGAAGAAGAAGAAGAAGAAGAAGAAGAAGAAGAAGAAGAAGAAGAAGAAGAAGAAGAAGAAGAAGAAGAAGAAGAATGGGTTAATATTGATGATGTGACATTGACTAGGGGAATTGCAGCAGCTGGTGGAGGAGGAGTTGAAGTTGGGAGTGGGACTAAGACGGCATATATATTATTTTATAAGAGAGAAAGTAGTAGTAGTAGTAGTAGTTTATAAGAAAGAATATTCTTTCTTTTGTTGTTTTTTTTTTTTTTTTTTTTTTTTGAGGGAGGGGGGAAGAAATATATATATATGTGAAGTTTTATTTATTTTTATTTATTTATTTATTTTATTTATTTATTTATTTTTATTTATTTAAAAGTACACAGTAATAATTTTTTTTTTAAATAAATAAATAAATGTAGAGTCTAATTGGGTACTAAAGGTTAAAAAAAATAAAAAAATAAAATAACTAGTTTAGGCTAATTAAAGTTGAAATAGGCGAAAAATTAAAAAAAACCGGTTTAGGAAATACGATATTGTTGATATAATAATTGAAATAAGGAAAAAAAAAACATTTTTTTTTAAAGTGTAAGATCATTAAATATTAAATCCTAAAAAGCAAAAAAACTATATAAGTAAAAAAAAAAACCATTTTTAAATAAGTACCCAAAATAAAAAAATAAGAATATGCTAATGTACAATAAAGAAGAAAAATAAATCTACCAAGTCTATTATATTAAAAGTTTTTTATTTCTTTTTTTTTTTTTAAAAAAGAAATAATTTCAAAAAACAATTAAAACCATTTAGAGGAAGTAGACAGCGGCAGCAATGGCACCGGCAACGGCACCAGAGAAACCAACCTTAGCAGCAGCACCCTGGGCAATGGTGGTGGTGGGGACGGTGACATTAGAGGAAGGAACAGGAGCGACACCAGAAGAGGTGGGCTTGGGGGAAGCAGAAGCAGAGGTAGAAGTCTTGCAAACCTCCTCAGTGCAAGGGATGGTGACAGTCTTGACAACACCGCCCTCAGAGGTGGTTGTGGTGATGAGGACGGGAGCAGAGGAAGTGGGCTTGGGGGAAGCAGAAGCAGAAGCAGAGGCAGAAGTGGTTTGGCAAACCTCCTCAGTGCAAGGGATGGTGACAGTCTTAACAACACCACCCTCAGAGGTGGTGGTGGTGATAAGGACAGGAGAAGAAGTGGTAGGCTTAACAACAGGAGCAGAGGTGGAAGAAGACTTGCAAACCTCCTCAGTGCAAGACTCAGTGACAGTCTTAGTGATGGGGGTAACAGTTGAGGGGAGGACAGGGGTACCAGAGACAACGGGGCAAGTAGTGACGGTGGTAGTAGTCAAAGTCTTTTCACGAGTGCAAGGGCAGTCAGTGATGGTAACAGTGCCAGGGGCAGTGATGGTGTAAGTCTTAGTGTTCTCAACAATGGTGGTAGGTTCAGGGCAGTAAGTAGTGTAAGCGGTGACAACTTCGGTGGTAGTAATTTCGCAAGGAATGGTAACGGTAGTGACGTTAGCATAACCGGCAGAGGCAACACCAGCAAAGAGGGCGACAGCAGCAGCAGTGAACTTCATTTTTGATTATATAGATTTGTTAAGTTAGTTAACGGGGGGGGGGGAGAAAATAGATTTTTAGTAGTAAGCGAGTGACTAGGTTTGGATCTTAAAGCGAGAGTGATGAAGAGAAAAGAAGAAGAAGAAAAAAAAAAAAAAAAATTTGAAATAAAAAAGAGGGAAAATTCTTGTCTTTTATAAGTTTTTTTTATTTTATTTTATTAAATAATAAATAAATATATGATAGAAACGATTAATTAATTAATTAGTTCAATTAGTTCAATTAGTTCAATTAGTTCGATTAGTTCGATTAGTTACGCGCCACAGGAGGTTTTTATTTTTATTTTTTTTTTTTTTAATAGCAGGAGAGGGGAGTAATTACTCCTATAAAAAAAAAAAAAAAAAATAAAAAAAAAACCAAGTGAGAGCGAATGTTGAAAAAAAAAAAAAAAAAAGTTAAAAAAAAAATTAAAGTGTTTTTGTTTGTTTGTGTGTGGCCCAAATGTTTCTATTTTTAGTAGTGGCGCGACATGACCATTTTAAGTAGCAAAATTAAATAAATAAATAAATAAATAAAAAAAAAAATGGTAAGGTTTTTTTTTTTTTTTTTTTGTTTCTATTAATATTTTTATTATATATAAAAAGGCAATTTTTTTTTATTTTTATTTTACTTTTGTGTACTAGTTATATTTAAATATATATAGAGAACAAAGAATATATATATATATATATTTTTTAACAAGTTTAACAAGTTTAACAAGTTTAACAAGTTTAACAAGTTTTATAATATATGATATGAAACTATTTTTATTTTTATTTATTAAAAAAATAAATGAGTCAATTGAAAATTTTTAATTCAATTGAATTGAAGAATTGAAGAATAAATAAAAAAAAAATAAAAAAAAAAAGTTTATTAATTAAAAGGGGGTTGGTTGGTTTTAATTTTTTATTTATATTTAAAAGAAAATCCTAATTAAATTGTCAATGCGCAGTTTCTGTGGCGATGCCAAAAAATGAAAAAAAAAAAAAAAAAATTAACATTGCGAAGAAAAATAAATAAATAAAAAAAATTAAAACCTCCTTTTTTTTTTTTTAATATTTTTAATATTTTTAATATTTTTAATATTTTTAATAAAAATTAAAAAAAAACCTCCTTTTTCATAATAAAAAATTCCCCAATTTTCAAAAAAAATTTTTTTTTTTTTTTTTTTTTTTTTTTTTTTCAATTAATTTCATCTTTAGTTGTTGTTGTTGTTGTTGTTGTTGTTGCTGACTTGTTGCACAGGAGACTTTCATTCTAACATTTAAATATTTTCAAATAAATAAAAAAAAATAAATAGAAAAAAAAAAAAAAAATACAAAATGTGATTGATTGTTTATTATTTTTTGAAATATTTTTGGAACGCAGCTGAATTAAAAAAAATTTAAATTTATAAATAAATAAAAAAAAAAAATGCCTTTTTCTTCTTCTTCTTCTTTCAAATATAATTTTATAAATATAATTTTATAAATATAATTTTATAAATATAAAAAAAAAAACAATTTTTTTTTTTTTTTTTGTTTAGTTTTTAAATTCAAAATCTTTTTTGGGTTCCTAAATGTACCCAAAAAATGGTAGAGAGAGAAAAAAAAAAAAAAAAAAGAAAAACCTTTTTTTTTTTTTTTTTTTTTTTTTTCCCTCTATGACGTCGTTTATTTATTTATTTTTGAAAAATAAATAAAATAAATAAAATAAATAAAATAAATAAAATAAATAAAATAAATAAAATAAATAAAATAAATAAAATAAATAAAAAAAAATGAACTCAAAAGACCCGCCACTGTTTCTTTCTTTTTTTATTTATTTATTTATATAAAAATAGACTTACCAGAATTTTCATCTTTATATCAACATTTTATGATAATGTTGATGATAATGTTGATGGAGATGATGGAGATGATGGAGATGATAGTGGTAGTGCTTTTTTTTTTTTTTCTTCGTTTATTTCCTAAAACAAGTAAAAAACTTTATTATTAAAAATAAAAAAATGTCTTACCAGATTTTTGTCTTTTGTTTTAAAGTAATACAAGGCGATAAATAAATAAATAAATAAATAAATAAAAAAAATAAAAATAAAAAACTTTAAAAAAAATAAAAATTTTTTTTTTTATTTCTTTCTTTCTTTCCCATCTTTCTATCTTAATTTTTTTTTTTTAAATTTAACATAAATTTAACATAAATTTAACATAAATTTAACTACTAAAATTTAAACAAATTAAATTAGTCATCATCATCATAAATCAATCAATCAATCAATTAATAAATTCTTAAATTCTTAAATAAATAAAAAAAATACTTGGCATTTTATTTTTTTTATTTTTTATTTTTTTTCTAAGTTACCCATTCCAATCTTAATTTAAATTAAAAACACCAATTTCTATCCATTCCATTCCAATCTATCTTTTCTCTCCCCCTCTACAAATAATAATAAATTTTATCTTTCCATTCTTTTCTCACACACACTCACACATCAAAATGATATCCTCTCAACAACAACAACAAACAACTCTCTCACACACAAACCCCTCTAATTTCCCTCCATGTGCCCTTTGTACTGAATCTGTACTATACCCTAACCCCGCTTTAAACCCCGATTCAAATTCAGATTTAGATTTAGATTTAGATTTAGATTTAGATTCAGAATCAGACCATAACAAACAACAACAACAACAACAACAACAACAACAACCACAATTCCTCCTAGATGATATCGTTCTAAATAATTGCCCTGCTTCCCATCATTTCCATTGGGATTGTATCACTTCTCAACCTGGTCCTAACGTTGACTGGTGCCCTGCTTGTATACAAACCCCTTCAAACCCTATACTATCTTCCCCACCTCAACCTTCTTCAGGTTATGTCGCTTCACCTATCGGTCAAATCTTAGCCTCAGTAACTACAACTGAAGGAGGTACTGTCCAAAATTATGATATTAAACCTGATATGTTAGCTGAACGCTCTTCTCCTTTCCCTCGTGCAATCTCTGTTATTCGTTCCCAAATTGAAGACTCTGCTACTGAAGAAGAAGAAGAAGAAGAAGAAGAATCTACTTCAACTTCAACTTCAACTTCAACTTCAACTTCAACTTCTTCAAACAATACTAATAATAATACTGAAAAACTTTCTCTTCAAAGAACTATCGCAAGAATCCCTCCTGCCCTTCTTGTTGCTGCTGTTTTTGAATCATGTGCTGCCGGTGACCCTGAAGCTCTACTTGAACTTCTTACCCTTATGCCCACACAAGCTGATACTGCCGCTTTAGCCCGTCAACCTCTTAATCAAGCTGTAGCTGCTGCCGTCCCCCCACCACATCCATCTGATCATGGTTCTGCAGCTTACATGTATGCCGTACATGGCCCTTTTTCTTCTTCTTCTTCTCCTTCACCTTGGACTCCTCTTTGTGAAGCTGCTGTAAATGGAAGATCTTATATTGTTCGTATTCTAACTCAAGCATGTCCTGACTGGTCTCGGGAAGAACTTGAAACTGCTGCACAGGTTGCAATTTCTACAGGGCGTCCTGATATTGCAGCACTTTTAATAGATTTTTAAAATCAAATAATTTTATATTATTTATTTATTTATTTTTTTATTCATTAAAAAAAAAAAAAAAATGGAAGGGACCCCTTTGTATAGGAAAGAAAAAAAAAAAAAATTTTTTTTTTTTTTTTTTTAAACTTTTTAACCGGTACAAAGCCAAATTTTAAAAATAATTGCTTAAATGCCATCAATTTCTTTTTGGTAAAAATTAAAATAAAAAAATAAAAAAAAAAATAAAAAAAAGTTTTTTTTATTTATTTTTTTCTCGTTTTATATTTTCCGTTGATTACCGTCTTAAAACTTTAAAAATATATATATTTATTATTATATTTATATAATATATAAAATTTAAATTTTTTTTTTTTATTAATCCAGACTATGATATACACAAAATAACCCAAAGTGTGTAATCTATAGTACCATCAACTATTTATTAAATAAGAAATAGAAGATAAAAGATGAAAGATAAAAGATAAAAGATAAAAGATAGAAAAAAAAAATTATCCCAAACTTGATATAAAATTAACTCATTAAAAAAAAAAAATAAGAATTATAAAATTTCCAATTGAATTATAAAGAACTATTATATATATATATATATATATTAAAAAAAAAAAAAAAAAAAAACTCTTGGTTTCTAAAATCAAACTAATCTAATCTGGCAAATATATATTATTTACCCTTTATTATATTTTCATTAACTTGATTAGGATTAAAAAGAAAAAAAATAAATAAATAAATTGACTATTATATATATATATGGTCTAACATTAGTTATTAATAATTACAGTGCTTTTAAAAATTTATTTATTTTTTATTATATTATTATAATAATAATAATGGTAATTACCAAAAAAAAAGTATTAAAATATCCATATTTATTATTATTATTATTATTATTATTATTATTATTATTATTATTATTATTATTATTATTATTATTATTATTATTATTATTATTATATACACTACTATATATTTTAAATATTGTTAAAAAATTAAATAAGAAATTTCTCTCTTTCTTCAAAAAAAAAAAAAAAAAAAAAAAAAAAATAACTAACTATAATTGTTGAATACTTAGAGAATTATTTTATTTATTTATTTTTATTTACAACTTGTTGCCAATATTTTAAAATAATTTTATATATAGTTGATATAAGATAATTTGTTAAACAAAAATCTTAACCCATTTTCCTAAAAAAAAAAAAAAAAAAAAAAAATCTTTCCCTAAATTTTCAAAATTTCAAATTTTTTTTTTTTTTTTTTTCCTTCCCATTTTCTATTTTAAAGATCCTGTTCATTAACCTTACTTTCCAATTTTTTTTTAATTTTTTTTTCTTCCTCCCATGTTTGATTTTTAAGGATTTTACCAAAATAACTTTACAGTTAAACGGTTATATATATATTTCATTCATCAAACCTTCAAGATTATTTAAAAATGAAAAACTAAAACTAAAAAATTAAAAATTAAAAATTAAAAATTAAAAATTAAAATTTAAAATTTAAAAAAATAAAAATAAAAAAATCAACTTTATTTGATATTTAAACATAATATCAAGGGGTAAAAATTTATTATTATTATTATCTTAGAATGGTTTATTAGTAGTAATAGTATTAATAGTAGTAGTAGTATTAATAGTAGTAGTAGTAGAAAGAATAATATATATATATATATAAATAAAATATTATACATTAAACCAATTTCAAACTCAATTTTACTTTAATCAACACTTTATCATCATTTATTTCTTCAATCATATTTTTTTTTTTTTTCTAACTTTACTCTATAATTTATTATTGATGAAAAATTCAATAAAATTCAATAAAATTCAATAAAATTCAATAAAATTCAACAAAATTCAAATCATTTACCTAAACTATATAAAGTGGTTCTGGACTCACACTTTGAGACCCACAAATTCCCTTCAAGCCACCTTTTTCTTTTTCTTCTTCTTCTTCTTCTT
Organism: Magnusiomyces paraingens; assembly: GCF_902498895.1. Taxonomy (NCBI): domain Eukaryota; kingdom Fungi; phylum Ascomycota; class Dipodascomycetes; order Dipodascales; family Dipodascaceae; genus Magnusiomyces; species Magnusiomyces paraingens. Next base: position 4,693,989 of record NW_022474068.1, read on the forward strand.
CTTCTTCTTCTCCATTATTATTATTAACAACCCCAGGAGGCTTGAAATTCCCCACAACCCCGCCACACTCACCACGCACTGCAAAAACAGCCACAGCACCGCGCCGCAGTACCGCAGGGTCCCCGGAGTCCGCATAAACTACCCGTGCAATATGGTGGACAGCTGTTAACTGTTCCTGCTTCTCCATCAACAAACTTTTATCATCTTCGTCATTACCATCACCTTGACCTCCACGAGGTACAGCAGGTAATACATCCTTATACAACACAACACGCGCATGCCACAGCCGTGCCCACGTACCGTCACCCAAGGCAGGAACTAACATTGAGCAACCACGCGTCGCACTATGTTGAGCTACCATCCCACCAATAAACATAACTGCAACATGATGTGACCGTGCAAAAACAGATGCATCTTTAATTAACCTACTCACAGCACGAGACCGTCGCCGTACTGCACTCGCTAATGATACTCCATAACCATCACCACGACCAACTAACCCACCATAAGTCGCAGAAACAAGAGCTGCCACATCGTCAACTATTACTAACGCACAATCACGCGGAGGCATAAACTCTGGAGGACTTCGAAACATCATAGCTAACTGTGCTAATGACCCTACTGGCAAATGTAGGGCTCTAGTAAGTGCAGATTCTGTAAAAGTTTTTACATCATCAGCTCCACCACTAACTCTACTACTAGCTCCACTATTAACTCCCACTGCATCAGCTAATCTTGCACCGGGTAATGTAACCCCTCCACTTGTAATCCATAACACGCTATGACCACGTCTTAACGCGTCCGCACTTAAACTTAACGCGACCGCAGTACGTCCAGACCCAGGTGTCCCGGACATCTCACTAAGAGTCCCGCGTAGTAACCCAGGAGAACTAGGTGACCCCAAAACTGCATCCACATGAGGACTGCCGGTGTATAACGCTGGATCTATGTCGGCTTGTGCGCGGGCATGGGAAACTGCAGCTCTTAAAGAAAGTGAGTCCGGGTCTTTGCTTGTGTAAGATGACATTGTGTGTAATGATATATATATATGGTGGAGAAAAAAAAAAAAAAATCTAATGTCAGAACGAAAAATTAATTTTTATATTTTAAATTAAAAATACGCGTTATTTACGCGATTGTTGATTTTTTACACGTGACTACGCGTATACTTATTTATTTATTTACTTTTTTTTTTTTATTTTTATTTATTTATTTGTTTGTTTACTTTTTATTTTTTTTTTCTTAAACCTTTAAATCCTTCTTCTTTCCATAACTCTTCAAAAAAAATGTTCAGACAAAACTTCAAACGCCGGCGCGCTCAAGAAAAACGCCATTTCGCAGATTCCTCTCTAGAAACTCATTCAGCTACTCTTACATACCCTTACAGACTCAACTTTTATGATACCCCACCAACTCTAGAAATTACTGCTGAAGAATTTGAGCAATGGGCAATTGATCGCATGCGTGTACTAGGCGAAATCGAATCACGTCTGGCCAGAAATTTCCCTCCTAAAGAACTCGAAGCTTCCCTGAGGCCTATCCTTGACAAGTACCTTCCTCTTGGTTCTAATGCATCTATGGCCCGTGCTTCGTCATCCGATCCTACTCCGGTAGATATTAAAAATGGACCTTTACACTTTGATGAAAATAATGAACAACATAAACGACTTAAAGATCATTACTCTCACTTTATTCTTAGACTCGCCTTTTGTCGCTCACAAGAACTTCGTAAACGATTTGTTCACGCAGAAACTGTTCTTTTCAGAATTAGATACAACTCAGATGACCCTGAAGAACGTGCAGCTTTTGCTCAGTCATGTAACTTGGCTTGGGACCCTGTCACAGATTCCGAACGCTCAGAACTTTCCAAAAAGTTAGACTGGCTGGCTGAAACTGATAAAGACTCTTCATTTTTCAAAGTCGACTTTGAGCGTGTCCCAGATCTTGTGGCTGACCGTCGCGTAGTTCTTCATAATGGCAAAGCTTATGTCCCCCGCTCACAACTCCAATCCTTTGTGCAAACAGAATTTTCCTCAAGACTTGACCGTGCACTTCTCCAAACTGTCCGTGCCCTTCCTCGTCTTGAAGAAGACGACCGCTTAGTCCCCCTACTTAATCACCTTGCTGTCGGATTCGAGGCTTTCTCCACTTACGATCCGGCCCAGGTCGGCGGTGTACCTGGATCTGCAGATGAAATTCGTGCATCTAACGTTGACGCTCTTGTTGACGCACACTACCCGCTATGTATGCAAACCATGCACCGTGGACTTGTTTCAACAAAACATTTGCGGTATAATGCCCGGTTACAATATGGTAATTTCCTCAAGTGGATTGGTCTAAGTGTTGACGAAGCACTCATTTTCTGGCGCTCACATTTCAATGTCCCAGAAGATAAGTTTTCTAAAGAATATCGCTACAATATCCGCCATCAATACGGCCTGGAAGGATCTCGTATTAACTACCGCCCACATTCATGTGCTGAAATTATAAATGGTCCACTACCAGCTCGTGGCGAATTCCATGGATGTCCATACAGAACGTTTTCCACAGATACGCTAGTCGCCTCGCTCCAGCGTATGGGTATCAATGATACGCAGCACTTGGCTGAGATTCAAGGCAACGTTGCTCGCCGGCAGTACCATGTTGCGTGCACCCAGGTGTATGAGCTGACGCATCCAGAAGATACAAAGAAGTATGATGAAACGATAACGCATCCAAACCAGTACTTTGAACGGAGTTATAAGCAGAAATAATTGGTTTCTTTTTTTTTTCTTTTTCTTTTTTTTTTCTTTTTGATTTATTTGATTATTTATTTTTCTAGTTATTTGGGTTAAAGTTTTTAAAATGTACTTTTTTTTTTCTTTAAAAGAATTGAATATTGATACCAATTCATGAATGGCATATGTATAAAGTGCATTTAAATGAAAAAAAAAATATATATATATATATATATATATTTATATATATATTTTGTTTTACTTGGAGCCCATATAAAATATCAGAATCACTTAAATCTTATAAACCCTAACATCCTCTTTAACTCAACAATATTCGAATATTGATAACGGAATTCCGTTGTTCACACTACAACCATCACAAAAAAAAAAAAAAACTAATACAAACGCAAATCGAACCATACGTTTTCATAATCTTAATTTCACTTATATCAATACGGGCTATTTTTAATTTGAATCATTAAGAAGTCGTCTTTGTAGACGAAAAAATTATATGAAAAACTAAAACTAAAATTAAAATTGACATTCTTTTCTTTTGGAAAGAAAAAAAAAAAACAGCATCGCATAACCATGATTTCAGAATTACCGTTTGAAGCTATTCAAGGAATAACAAAATATATCTTACATTTTATGATATGAAAAACTTAAGCCAATCTAACCAAAAACATCGAATAGCACTTCAACCCTTTTTTTTTTATGACAAAATGTTCATGCTGCCTGAGGGTTAAGTGAACATAACAAACCATACAAAAACTATTATCTTCCTGAATTTCGTGGCGGGATCGGAATTACAACATTAGATTTTATTGAATATGTGACATCTCTTATAAATAGATATGCATTTATTTATTCCAAATATTTTTTTTTGAAAAAGTCTTACTTCCTGATATTACCAATCTATACATTTTCATGCTTAGATTTAATTCTCGGTTTTAAGATTTTTACTAAGTAATATTACGTTTCTACAGGCTGGCTTTAAATGTGAATTTCCTTTTTTTTTCAAGTCTTTTCGTCTTTGAAGAATTTAAAAAAAAAGTTGAATTTAAATTTTATGAAACTGCAGAAGTTATTAAAAATTATGACTTTTTATCCTATTCATGTTTAAATGACAAAGAAAAAAAATTTGATTTGGAGTTTCTAAAAGAAAAGGATACTTTTATCAATAATATTAGCAATCACTTCACAAATATCACTCACGAGTTTCTTATCAAATTATTTGACACACTTTTTTTCTCAGATAACCTAATGGCTTCACTTGATTATCGCAATGAGTTCAAACATAGTAGTGCACTATCATTTATTGTTTTTAACCAATGCCTATTTTATTCTATAATGTCTTCAAAAATTTCCTTTATGGTTCTCGAAATACTCAACTTATATTGTTTTTCCCCTTGGTTGACAAAGTTACTAACTGATTAGCCTGACTTAGTGCAGGCTTATTTATTAAATAGTGAAAACAAAACAATTCTTCCTGATTTTGACCATTTTATTTATATATGATGTAAAGTTTAAACGTAAATTTCATTAGAAAACTTTACGCGAGTGTGACGAATATTTTGAAATTAATGATATTAGAAAAACTGATTTTGAAGGGTGGGTATGAGCCCCTTAATTTAAATAAATAAAGGTTACTTCTATTTAATCCACAGACTTGATTCAACGAAATAGAATAAAAATATCTATAACAGCTAAAGTCAAAGAAAGAGTTACTCTTTTTCTATATTCTTTTTAAATTTTGTTCTTGATTTCATTTTTTAATATAATAATGTATAGTATTAATTTACAAAAAATATATCTAGATATATTTTAGATCTATTTTATCCATAAAAACAATTTAAATTTTATAATTATCAAATTTCTTGTAATTATTGGTATTATTGCAATTTTTTTTTGTTCAAAGTTACTTTTAAATATCAATATAATCAATACATTTTTATTTTTTAATTAAATAAACTAATACTTGATTATTTTAAATTGATACAAACCATACCATTTTTTATATCATAATTTATTTTAATTGAATCTGAGTTGTAGACTTGTAAAAAAAAACAAAATTGATTATGGACATGCATCTTAACAAATATGATTCTTAGCGTTGGTACAAAGCGCATTTTATTTAGATGGGCAATCTAGTAACACCCATATTATTAAACACATAATCACTTTAATTTAATTTCAACCCCTAACCCCATTATTTACCTCTATGATATTTCTTTGTTATTCACAATGTAACCTTTTCAGCATTATTTTTGCGCAAAAAAAAAAAAAAATGGAAAAAAAAAACCGTCAAATAAACAAGATTTTTCCTTCACTTCTTACTATTTATTATTGATTGAATTCTCATGAATTTAGTTTTGAATACTAAGTATTATAGGAAAAACAATATAAAAGAAAAGAAAAGTAAAAAAAAAAAATTTCAACAATCATTACTCTAGATATTGTTTTGGCAAACAACCACATTGCGCAGTAATGATTTCACAATTACCAGCCGAGGTTTATAATCAAATAATAAAGTATCTTTCCAATAACGACATCAAAAATATAAGTCAATGTAATCAGGAGCTTCGGAAAACTTTTCAATCATTTAAATGGCAAAATACTCTTGTTTTCTTGTTTTTCGAAGATTCTAACAAAAAGGCATATAAACATAGCAATCTTAAAAGTTTAACTAATACATTTCAATTGAGTGTATATGCGCCATATAACTTTCCAAGATATTCTCCTATACCATGGAAGGTTTTTATATCACCGCATCGTTATTCATGGTTTTCAAATGAAAATGTCAAGACAATCGTATTGAATTCAGTGGGTTGCTTTTTCACCAAGCTCAATTTTTCTGATTTATACCCAAGTAATTATCCATATCTTTCTACAATCAGATTAAGTTATGCTGAATACCCTGTTCATATTTGTGATTTATCCAGGTTAAAGAATGATGATTTTTTATTTTCACTTGATAAGTTTTTTCAAAACACAACTCATTCAACTGCCATTACCACATTAAAAAATAATTTTCGTCTGAAATTTTTTGGTTCTTCCATTTCAAGTGCTAGAGACTTTACCTTTGCAATGATGGCTTTATCATATGTCACTACTCTTCATTTAAGCCGCATCCCGGTTAACGACACATTTTATTCTCACAATTTGCAGGCACCATCACTTCAACATTTGACATTAAGAGACATTGAATTTAAATTTGCTATAAATATTTTAAAAAAGCTAACACAGTTTCCAATGCTCAGTACGGTTGTTTATGAATTAAGATCTACAACATGGACTACAACAAACTTGATCACATTCTCTTCACTTTTGGAATCTATTGTGATACCACTCAAAGAATTTAAATTGGCAATGTTTAAGTTAATAGAACCTATTGATATTATTCCATTGACTGGTATTTCCTTTAAATCCATTACAACTTTTAATTTGACTTTGAATGATCTTCCAGAAGATCAAAATAGTCATTTATTTTTTAAAAAAATCACCTTTCCTGATATTACCAGCCTAATGCTTTGCAACATTGACTTGAATTCAATGATCTTTGACTTTCCATCAAGCAATATAACTTATTTAGAGCTCAGATGTTCATTTAATCTTGTATCTTTTGATGCCATTTTGTCTTTGAAGAATTTAAAAAAAATTTATTTTAATTTCACTGAAACTCCAGTGGTTAGAGATTATGATTTTTTATCCTGTCCATTTTTAGATAACAAGGAAAAATTTAATTCTGCATTTCTAAGAGAAAAAGAAGAATTTATCAAGAATATTTGCTGGGATTCCGATAGAAGCTTCAACCCGGAATTTCTTATCAAATTATTTGACATAATTTTTTTTTCGGAAAATCCAATGGCTTCTCTTGTTTACAAAGATGATATTAGCTTTTGTTATCCGCTATTATCAATTGTGTACTACGAATGCATATATTATTCTATAATGTCGTCAAAAATTTCCTTTATTGCTTTGGATATGGGCATTAGTTATTCTTCACCTTGGATGGCTAGAACACTAGCTAATTCAACGCATTTAGTGCAGGCTTATATATTAAATCCTAGAAAATATCTTCTTTCTGATTTTGACTATTCTATTCAATCACCAAGAGGTATTTTATATGATGTGATGCATAAACGCAAATTTCATCAGAAAACCTTGTGCAAGTCTGACTTCGATATTGATATTAATGATATTAGTGAAACTGATTTTGAAGGGTGGATATAAGCTGGTATCTTTAGTGCTTATCATTATGCCATTGTGTTTTTTTAATGCTATACTACAATGTTCTCAAACTCATTGATAAAATATTTAAGATAAATATCTACAAACCATACATTTATATCGATGTAACAATTTAAATTTCAGAAATGTCAAGTTAATTGAAGTTATTAAGTCTATATAGACTTATATTATAGAATATATTGCATCATTTAATCTATTCACAATTAAAAAATCATTAATTTTAAACGATAACCAATTTTTGTTTTTTATTTTCCCTTTAAAAGCCTTTTCAAAACACAAATAATTCAACTGGAATCACTATATTAAGATGTATTTTCAGTCTGAGCCTTGATCATTATAAATTTTTGGAATACATAAAATGAAACGTTTTAAAACGCATTTTTATCACCTGCCCCTACTTTTCATTTATACCGCCTTCCGATTGACGACACGGGGTTTTAAATAATTATGATAAAAATTATGTTCTGTCGTACCAGTAATGGTTTCTCATTCTTTATCAAAAAAAAAAAAAATATAATATAACAATTACTTACTTCTCACTCTTTTTGTCATTTCCTGAACAAATAAATCACTGGAATTCGCCTACTTATAAATTAGTTTGTTTCAAGATGACCAGGGTCCTTGTATTTCTAATTAATATAAACGAAACCAAAGTTTTAGAAACCAAAACCAAAATATTGACAGGGTTAAGTCTCCTTTGAAATGATTTTCTTTTCTTTTGAATATTATTAATTGTAAATGAAAAGCGTTATTTATACCGAAAAAAAAAAAAAAAAACAAAGAAGCATAACAAGAACAACCAAAAAAACAGAATAAAATTTTTATCTATATATTTTATTTTAATCCTATTTTATAAATATATACTTAAAGAACAAAACTTATTAAATTAATCGAATACAGAAATATTCCAACTAGTTGAGGGATTCCAAAATACTAGCATTTACACCTTTATTTGGATATTGTTTCTAAGTAATATCATTTTTATACTTAGTCCCAAATTACTTTTGAATTTTAAAAAAAAAATAATAAAAAATTTAATTTTTTTAATTTTTTTTTGTTTTTTCTAATAGTTAATGTATGTTTTTACTTTAGTTTTAAACATTTATTGTTTTTTTATTTTCATTCAAAAGTTTTTCAAACGTTTATTTTAATTTAAGCAATTTATATAACCTTTAATGAGACTATTTGATGTAAGATTGTGTACTACTTTTAATAATTTAAAGGTTCGATGGTCTAGTCGGTTATGGCATCTGCTTAACACGCAGAACGTCCCCAGTTCGATCCTGGGTCGAATCATTTTTGAAACATTTACTTTTTTTTATTTAATCAAGATTTGTTTTTTTTTTTTTTTTTTTAAAAAAATTGTGTGGGAAGCCCAGTGTTGAGTTTATATGTTTGGAAACAAAAAAAAAAATTTTTTTTGTTAAAAATTTACCCAGATTACATAAGCTCATAGAAATAAAGTTTGGGGTGGGCGGAAAATGAAAGTTCCCCAACAATGTAAAAGCGACTCAAATCAACATATTCATTCAAAAGAAATTTTTTTTTGACAAGATATTTTTTTCAAAATTCAAAATAAAATCAAAAACTTTTTAACATAGTATACAATATATACAACCCAGATATATATAACCACTTTATTTGAGGACCTTGCCGTCAGCAATCTCTCTCTTCTCGCCGTTAATGACAACAGGCTTGTCCCAGGCCCAGAGGTCCTCAACAAGAGCCTTGTCCTCAGGCTTAGAAGCATCGAGCTTGGTGTACTCATAAGAGTCCCAATCAGGAGCAACATCAAAAGCAGGAGCGTATTCCTGACCACGGACAAGGAAGGCACCAATGATACCATTGTTGTTGTTCTCACCGTAGACAACCATGCAGCCAAACATGTACTTGACAGAGCCAGTCAGACGGTTGAAGAAACCACCAACAAGGTTGTTGGACATAAAGGTGAGGGTAAGCTCATCATTGTACTTGTAAGCAACCTTCCAGAGGGAGTACTCCTCGGGGTCGTAGTGTTGCCAGAACCAGGGGAGGGCGACCTCACGGGTCTCTTCGTTGGAGTAGGTGCGCTTCCACTCGTCAAGGGCCATCTTAGCAGAGCCAAGGGCAGCAATGGGGTGAGCAACCTTCTTCTCCTTGGGAGGTTCATCAATGGGCTCCTCAGCCTTGGGCTTGGGGGCAGCAGCCTTGGGCTCAGCCTTGGGCTTGGCCTCCTTCTTGGGGGGGACAAACTTGATGGCCTGGTCAATAGGTGTGGTGTTCTTGACAAAGGACTTGAAGGGCTCCTGGGCAACAATGGTAGTGTACCAACGAGCAATGGCAGGGTGGGCAGTGGCCCAGGCCTTGTCCCAGACGGTGCCGTAAGCCTTGTCGACGAGGGAAGCGACAAAGAAGTCAGCAACGGTGGGGCGCTCACCAACAAGGTAGGTGTTGTTGACGAGTTGAGCCTCAATGGGGGCAGCAAACTTATTAGAGTTCTCGAGAGCAGTGTCGACATTCTTCTTGTTGTAGGGGATAAGGCCAACAAGGGGCATGATGGCACCAACAACGACAGCGTTCAAGAGATCAGAGTTGGCAAGAGAGAGCCACTTGAGGACCTCAGCCTCCTCGACGGGAGAAGCACCGAAAAGCTTGTTGGGCTTGAGGGTGGTGAGGTACTTGACAATGGCAATGGTCTCAGTGAGGGCAAACTTGCCATCAGCAGAAAGGAAGGCAGGGACCTTCTTGAGGGGGAAGTTGGCCTCAAAAGCGGCATCGGGCTCAGCAGCCTTAACATCAAGGTTGAGGGCCTTGATAACGCAGAGAGCAGCGACCTCACGGCCGTAGTTGCGGTGGTAGATAGTGCCTTGGGACATTATGATTGATTGGGGTTATAAAAGAGGGTTGATCAAAAAAAAAAAAAAAGTGATGTGTAGGAAGAAAAGTTAAGATGTTTATGATCGGTTGCTGTTAAATAGGGGTCAAAAAAAAAAATTTTTTTTTAAGTGATAAGTTGTTGGTAACATTAGAAGAATCGGTAGGACCCACACATACGGTTGGCCCGGCACATGGCTGATCTGGTTGGCAGCGGGCATCTTTCTGTGTTGTTTGTTTGTATAGAACAAAAATAGACTTTAAAACCCGAGTCCCGTTGATTGAAAAAATGTTGTTACTGACATTTACAAACTAGGCATTAAAATTACATAGCTGTGGCTGGTGGATTGAAAAATAAAAAAAAAAAACCCCGATTGTTCCTGGCAAGCCACAAGATGGGCGCAAAGTCGAGTGGCGGAAATTCATTAATAAATTTAATTGAATTAAATTAAATAAAATTAAATTAAGTTAAATTGAGTTAAACTAAAAATTAAAAATTAAATTGAATATTCAAAGTCACGTTAAAATCACATGGTAATCATGTGATTTAAACATTACTTGGTTCGAACCCAATATTTTTATATTTTTCAAATAGGAAACTTTGCTACGCCCAGCTGGCCTTAAACCTGCAATACTAAAAAAAAAACCCTTCTAAACTCAGCTGCCACTGTCAGTCAATAAATCTTAGCATATCTTAACCAAGCTTTAACCACCACCACCACCACCACCACACAAAAGATACAATCAAACAATGACTAACGTCTGGAAAGCACCTGCAGACATTGACGATGACGATGACAATCTTCTGATAGACGACTCAGATGGGTCTGATTTGGAAGTATCTGGCCTGGGCAATAGCAGAACAAACAATTACTCAAACCAAGGCTTTATCCAACCAGACCACCAAATCGAAAGCGATATCCCAGCAACACCTGCACCTAAATCAGTCCCTACAAATCCAACAACTTCAGCAAATGCAGCAGCTGCCTCTTCTTCATTCATGTCCAACCAACCGCCACCCGCATACTCCCTCGACTCGGCATTCACAACCACGACAGGCGATCGCGTGGAGCAGCGCCGGTTTATGGGCGGCGATACGCTCGATGAACCCGTAACTGCAACATTGATGCGTGACGTACGAGGAGTCGGCCATCGTTTACGTCAAGTCATTTGGTATTCTCCAGCTACAAGTCTGCGTGAGGCCCGCGGGCTGGACCCGGAAGCCGCTGGCGGGTTTGGCTATGACCCTAATGCTGCTGCCAGCGCCGCACATCTTACTCGACAGGAATGGGACCTTTGGGGGCCCCTAGTATTCTGCCTCGTCATTGCTGTTGCCATGAGTATGTTGGCTCCCAACCACCAGGCTTCCGAGGTCTTTTCTGGTGTCTTTGTGCTTGTATGGTTGGGCCAAATGGTTGTTACCCTTAACATTAGACTTTTGGGAGGAAACATTCTCTTTTTCCATGCAATGTGTGTCACCGGGTACTGTTTGTTCCCTCTCGTCATTGCTGCCATTATTTCTGCATGTGTCGGTTCGTATCTTGTCCGCATCATTGCTGATACTATTCTTGTGGCGTGGGCAATTTTCTCGGCTACAATGGGACTTAAACATTCGGGTGTATTGCCCTCGCGTGTCTTTTTGGCAATGTATCCTGTCGGTCTCTTTTACACTGGACTTGGCTGGCTTTGCGTCATCACATGAAAAATAAAATAAACATGGTATAAATCAGATAAAATAAAATAAAATAAAAATAAATAGTTAAATTTAATTTGAACATTAAACAATAACGATCATTTCTAAAAAACTATTTATGATTTCCATAAATTGAAAGTGAGGCACTATTTTTTTTTTTTTTTTTGGAATTCAGTATAATTAAGAGATTTTCTTTTTTTTTTTACTGTTGTATTACCAGTATTTTTTTTTGGATCGGCAAGCTATTTATTTAAGTTCATAATATTGTTTTTTTTTTTTTTTTTTATATTCACAAGATGATATTCTCATAGTCAAATTTTCATAATGTTAAATTCTATCTTTTTTAATCATTTCAAACCATTTTTTCTCGTTTTCTTTCTTGTTCAAATTCAATTATTTTACCTTTCTTTTTATACTTTTTTTTTTTTTACTTTTGTTAATTTGATCAGACATAATGGGCATAAGCAGACTTGACAACACGATTCCCAACAAGCTGTGCCTGTATAAAACGTGCTTATATATTTATATTTGTAAATTATTTTAAATGAAAGAAAGAAAAAAAAAAAAAAAAAAAAAAAAAAAACCTAAGCTATTATACATTTCGTGCAGACTCAGGGGGAGGTCCTGTAAAATAAGAAGCTAGAGATGACTCAAACTCCCAAGTCCAATTGGAAAACCAATCAAGACTCACAACCGGATCAACAAACGGCATGGTAGGGTCATTAGGATCCACCGAATCCGAGGGCACTGCCGACGGATTTGATGTGGCTGCGGGAACATGTGAGGGTCCCGATCTAAGGGCAGCTGAAGAGTCTGATGACGTGTTGGATAACGGGGGGTCAAAAATGACTTCAGAAGAAGAAATGTGTATGGCGACTTGCTGTTGTTGTTGCTGTTGTTGTTGCTGTTGTTGTGATGGTTGCTGTTGTTGCGGTTGCAGTTGCGGTTGTTGTTGTTGTTGTTGTTGCGGTTGCGGTTCCGATAGCGGTTGTGGTAGTAACTGTGAGACCACGGGTGCTGCCGAAGTTCCTGCTCGTTCGGTTTGCGCCTCCACCACAGGTTTCTGAGGGTTCCCCTTTTCATCTACAAAACCCATGTCAAAGAACCGAATGTTATTGATACTCGACTCCCCATGGTCAATACCAATTTCCTTGAGTCTGCGCTGAGACTCTTGCATGCGAGTGAGTAACATGTGATTAAGTGTTTTAAGAGACCATAAACACTCCTTGGCCATCACAAACCGGCCATCCTCTGCAATGAGCGTGACCTTGCGAATAACTTTGGCCAGTTCAGCCGTCATTTTGTTGAGCTGGATATTGTTACTAATGAAAAGCAAGCATACACACCCTGTGCAAAAAAGACTCGAAAGTGTGTACCACCATGGGGCAAGCAATTGCTTTTCACGCTCTAAAATGTCAGTAACTATGTTGACTCCAGTAATGGCATCTGTTAGAATCTTAACATCCGGGTACCGGTCACCCATATCCTTGTCAACTAGCGAAAAGATGGAGCGCATATAAATGAAGAAAATGAAATTGTAGTATGTGAGTCTGACATGTGCCACAAGACCAATTGGGTACCGCGTGTTGCCAATACGATGATCGTCTGCTAGGTTAAGTTCACGCATTGAATTGTTCCACTCCAACAAGTTTTGTGCAGTTTCCTTTACCTTTTCTTCAGGCATGCGGAAATCCGTATCAAAGCACAAATCGCGTATTGTGTGGCCAAGCATAATGAGTCCATATGTCAAGGGTGACTGCCACCCATTGTCTTTATATGTTTGTGGGACTGAGTATGCAAGCTGGTCTTCAAGAAAATGAAACGTTCTGCAGAAATCAACACAGAGACTGCGTTCAAGTGAAAAACATGACCACAATGCACTGCGGCGTTTCAAATGGTCATAGTCACTAAGATAAACTTCAAATGATGTGCGTTTGTGAAGACCCATGCCTTGAACCATGCGAGCAGCTTGACATAGGGAACTCCAAGCGGCCGGTTGACGATAACAAGCGCGGACATAAAAAGTAATAAGAAGCCAGCCTTGGATAATCTCTGTGCTTTCCCATTCAAAACTAAAGGCTTGGATCGTCGACAATGCGTCATCAAAAAGCTTTTCTTCCAACCCTGACTCGTACTCTTTGCGATCAATAACCTCGGAAAATCGCATTGCAGTTGCACAGGCCACATATAAATTTGCCATGAATAGCCGGCACTCACGCTTATCAGTGGTAGCGAGAAACGCTTCATATTGTTTCATAAACATGGGCTCATGTATGATTGAATAGAGGGGATTGATGTTTATGAAAAAGTATTTGAGAAGGTACCTTGTGGTAGTATCATCAAGAAGCTCGACTCCTGGATCCAGGCTTCGAGCTTTAAGAAAGTGCGAGCCTGCCATGTTCCAGCCGTAGAGCTGGACGCGCGGGACACTAACTTTTTCGCGAGCGCGCTCAGAAATTGAATTGTAGAGGGAAAGCCCAAATTGATGAGGCAGAAAGTTTAGGTATCTGCGAGAATAGCGAAGCTTGGAAAAGTAGTGAGTTGGGAAGGGAGCCTTGCGCATCTTGTACACGTCAAGCATTTGAGAAATATCAGAAATTTTTTCAATCTGGCGGTTTCGTTCAGAGAGATTATCTTTTTCATTATTTATTGAAGAAGATGAAGATGAAAATGAAGAAGAAGAAGAAGAAGAAGAAGAAGATGATGATGCTTGAGAAGCAAATGTGTTGTTAATAGCTGAAGCTACTTGGGCAATCTGGGATGAGATATTAGAAAGACAAGTCTCAAGGTCTGTAGAAATAAACCCGCTGGTCCGGTCTGAAGGAGACTCTGGAGAATCGTCTTCACCATTAGTAACACTGAGGCTGCGTTTGCGACTCTGCGACTGACTATAAGTATTACTATTTGTATTACTGCTAGAAGAACTTGCTGCTGGTGTTTCCTCATAGACTAGGTTTGTGATAGCAGGAATGCTTGCCAGGTTTTGTTGAGAGGGAGATGATGGTGACATGTTATTGTGTCTGTTATGGTCTGGAGATGTTGCTCCTGGGCTATTGTAGGATTTAATTACTCCAGTAGAGGAAGAGGCAGAGCGCACAAAGGAAGATGGGGTGTAGAGGCATGCAGATTTAGTTTTTTTACATGCAACACAAGGGTATCTGCCGTCGCATTTTGTTTTACGACGTTTGCATCGGTCGCAAGCTTTGGCGACCCGTATTCTGTTTTTTCCAGAGGGGAGGAGCGAAGAAGGGGACGAGATAGAAGAAGCAGAATTAGCTGTTGACGAAGTGTTCTGATTTTGGTCTAAAGATTCTGAGGAGCCGCTGGGGATAGGCATTGCATTTGTTCTTTTAGATGATGAGAAATTAGAAGAAGAGGTTGATGGTGGTTGTGTTGAAGAGTTTGTGGTAGTAGATGAAGAAGAAGAAGAAGAAGAAGAAGAAGAAGAAGAATAAGAAGAAGAAGAAGAAGAAGAAGAAGAAGAAGAAGTTGGGTAGAGACGGGTAGATGATGATGATGATGATGGTGATGATGCAGCAGGAGTAAAATTAGTCACTGCGGATATTACGTCAGATGGGGGTGAGGGTGAATTATTGTGGTGGTGGTGAGTTTGTGGAGGTGGCTGGTTTAGGGCCGGTAACGGAGATAAGGCAACGGTTCGCTGCCCGGAGCTAAGTGGGAGAGTCACGGCAGAGACCGAGGAAATTGTAATGGAGACAGAAGATGGGGGAGAAGAAGAAGATGGAGAAGAAATAAACCCTGCATGAGAACCCCCCGCAGGCCCAGTAAAGGAACAACTTCCGGAGGAGGAGGAGGAGGATGATTGGGTTATTTGTTGTGTTAGTGGTGGGGCAGTGGCTCGAGAGGCTAGTCTTTGATCATGATGAGGTTTACGAATATTTGCAGTAGTGAAAGGAGGTAAAATAGATGGAGATGAGGAGGTCGATAAAGAATTTGTTGAAATTGGTGTTGATTTTGAATAAGATGGGTCTGAAGAAGAGGAATAAGAACCTGGAGTGTCAAAAGCTGAAAGTCCGGAAGAAGAAGAAGAAGTAGGGAGAGGAGAGGATGAAGTAGATGCTGGATTAGAAGAAGTAGCTGAAGAGTATCCAGGAGGTCTTGAAGAGACTTGTGAGATTCCCGGTAAATACTGTTGCTGCCGCTGCCGCTGCTGCTGTTGCTGTTGCTGCTGTTGCTGTTGCTGTTGCTGCTGCTGTTGTTGTTGTTGTTGTTGTTGTTGTTGTTGTTGTTGTTGTTGTTGTTGTTGTTGTTGTTGTTGTTGTTGTTGTTGTTGTTGTTGTTGTTGTTGTTGTTGTTGTTGTTGTTGTTGTTGTTGTTGTTGTTGTTGTTGTTGTTGTTGTTGTTGTTGTTGTTGTTGTTGTTGTTGTTGTTGTTGTTGTTGTTGTTGTTGTTGTTGTTGTTGTTGTTGTTGTTGTTGTTGTTGTTGTTGTTGTTGTTGTTGAGAACCTGAAGTCTCTGGAGAAAGCATAGACTGCGGTTGAGTTAACTCTGGGGCAGATTGAGATTGCTGGAGATGGATTGGTGGGAGAACAATAGGTGAGGATGAAGGATCCTGAGTTATTGGAGGGGCCAATGGCAAATATTTATTATTGGATTTTGGACTGGAAAGCCATGGAGGTTTATACTGTTGATGGTGTTGGTGATATTGTCCTGATGTAAGTCCCGAGAAAAGAGTTTGAGTAAGTTGGTGTTTGCTTTCATTGCTAGAAGATGGTTGATTGTTGATGATAGTGAGTGGTTCTAAAATAAGCTGTTGTGGTGTGTGTATTGGTGGGGGTGGAAATGATTGTAATCGCTGTAATGGAGATAGTTGATGGTGTTGTTTATGGTGTTGTTGTTGATTTTGATTTTGATTTTGATGTGAGGATTGGTGCACTGGAGAGTTACTTGGAGAAGAAGCTGCTGCAGGACGGGAGCGGCTGGGTGGCATTTCTGAACATTTGAATTAGAACTAGTCAAATATATATTAAAATGGAAATGAAATGGAGGGAGGGGAAAAAAAAAAATGGTGGAGAAAGATTATAATAATAATGATTGACAATAATAATAGATTTTGAAAAAATAAACTGACGATATTAAAGATTATTTGAAAAAGTAAAAAAGTAAAAAAGTAAAAAAGTAAAAAAAGAAAAAGAAATTAAATATTTGAGTTACCCCAAAATGAAAAAAAATATATTAAAAATGAATTAAATTAAAAATAAAAATTTATAAAAAATTAATAAAAAATGTAGATTTTTTTTTTTTTTTTTTCATAGCACGAGCTTTAGCTTCACAATCACATAAAAATACAAATATTATGAAAAAAAAGGAGAATTTCTTAATTACTAACAAATGATAATCAAAAAAAAAAATATATATATATATATATATCTGCCCATTAATGATAATAACAAACAAAACAAACAGCACTGTATTTTCTACTTTTTCTGTAGCCATTTGCCGCAGCTATCCGCCAGATTTCAATTTACTCCCTTTTTTTTTTTTCTTTAAACTACTCATTTATAAATATATATATATATATATATATATATATAAATATGGCTTCTGCGGAAGCCATCGCCCGACGAAATCATCTACAAAATAGATACTAATTAGTATATTTTAGTATTTTAGTATTTTAGTATTATAATTAGTATAATGTATATACAAGTTAATGAGCTGATGACTCAAAAGTATGACTACGATTAGTAATTACTGCGGTCATCGCTCGAAGAGTTTCCAAAAAAAAAGCCCCCTTGTAAGAATTGAGCGAGCACTTTCTCCATTACTTATTTAGGAAATAAGCCGTGAAGAAAAATCGGTGATTCGGTTCTTCTAACTACCGGACTTTAGTAAACAAGACAGTTTATAATTATGTTAAAAGTATTGTTTTTTTTTTTTTTTTTTTTTGGAGAGGGAGGGGTTTATTATAATTTAATTAACAATTTACAGATTACTTTAACTATAAGTTTATTTATTTTAATATTAGTTAATGTTAACTATGATCATGTGATTCATAAATAGATGAAAGAAACTTTACGATGACGTAATTATTTTCCCACAACCTCTTCCGGAAAAGATATGTTCCGACTATTTTTTATCGGGACTTTAAAAAAAAAAAAAAAACTTTATTCTTATGGTGATATAAATATACCAATTCTTGGGGGGGAGTTTTTTTTTTTTTTTAAAAAAAAAAAATAAGATACCGGGTCTGCTCCGGTCATACATTTTTTTTTTTTTTTTTTCAATCTTACGCATGAATATTAACTAAAAGACCCGTCGTTTAATTAACTCATTTCAATTTTCAATTTTTAATTTTAATAATTTTAATAAGTTTAAAAGAAAACTAAAATAAAACTTTTATTTATTCTTTCTATTTTTCTTTTTTTTAAAAAAAAAAAAAAATTAGATAAATTTATATAACCCAAGACTTATATATTTATATTTATTTATATATATATTTTTAACCAACCACCTCATTCTTAACATTCTTCTTTCTTCCTTCTTCATATTTTTCATTTTCACTTTCATATTCTTTTATATTTTGAAATCATTTACTTAGTATATAAGCCATAAGCTAGTAAAAGATTACAAGTTCTTTCATTTTTTTTTTAGCTTACGTCTGTCAATTATTATTAATTTTTTTTTTTCAAAGCCTCGTTTAGAAAAAAGAAAAAATCAAAAAAAAAAAATTTCTATATAAAAAGAAAACACTCTTCCTCGGGTCATTCACATTTCTCCGTTCCATTTTAAAAAAAAATAAAAAAAAGTCCTCCTTTTTTTATTTTTATTTTTTTTTCTTTCCAATTTAAATTTTAAAAAAAAACATTCTTACTTTTTCTTCATAACTAATAATAATAATAATAATAATAATATTATTATTATTTTAATTTATCTTTATATCTTTAACTTTTTTTAAACTTTGGTTTATACTTTTTTTTATAGTTGCTTCATAATATAAACACACTCAAATTTCACTCATTGTTTGCGACTTAATTTAATTGCTCTTCATCTTTTATTTATTTTTTTTTATTTTTTTATTTTTTTCTTCCTTTCTTTCTTCTTCTTTATTTTTAATTCCTATATTCATTTATTCATTTATTCATTCATTTCATTTAAAATTTCTTTTTTTTTTTTTTTTTTTTTTGCCCATGTTCTGACACCAAAATCACGAAAAAAAAAAAAAAAAAAAAAATAAAAAAAATAAAAATAAAAATACCTCTGCACACAAGTCCCACTTAAAACCTTCCCTCCCAATAACCATTCATCACCAATCTTAATAATAATAATGTTCCGCGTCTTTGGACATTGGCAAATCCCTTTAGTCTGTGCAATTGTCTGGTGGGGGATGCTCATCGCCATGCTTGCAGTCTGGAGTGCTCAAGGTGTAAGTTAACTGTAACTCTCAATCCCCTTTAACCAAAAAAAAAAAAAAAAAAAAATTTAAATCCCGCGTTTTGAACATGTAATTTGACTAAATGACTAAAACTAATGACCATATTCTTGTTTACCAAAAAAACCCATCTCTTTTAGAAACCAAAATACGGAACTGATCGTAAAGACGTCGTTTTAGTGTAAGTTTCAAAAATAAAAATAAAAATAAATAAAAATACCATTCTAGGAACCCATAAATTAACACTCTGTGTTTTTTTTTTTTTTTTTTTCAGTTACATTTCAGATATTGGTGCATGGTCGCTCCAAGCACTTTTCATAGCTTGTGCATCAGTCCAAGCACCGTTTTTCATCCTTGCGCTTGCCGCAGAACGTTACCTGCGCCATGCAGGCCGACTTCCTCCTAACCTACGGCGTCGTGAAAAACTTTTTGCCGCAATCGCCATTATTCTTTCTATCCCAGGACAAGTCGGTATTATCCTTGTTGCAGTCTTTAATACTGTCAAACATCATACCCTCCACTTTTCAATGCTTATCATGTTTCTTGTCTGTACAGGTGTCTCAGTTCTTTTTACCATTCTTGAGTTTGGTTTCCTTGACTATTCTTATGCCCATGCTCGTCGTCTACGTGTGTCATATATGCTCAAGGCCTTTTGGCTTATCATTGCCATCATTTTAGCCATTTGTTTTGCTGCTCTAAACCGTTCTTCTAAGGACGTTGCAGCTGCTGTTTTTGAATGGTTTTTGGCCTTTTTCTACGGAATGTACTTACTTATTCTTTCTTACGACTTGTTCCCAGCATTTAAATCATATTCTAGTGCAAATGCAATTGAATCAGGAATTGATCGAACTCTTTTTAGAGTCACTTCTTGGTGGCTTCCTCACCGTATAAAAACTTCAGCACTTGCACATCCTCCATTGGAAAAGGATTTTGTTGAAACAGACTCTGACCCGGCATTATCAGCAGATGTTCGTCCTTCTACAACACCTACTTTTACTTCATCTTCAAATAATAATAATGCCGCAAATAATATTCCTTTGGAAATCCCAACACCTGATTGTGGAGACGCACAAAGACCTTCCTTAGGAGACAGGGTTTATGAAAATAGACGAAATATGACACAAGTCCCAACAGACGAAACTAATCGATTCCAAACAAGCTAACTCCAATGGTTAAGCCATTATCTCAATTATTTTTAGCTTTGTTTCTTAATTGGTTTTTAATTGGTTTTTTTGTTTGTTTGTCTTTTCTTGTTTTTTCGTTAACTTGTTTACTTGCATTATTTTTGTTTCTTGCATACTCTCGCTTATTTTTGTATAAATTTCTTATATCCCAATTGGGAAATTTCATTGATTTTTTTTTTTTTTTTTTTTTTTTCAAATAAATTGCATATTTTTAATTTTTGAATTTTTTTTTTGAATTTTTTTCATCTAAACAAAAAATTTACATTTTATCTAAACACTTACTCGGAAATAACAAAACTCCAAGGGTGCTCAATCTCACCATACTGAATTTGAGAAATCCACTCAGCAACCTGCTCCGTCAAAGGACCAGTCTGCTTGCCGGGCTGAAGAGGAACATTAATGTTCTTGTCATGGAAGCCAATCTCCTTAATGGGGGAAACAACAGCAGCAGTACCAGAACCAAAGGCCTCCACAAGCTCACCCTTGGCCTCACGCTCAATAATCTCGTGGATAGTGCAGTATCTCTCGCTGACAATCCACTCCTTGGGGTCAAGACGCTCGCGAGCCAACTGGAGAATGGACTCACGGGTAACACCCTCCAAGATGGTGCCGTCCAGCGGCGCAGTCACAAGCTCCTTCTTGCCAGTGGCCTTGTCCTCAAACACGAAAAACACATTCATGGTACCGACCTCGGTGACCTTGCCCTCAGGACCAAACAACCAGAGGTTTTGCTGGTAGCCACGCTCAGCAGCCTCACGCTGGGGCTTGACGCAGGGAGCGTAGTTGGCACCAAGCTTCTTGTCACCGGTACCGCCGGGCCAAGCACGGGTGGCGTAGTCGGTGGCCTCGAGACGAACAGCCTTGAAGCCGGTGGGGTAGTAAGGGCCAACGGGGGAGGCAATGACGTAGAAGAGAGCCTTTGTAGGGATATGGACACCAAGCCCGGCCTGGGTACCAATGAGGGTAGGGCGGAGGTAGAGAGAGTAGCCCTTCTTCTTGGGGATGAAGTCCTTTTCGAGCTTGACAAAATCGCTAATGAGCTTAAGCATAGTTTCAGTGTCAAAAGTTGGGAGACAGATACGGTCAGCAGACTTGTTCATGCGGATCATGTTACGGTCAGGACGGAAGATGCGAATCTTGTCGTCCTTGTCAACGTAAGCCTTGAGGCCCTCAAAGCACTCAAAAGCGTAGTGGAGCACAATGGCAGAGGGGTCAAGACTGAGGTTATGGAAGGGTGTGATTTCAGGAGCGAGCCAGCCATCCTTATCGTTCCACTCAATGGTGAGCATGTGGTCTGAATGAAAAACATTGAGGTTAGTATGTGGGTGGAAGGAATATGTATGTAGGTAGACAAAAGTATGTAATTGTGTGATTGAGTAATTGTGCAATTGTGTGATTGTATGTGGGTATGTAAAGATTGAAAAAGAGGGGTAAAGGTAAACGACGGCAAATATTTTAATTGGAGATTGAGGAAAAAAATGAAAAAATAAAAAAATAAAAAAAAATTTTTCATTCAAAGTCACAGGGAACGTTGAAAGACTAAAAGTGAAAAATAAGCGGGTATTATTTAGAGGTTGATTGATAACCGTGGATAGCCAGATGATTAGAGGGGAGTGTTCTCGAGAGGGTAATCTATCAGAAAAAGAAATAGAAAAAATAAGAGCCATTTATAATAAAAGCGCATAAAAAAAAAAGAGTCATCAATATATAAGGAAGAAAAGGGGCAGATTAAAAAGTCAAATTCATTAAAAATCGAATCAAATCAAAATATTAATCTGAATAAAAAAAAATTATTAATGAAGTTAACAATTGAGAATTGAGAATAGCCAAAATTGATAATCTGAATTGTAACTCATTTAAATCTTTTTCCATTCTAAGAAATCTAAGAAAAATCCTTTTGCAATCATATCTGTGTATCTTTTATAAATCTCAAATTGACAAACACAAACACAAACACAAATCATTAAATCATTTAAAAATACAACAATAAAAAAACTTACCAGTGAAAGTCTGACCAAAGATAAGCTCTTCAGGAGGAGGAAGCTTCTTAGGAGTGGTAGTCTTGGTGATCTTAAGCTTGGAGATATCAATGGGAGAAGGAGGGGCCAAGCCTGAAACAGCAGCTGTAGAGGTGGCAAGGTTGCGAGTAGCACTAGGCACTGCGGCCTTAAGTGTGCTGGAAAGAGCAGCGCGAGCAGCCATTTGAAATGGATGGGAAAGAATTGAAAAAAAAAAAAAAAGGTGGGAAGATGGAAGAGAAGATTTTTATTTGTGAAAAAGAAAGAAAGGAAAAAAAAGTGAAAAATTTCAAAAAAAAAAATAAAAATTAAAAAATTTTATGTGGAGGGGGGATTGATGAATATTTATATGTTTGTGATATTTTTAAAAAAGAACTTTGTAGACTAACTGACTGACTGATTGACTAACTGACTGATTTTATTATCGGCGACATCGGGCAAGGGAACGTCGGCAATTTTTAAAGAAAAAAAAAAAAAAAAAAAAAAAAAAAAAAAAAAAAAAAAAAAGAGCGCTTGTATGTGTGTGTATGTGTGGCTACAACTTAGTTGGCTGTGTATGTGTGTGGGGGGGGAGGGAAGGAAGTTTACCACTTAAAGTGCAAAGAGGAATTTTTTTTGTTTGTTTGCGATGGCTTCCTTCCCCCGGCAAAATAATAAAAAAACGGTAAAAAAAAAAAAAAAAAATATATATATATATATATATATATATATAAGATGAGTCATGATTAGTAATTAATGAGACATATTTTGTTTCAGATCACTAACATCTAATGTAACAGAAAATTATTTGTAACACGTTTATGTAACAAATAAATAATAATAATAATAATAATAATACTTGAAACTTAATATTTAGTACTTAAGATATTTATATTTTTTTCTTCAATCACCTTTACTTGTTGTGATGGGTCCTGTCAGTCAAAAAATCTACACATACAAAGGCCCCTTTTTTTTTTTTCTTTCTTTTTTTCTCCACCAAAAAAAAAAAAAAAAAAAAAAGGACGTCCCCTTTTGGGTTTTACAATTACAATTTACTACTTTTACTACCACCACCACCACCACCATCATCTTTATATTTATTTTATTTATAAATTTTTTTTTACTTAGAATTCAATAATAAACCTTCTTCTTTATCAATCAATTCTTCTCATTAGAATAGAATATTGCCACCTCTTTTAATTCCATATATAAAAAAAAAACCAATCTTTTTTTTTTCCTCTTTATTTTTTTACAAACCTTTTCATTCTTCTTACCTTTCCCTAAATGGTTTTATCAGGTGTCTTAATGGATGCCTCTTCTGCAACCTCAACTTCAGACCTAATCCCTTCTTCGGCTTCATCTTCTGCATCTGCATCCTCCTCGACCTCTACTGCATCAACTACTTCATCAACTACTTCATCATCTGCTTCATCATCTGCTTCATCATCTGCTTCATCTGCTTCATCTGCTTCATCTACATCTTCTTACCTTTTTGATGGCTTGCCTTCAACTCTTCAACAACCCAATCCTCAAACTAAACATTTCCCTATGGCCTCTCAAGATCAGGCCAACCCCCAATCACAATCACCCATACCATACAGATTTACACCTTTATCATCTTCCTCATCTC
Source organism: Magnusiomyces paraingens (assembly GCF_902498895.1). Lineage (NCBI taxonomy): Eukaryota > Fungi > Ascomycota > Dipodascomycetes > Dipodascales > Dipodascaceae > Magnusiomyces > Magnusiomyces paraingens. Next base: position 4,717,707 of record NW_022474068.1, read on the forward strand.
AAACTAACTCAGAAGCTGAGTACCAAGAAAATGAACTCCAAGCTATTCTTCAGTTAAAATCGCTTTCCTTTTCACAGCAACAACAGCAACAACAGCAGCAGCCACAGAAGCCGCTTCATGGAATCTTTGGACAACAACAACAGCAACAACAAATTGCACTGCCGGTTTCAAAAGCCTCTTTATATCCCTCATATAACTCTCAAAACTATCAGCAACAACAACAACAACAACAACAACAACAACAGTCGCAACCTACTGGTCTCTGGCAACCTCCACGAATACCAACGGTCTCCTACTCACCACTATCATCTTTGCCCTGCGATAACAATACCCCAGCAAATGACCCATCAAACGTAAACAATAATAATAATAATAATAATAATAATAATAATAATAACAATAGCCCAGTAGATGATGACCTCGACATGTCAGATGTCGAGGATGATGACAATGAAACAACCCCAGCAGAAACAAGTCTTGACTGCATCTCAAACACTTCTCTAGATGGAATACCTCCCACCTTAAACAACAACAGCCCTTACGCTACCTCATCACCACGGGTCCCGGCTTCTTCTTCCGCATCCCTATCCTCTCTCTCTTCATTCCAAGCTGATCCTCCCGATGTTCCGGCACTCTCGAGCCGCAGCGCGAGCTCACAAAGCCTTCAATCTTCCTTAATCTCATCAAAACAAACACAAATACACTCTCATATTCATCACCACTCCCATCATATCCAGTCTCCAACCCCTGCTTACCTCCAACACAATCAAAACCATCATTCACACCATTCACATCATTCACACCACCCAAATTCACTTTCTTCTTCTCCATCATCATCCTCTTCATCAACAACAACAACAACATCTTCATCATCATCTTCTTCTTCTGGCATTTCTTCAGACCGCACCAACCTCCTCAAAGACCGATTTATCTACTACGGACCCAAATCGGAAAAATACAAGGCATCGGCGCATCTGCGGCGTCAGGAACAAATTCGTGACTATTATAACAACAAGGGCTCTTCCTCTTACTCCTCAAGCGGCTCTGCAAGTAAGATTTCTAAAAAAGTGCCGGCCACGCCTACCCGCATCCGCAGCAGTAGCATTACCAGTAATGGAACAAACAATAACAATTCCATTATAAATACAAATACAAATACAAATACAAATACAAATACAAATACAAATGGAAACAATAATAACAATAATACCATTAACATTAACATTAACAATAATAATAATAGCATGGCTTCAGTCAACATGGCAATTAACGGATCCTCTTCTCCAAAAGCCCAAGGCTTGCTTTCATCCTCACCACGCAACTTGTTTGGACCTCTAGGAGGTTCACCCCCATTTTTGGCTTCCTCGTCACCTCCAAACTTATCTTCCAGCAGCAATTCTACAACTCCACTTTCTATTTCACCTGCATCTTTTACATCTTCTTCGTCTTCTTTTAAAAAGAAACCCCGTAGAACTGTTCGGTTTAATGTTTAAACCGAGTATTTTTTTTTTCATTCTTCTTTTTCTTTTCCTTTTGGATTACATATATGATACAACTTATTTGTTTATGACCTACTTATATACTATATATATACAATTTTTTTTTTATATAAATATCTATATTATTCTTTTGATATAAGCATTTTGAAAAATCTTTTATAAGACCAAAAAAAAAAAAAAAAAAAAAGGTCCTTTATAGACAAATTTTGATCTGTTAAGTTTCAACATATGGAAATCAAATTTATTGGTTATAAAAAAAATATCTCCTCGGTTTCGAAATTCTCCACCTTCCCCTTCCCCCACCATAAAATTTTAAATTATCAAACCGACAATTCTCGGTTCTTTTTTTTTTTTTTTTTTTTCTCTCTCTCTTCTTTTCTTCTCAACACCACCCAATTCCTTTATAAAGTCCATTTCCCCACAACTTACCATTCCATCCTTCTCTTCATGTCACTAAGACCTGCACTTACTCTCTGGTCAACTGCTTTGGCAGCTGGTGCTATTCTCGGTTTCTCCGAACCACCTTTCAAGCTTGTCCGTTCCTACATTGAATACCAAAACTCTCGGTACCTCGACGCCGCCGCAGTCGCCGATTCTCTAGACAAATCCTCTCAAGAAACCTCACCATCTTCTACTTCTACTTCTACGAAATTCCATCCTGCCCTTCACGGATCTTCCTCAGCCCTTCTCGAACATGAACTTATGAACCTCCCACTAGTCCAAGCACTACTAAATGACCCTGCTCTTTCTGTCCGTCGTGCATGGGCTGGACCTCACTACCAGACTCCACCTGGAGATGCACCCTGGCGCAGTGGCCAAGTGTTTACTGCACATACACTACACCAGCCTGGTGGAATTGCGGCCAAGCCTGTTGTTTTTACAAATACAACGACCCGTGCAGCAACAATTGTGTTGCATGTCGGCCATAGAGTCACGGGTTTCCCGGCCATTGTCCATGGAGGCGTGCTGGCCACGCTACTCGACGAAGCCCTTGGCCGTACTGCCTTTCTATCTTTCCCTGAAAGTGCAGGTGTCACTGCTAACCTCAAACTTAAGTATAAAAACCCAACTTGGGCTGGCCAGTTCATAGTCATTCGAACACAAACAGATCAAGTCTCCGAGCGCAAGGCTAAAGTCTCCGGTAAGGTCATGACTCTTGGAGGGAAAACTCTTGTTGAAGCTGAAGCTCTTTTCGTTGTTCCTAAAAAGTTTAAACTTAAGCCAATGAAATGAAATAAAATGAAATGAAATAAACAAAAAAAATGGTACTTTTCAAATAATCATTACTAAAATCAATAAATAAATAACAAAAATAAATAAATTATTAATTTCTTTTTCAAGTAAATCTACCAGCTGATGTCGATGACAATGTGCCTGAAGATGTCGTCGAGGCTACCCGTGACCCTGGACCGCTTTCTGTGACTCCACGCGGCGCCAGATTCCGCCGCCGGTACAGCGACACAAAGTCTCGGATCAAGCTGCGAATCCTCTTCAAGTTACCCGACGTCAGTGCCGCAGCTACAGGCTCCAACAAGTTATTTTTCTCCACAACACCAACAGTTTCCTGTGGCAACCCATCCAATGCTGCTGCCACCCATGCCGTTCCTTGCGCAGGCCCAGCCAGCTGCAGAATGTTCATCATTAGTGTCGACGCGTCCGGTTCTGCATCTCTAGGTAGTGTGTGGATCAGCCCAAGCAGCAGCTTATTAAACAATTGTCCTCCACGCTCCGCAGCAAGCTCCAAAACTAGCGCCCGCACATTGTCTGGCACGTCCCGGAACGCTGACGTCGGTGGGTACCGTGACCCATATCCAAACAAGTCAATCAAAAACCGCAACACGCTAATCACTGGATCCTTTTCGTACAAATCCATGCCCAGCAATGCTGCTTCGTAAACTGGAATAAACAGATCTGACGACGTAATCAACCGGAACGGGAATGCAAGAACAACATCGCCCATCATGAGGAAAAAGTCGTCAATCAAATCAGGAATCTCCCTAAAGTCGGTAATAGTAGATAGGTATTGCAAAAACGAAATCATCTGGCGCTCAGCAAACTTCCACACCCCGCCCACAATCTGCTCGCCAAGATCGTCCATAGAAAACTCGCGGATAATAGACCCTGTGATCCACAAGTAGCATCCAAACCGTGTCTTTTCAAACATCTCCACAAGCTTTTCCGCAATCGCTGGTAATGCTTCCAATAAATCTGTTCGGCACTCCAAAATTGACGACCGCACAAACTTGCAATACCCCTCGGAAACAAACCGTGTGTTGCCGTGCTTATCAATAATGTTGTTCAAAATAGGCAGTACTTCCAGCGCAAACTTCGTCACAGGGTTCTGAGTGTGAATAGGCACGTCCACCCGAATGTTTCGAATAAACGCTTCAAGAAGATCAATCTGGTTCGCAATGTTGCGCTGAGTTAGAGGGTCTTCCGGCAGATTCGACAGCTCAATCAGACTTTTGCAGATTGGCTCGCCAAATCTATCAAGAGACTTTTCAATCTCTCCCAATGGTTGCGCAGCAATCACAAATGCAATACCTTTAGTAACCGTGTAGTATGATGCCCATGAAAGTGATGTCCCCACCTTGGACTTAAGTTGCTCGTAAAACGGGTATAGCTGATCAATATAATTCACCAAAAGTGGCCCACAATCGTAGCAAATCTCCCTAAGTGCAAGAGCTGCCGCGCTAACAACGTCAGAGCTTTCATGTGAAAAACCAGCCGTCACATAGTTGATTTGTGGCTCAAGCAAGTCTGGATGCTTCAGCGACCACTCAGTGTACCGGCCAATCACCAACGTCGCAGTGTACCGAATCTTGGGTTGTTCTGGAATGTTTTCAATCAACTTGATAATTAAAGGCATCACTTCGTTTTCGTTTTCGTCAATTTCACGGCCCATGGATCGAATGCCGAATAACGGCGCTTCAATAGACTGCCATAAAATAGGTGCTCCAGATGATTGGAGAGCGTCAACCATAATTTGATATGGAACCCGCAGCGCCCGAGTGCTGCCAACAACGCGGCAACAGTCCTTTAAAACATCTCCCATTTCATGACGGAACGATTTAAACTTCTCTTCGGCCTCACGGTCTCCATTAAATGCATCGCCAGAGTTATTAGCAATTGGGTATCTTAAATGTGTAATCAAAATCCCGATAAGTTGCAAGTAAATATCGCCCAGATCGTTGCGTGCTTCATTATAACGGTCTAAGGTAATCATCTCCTGCAGCTTGTTCCAAAAGTAAAACGTATATTTGACAACATCCAAGTCTTCATCATAAGCTGCACACTCGGCGATAGCCTCAACAAGAGAACGAAAGTCTTTTGGTGCTCGCGCAATGAGCATGTGCCACGCCTCACCAGCCTCAGTGAAAATCAATGTTAACCCTCTAAAAGTTTCCAAATCATCCTTATGTTGAATAATCAAAGGTCTCAAGGCAATAACTCTAGGATAAAGCGCCTCAATCATATCCTTCGACTCATCAACATCCCCAGTTTCTCGAATTATTGTACAGATGCACTCCACAACGGCATCAAACGTATATGGGTCATTTAACGCCTGGAAAAGCAAATTGAGAAAGGCAGGCTCGAAAATCAGTTGAGGATTAATCTCCCGCAGCCAAGATCTAAAACATTTGAAAATAAGGACTTTGTTGTTGTTATACTCGGTCGATTGTGTGTATGATATTAGCAGACGCATAACATCCTCCGCATTATTTGAAAGAAGTTCAGTTGCTCTAGCCTTAAATTCATCATCAGTAATCGGAATTCTTCTCGTAGAAGAAAGTTCTTCAGGCAACACCTGGAGAAATTCAAGTAAAGCTGGAATCGTCCCAGAATCTTGGCCCAACGCATTGACAAGCTCTTGGACAGCACCATTCCAATGCAGAAATTGAAGTGCAAGGTTGGCCAAAGCAAGAGCAAGCTGAACATTAATCACCTTGGCACTTTCCTTGTTTAAAACTATCAACTGAAGAAGAGACGTTTTCAAATTTAATCTGGCATCATCGGGAAGTTGATATAAATCATAAACGATCTTGGTTCTAATTGTCTGTGCAGCGATTAAACGAGCTTCAATCGGATAATTAAAATTTGATAATATATTGTGACTAATGGACCACGCTTCAGACTATAAAATAGGTTAACCAAGTCTCAAAATGAGAAAAAAAAATCACTTACCTTCTTCTGAAATTCTTCTAAAAACTTGTTAGCTTCTTGTATGATGTTGACAGAGGCATTAGGAGAATAAAGAGTGTTGAGTGCTTCAAGTACACGCTCCTCAGTGAACTCAGAGCTCTGACTCATGCTGTTCTAAAAATTGTATAAATATTATTTAAATAAAATAGCGGGATTGAATATGTTCCCTATGCAGTGATTCTATGGAAAGATCAATTAAAAAAAAAAACTGGAGATATTGTAAACGTGTTGCAGTGAAGGGGGAAGATTTTTTTTGGCAGTAAGTACAAAAATATCGAGGTTTGCTTTACAAAGGTTACCCCGTCTAGAAGTTCACAAACCACCACAAAAATCAAAAAAAATTTATTCACCACACCTTTAAAAAACAAATACGCAACGATGGCTCCACGACAACAGAAGGTGGTATGTATTAAAAAAAAATAAATGATATGATATGATTTAATCTGACATTTTTAGATGATCCCTCCGATCAATCTCCTGTTTACTTTTCTTCAATCACAAACACCGGTTCAAATTTGGTTATTTGAACAAGTCGACTCGCGTCTAGAAGGTACAATCAAGGTATGTTAATTGCAATCACTTAAAATAATATTCTAACGTGTATAAAGGGTTTCGATGAGTTTATGAATGTCGTCATTGAAAATACTGTTGAAGTGAACTATAAGAAAAATACTCGCAGAGAGCTTGGACGCGTTTTGCTCAAGGGCGACAATATTACTCTCGTGTCGAGCTTAGAAGGCGAGCCCAAATAAACGGCTCATTTAATGAAATGATATGATTCCACGATATGAATGTGACGGCCAAGTCACTCCTGCTACGACCCCCTATTAGCTAGAGATTTGGATAGAAAAAATCCTTGTTTTAACGATATGTACTACTATTATTAATTTTACACGTAAACATTTCTTACTCTTTTTTAAACAGTTGGTCGTCAATAATAACAACATCTAGAGGATGATCATGATCTTCTTGAGGAATAGACTCTACAAGCTGCTCCTTTGCTCCAATTCCTACCAAAAATGGCTTGACCTTGTTGTTTTCCGCGCACCATTTGGTATATTTAGAAATATAAGTGTCGTAAAACCCCTTTCCATGACCTATACGATGGCATCTCTTAGTGAATCCAAGCCCAGGGACAACAATTATGTCAAGACCTTGTAATGAAAGAGCTATTGAATGTTAGATTTGGAAAAGAAAATACATTATGCTTACCATCGGGGCTTTCTAACGGCGGCTCACGCAACTTGTAAGGACCATGTGGCACTAACGATAAAATATCTTCTGGAGATGTAACTTGAAGCATATTTAACTCTTTTTTATGTGACTTGAATAAAACCCCATGGTGCTTTTCAGGGAGATCCACAATTCTTGGAAGATACACAAGCTTTCCTAAAAAAACTGTTATTATTGATCGACTCTAAAAATCCAGAAAAAAATACCCTGTTTGAAAGCATCATCAGTAATGAAATTGGTTTCTATTTCATGCTCGTCCATATGTAAATAACAAGCAATGCTTTTAGCAGCTTGATATTCTGGAAGCGACTTGAGAATGTTGAACACATTGCGAGCTATGAATGGTTAATAGTTATAACTGCACCTCACTTTAAATCACATACATTGAGCCGTGATTTCAGCAGCACTAGTTTTATGAAGATTGCTTTTAATAAGTTTCCGAAGCTCCTTTTTTGCTATGTGGTGAGTCATCGTGATAAAGTAAAGTGTTTTGTGCTTTTTGACAGTGATGAACAGGACCCAATATTCAACGAAATGAGTTTGTTACAACACGGCTGGTTTTCGGTTACAAAAAAGATGTACCAAGTCAAACAAAGCTTATAACTATGGGCTTTGTGTTTGACCAGAATCTCCATCTCATTAAAACCCATTTTCAGTCTTCTAAACACTGTAGAATTAAGTTATTTTGTTGAATTTCGGCCTTTAAACCTGTAGCTATTAATTTTATAAACTTGAACTGCATTTTGTAAATTAGTTTTGTTTTTAAGTTTCTTTAAATTTACATTCAAATAATTTGTAACAATTTAAACGCCGTGAACATAGGCATAGAAAATTTTAATGTGCTTTTAATTGGAGTTTCAGTGAAAAACGTATTAGCTGAAAAAAATGAATTTTTTTATTTAATTTGTAGTTATAAAACTCGAGTTTTTTTTTTCTTTTCACTTTGGTCTACATTTTTAAAGATATTAATGGGAACTAAACCTGACTAGCTTTCAATCTTTAAGAGAAAAAAACTATTTTCTTTAATTTATATCTTATACTTTTAAGTATATGGTAGTCTATACTTAAGAATTTAATTTTTTTTAAAATAATGAACAAGTTTCGACACAAGAAAATGACTGTGATTCAATTTTCTAAATGGTCTATTGTTCAAAAAATCAATGCATTAAAGCGTTAGACATCCCGCCTAATATGATTTTTTTACCCTTAATTTAAAAACGAAATTATTTAACTCATAAAAATTTGTTAAAAAGGGTTTAAAATCATTGCTTTTTTTTGAAAAAATCCTTGATATAATAATGGCTCAAAATATTTTATCCTAGGATACACAGCCGCCAACCACTACAGTTACTGTTTCTCAATAACTAAATGTATGCCCATAAGCCAAAAAAAAAAGTATGACTATTTATGAAATCAATAATATTTTTTTTTAAGGATTTCTACTAAATTATGTTCAAATATAATGGATGCTTCAAGCATCATGTAAAGATTTGTTTTCAACGTAAGACATTACTGAGTATACTTAATCAGCCTAGATAGGTTTTTTTATAAAAAACCGTAAAAGATGAGCTCCGACAATACACGATTCAAGAACTAAACTTGGAAAATTGAAACAGTATTTATATTCATAGTATTATTTTCATATATTCACACGATGGTTAAGAAAAACTATGTATATACGTAACTTATATAAGTTTTTATTGTTATTTTGACACTTTCGATGTTAAACTAAATTACTATGAAATACCAAGGCTTCAATAATAATGTTTTTAGGAATAGATACCCTGAATATTTGTAAAATCGAAATTAACAAGTTGCTCTGTTATGATGTTTTTAAATTTACAGCGTTAACGAAACACCCTTTTTATGACAATCACTTGTAAGTACTAAGGTTTAATAACCGTAGAAATCCAAGTCTTGAAATTTTTTCTTAAAAAGCAAAACATAATATTTTATGCTTAAACAAAAGTGTAAGAGTTCACAATAGTTTATAAGTGTTATCCATGAATTCAAACTGTAAAAAAGTATTGAGAAATTTTAGGGTTTCAATAACTAAATTGACTTAATAGTTATTGAGCTTTTGCACAATAACACATTAAGTTGAAGAGAGGTAATACATATTAATATTAGTTTCAAAAACATTTACGAAATTATTTCATCCCAAATGCAATATGTGAAAACAAATAAAACTTTTGAGAAAAACAGAAATTTCAATATTATAATTACCTTTTTTTGAATGAAACATGATTTTTTTAAACACACTATTGGTTTTTTAGCAAAAGTATGAGAAAAAAATTAAAGGTTATAGTTTGATTGAAGATAAAGATAAAGTTAAATCCAACTTAACTTAAATTAACATTTAAAAAAAGTTAACAAGAATCAATATTTGTAAAATTGAATTAGCTGTGTTGTTTTTTTTCTAAAAAAATGAAGGTTCGGTTATTCTGTAAAATTTTAATCATTCTGGAAATTGTTGAAATAGAGGTAGACTCTAGGTACAGGTGTTAGAAATAAGAATTCTTGGAAATCCTAACAAAGAATTTATCAAAAATTCAAAATCATAGCTTTATCTTTGAATTATTCCCTTTTTATTCATATCAAATCGTACTTTCTAAACATAATAAATTAGAAATATTTTAAGCAGTATGGATCAAATTACTAACCGGCTGAATTAACAGAGTTCACAATATTTTTCAATACTGTAAATGATGTGCTTTTGTGCCTAAATTGATTTCAACTTCAACTTCAAATTCAAATTCAACCACAATCACATTAATATTTTGTTAATAGCTTCAAATTGTAACTTTGGATATAAACTAAAAGTTGTGAGCATCAATAACTTTTTCATCTAAAGTAGTTTGTTTGTGTGATATTGTGGCTTTCTACCAAGCAACAATAGTTGTTTACAAAAGACAAAAAACATAATAAAGGAAGTATTACCTAAGTTTGTTTTACTTTGAGTGAGCAACTTGTCCATCACTGATATACTTCATTTTTAAAAATATAAAAAACTTTTTTTAAAAATAATATCAAAAAAGTGTTAGCCAAGATTCCCTAGAAATTTACCAAATGGCAATTTTGAAAATACCAAGTGATGTGAAATAAGTTATGAGATTGCAAGGCTTGTAAAAAAAGGAACTTCCCCAATTTTTGTTTGTGTATTGAATGACGCCAGGCTCTGCCACTTTAAATTTACTAATCAAAAAAAATCTTCTTTGTTTTGCACCTTCAAATATATCGTCAGGTTTCATTTTTTAATGGTTTTTAAAAAAAAAAACTTCAATTGCTAATAAACTACACTAAAATTAAAGGGGGATTACATCTTTAATATAGTTCTTAAAATTACTCAAATTATTGATTAGAGTTGAAGTTTTTGAAAATTTTTCTTTTTTTGTCTACAAAATAAAAGGGTGCCATGATTTAGAAAAGAGCAATTGCTTATTTAGGCCCATGAAAGTAATAACAAAAAATGGTACATTTTACTGGAATGTCAGCAGCTAACCAAACAGTTGACAAATGATCCAGTTTGATACTTTAAGCCATACTCTCATTTCTTTTTTCATTTTTATTTTGCTCAGATATGTCTTCTAATCACGTGTTTGAGGTTTGCTCACATTTAAAATTTAGGATCGAGTTACCGGGTTCAGAAACAGCAGTTTTATCCTTGAAAAATCCAGACCTTAAGGCACCCTTTTCAAGGACCAAACCATGACAAATGAAATTTTCATGAGTTTTGATGAAATTTTCATTTGTGAAATGAAAAAATTTCAAACTATGATGGAAAATATTAGTCATATGCCTCATGAAAGAAAAAAAAATGAATCTGATCTATTGAACCAGTCACCCAAAATAGATTTCTCGGCAGAAAAAAAGAGGAATATTCACAAACGTTATCTAAGAAATTTGTTATTTAGAAAAATTTCTTACAATTATAAAAAAAATTTTTGCCACCAAAACCTAGAATTAGAACGAAAAACAGGTAGGTAAGAAATTTTCGTATTATTAAAAAAAAATAGATCCTAGAAACTTTGGGGGTGATGGGGGCATATTAAACAAATGAAAAAAAATCAAATTTAGTGCCAAGTACTTTGTAACGAGTTACTTGGGTTATCTATAAATTAGTGAGATAACAGTTGGGGGGTCAATTTGTTGGCCAATAGAAAAAGATTTTCAAATACAAAGTTGTCGGTACGTATCTTTATTAGCCAATTATTATTTTTAAAAAGTGGACTAGACCTTTATAAAGAATTGTTTTTTATCTCAACATTATTAACTATGTTTAGATTATTTTCAGATAAATAGAAATATTTATATAATGAAGATTTTTCCATTATCATGAATATACGTAATGATACAATGCAAAAAAAAATTATAATTATAATTATAATGAAATGAAATGAATACTACTTTTCTTATTTTGACCTATAATTAAGGTCACGATAAACATCCCCATTGCAAATAAATTTTTTCAGAAAGTTCTTTCCTAATGCGGAGCTTTGTAATGTTACTTCCAAACTTTCGAAAAATCATGTTTTTTTTGTCTTCTTCAGTTGCCTCTTTATCATATGCATCAACCAAAGAACGAGGAGTAGGATAAGAGTTTTGAATCATTTTTGCCTTTTCCAATGTGACTCCTTTTATCACTTGCAACATTCTAATGTAAAGTTCTTTAACTGTGACCATTCCAGATTTTGATAAGGCCGTCTGAAAAACTTCAAAATCAACGCCAAGACATAAATTACCTTCTCCCATAGGTTCGTTGCACATTGATGAGTTAATTTGCCCATTTTTCTTTCGGGAATCTATTTTCATCCGGGCCCTCAAAATGGCATAGCGGTAAGAAGATGGCGTCGAAATTCGAGGAATAATAAAATAGAGATCAGTTCCTCGATATTCATGCTCAATTCTTTTAGTCATCATGGCCAAAAATGTCACAGTGGATTCTGAGCTTGCTGTTCGCTTCAAAAAAAAGTCATCTACCGTAATTGCTTGAGACATGGCAGTAGCAATGGTTTGAGAAATTGTCGCAGTACGTTCATTTATATTATATTCTTCAATAAGGTAAGTAATATTGCTTATACCAGTTTTTTTAAGACGATGTTTTTGTTCAGAGAACCGACCATCACGGATAGATGAAAGCAAATCATCAAGACGCTTTCGTTCCAAAATGAAGTCTAATACAGCTACTTTCCCAGTCCGTTTATGACGTGCGATCCACACAACGTCACTAACTGCTAATGCTCTTTCTTCTACTAAAACACCTTGCTCTTCTAGTTTATTGATAAAGTAGTTTCTGTCTTCTACTGAGCGAACCTCACGGTTGTCAATTAAAAGACCAATCCTGTAGTCATTACTCCCCCAAATCACTCGATCATAGCGGCCATCAGCTCCAATTTCCTCAATTTGTCGAACCATTTCACAGTCTTCTATATTTTGTTTTATTGGTGAGCTTTCTGGCAAAACAGGAAGCGAAGTGATAGTATTGGCAGTAGAAATTGAATTTCCTTGGATCCCTGTGAGTTGAGTAAGCCTGCGAAGTTCAGCACGAACTTGACTATTAGGTGTTAATTTTGATTTTTCAAGTCTCCAGGCATCTTGAAGTCCATTTGAATTGTTTTTAGGAGTTTCTTTAGAATTCAATTCAATGGTATGATTTTTATTTGGGGTTGTTGCTGAAAAAGAAGCTAAAGTGCTTGGCGGGCGTATAATTTCTTCAAAATCGTCATCACTTATATCAATGTCTATAAAGTCCCCGACAGTCTGCGAAGCAGATGCTGATTGTGGGCGAGAAAACGCACTATAAGAGTTGGAAAAAGATCCAGGAGCCGAAGTTGTGAGCGGGGTATCTTTCTTTGCCGCCTTTTCCGCCTGAAGAATTTTGTCGGCAAGTAACATTCCTTCATCGGTTATGAAAAATTTAGGGTTGCGAACGGCGTTTTTGTAAACCAGGCCCTTTTCAATAAGTTTTTTGATACTATTCCATGCCGAGTAGCGCCTTCCAGCATGAAAATCACTTTGAAAAGACTCATTAGAAAGATGATGTGCAATACTGGTAATTTCGTCTCTAGACATGCCATTGCTTTTGCCATTTATTTCAGCATTATGGAATAAGGTAATTAAAATAGCATAGCCTCCTGAGCCAGGGCGGGGTATATAAGTTCGAGTTGATTTTTGACGTTTTGATTGTCTAGAGTCCGTTTGTTGTGATTCTGAAGATGCGGCTGCATCATCCTCAATATCAATGGATATTGGGATTGTAGATGTTGTTGTGGTATTACTTTTTCTAGATTGAGAGGCCACTGGACGCCTAGAGCCTATACCAGAAACAGCCAGATCAGGAGTAGATGCTGTAGTTGTTTTGTATGGATTTGAAGCAGACAAGGTCGATCGAGGAGGATCAACAATAGAGTTTGCGGGTGTTTTTCTTTTCCGTTGAGAGGTAGTAGCGGCTCTAGATCTTCCAATACCACCGGTAGTAAAGTCAGGTGTAGAGGTTGCTGTTGTGCGGTATGGGTTGCTTGCAGATAAAGTAGGAGCAGGAATATCAGGAAGTGTTCGAGATCTTGCAGCAGAGGAAGAGTTTCTAGCTCTTTGAGATTGTTGATTTGAAGAGTCGTAGTAAATATCAATTGATCCAGTGGATGAATGTTGTGATCTAGATCGTTGTGGAGCAGAAGCTGATGAAGAATCAGATTCAGGCATTGGGATACTTTTTGCATTGCAGTATTTTTGCATTTTTTTCTCGAGTTTTTGACATATAGCTGGTCCAAAGAACCGAAGCTCGACGAGTTTTGAAGGATGGTCGAATTGCTTTGGGCATTGCATGAGAGATGTTTGGGCACGCTTATAGATGATGGGTCTGCTTGTTTTGTTAGAAGCTACGGCTTCTTCATAAATCTCTTGAAGCCACTCAACAAAAAGGGGATTCCATGATGCTGGAGGTCCAACCATCGTTATGATGTTTTTTGTTACTTTTTAAAGATATGTCTATATTTTATATTATCGTGATCTGACAAAATGACGTTGGATTTAATTATTTTTGGACGAGAACAAAAGGAACATAAACAGTAGATTTTGTTACATAAATGTTACAATGACTTTTGTTACAATGAGGTTTTCAGGAGAATGTCAGTGTGAGATCCTATTTAAAATTTCTTTTTATGTAATTTTTTTTTTTTTTTGGACCACGACAATTAAAATAAATTACATAAGCCACCGGTGTGCTTTAGTCCAGCAAACAACGTTTACAACTGCCGTTTCCCTAACGACAATTTTATTTTTTTTAATCAGAAAGGGGCGGCTGCTGCCTCAGCGCTATCGGTAGGGTTTTGAGCCAGTCATCGGACCCAAAATAGGAAAAACTGGAGCCTCGTTCATGGCTCCGACTGTGCCGACAATATAAATTGAACAAGAACTAGTATATATAGAAAATGACATTATTAAAAAAAAAAAAAAAAAAAAAAACAACTGATATATCATTGATAACGATACGACAAACTTTAAATGAAATCTTTATTTATCTATCAGCTTGACGTGACACGTTTTCTCATTCCAAAGTTCATAGCCCGGTCAAGAAATTTTCGATAGTTCCCCGCGATGGTGTAAACTACCCAACTTATCTTTCTGATAGTAGATTTTTCTGCGGAATTTTATCCTAAAGTATTTTGTGACTAATATTTACATCTTGTTGGTGCACCACCGACACTACGGATCAGTAATTCAGTAATTAATATCATGATATCAAGGAGCCTTTTGTGGATCTGACAGAGAATCTTTTTTGTAAACAATGAACATCATTGACAAAATGTTTTAATGAATCTGAGGCATCTATAAATATATATGTTACCCATATAATTTAGTGTTCCCTATTCTTTCAATTCTTTTCAAAATGTAGCATTCTCTTTCTGAAATTTCAGACAAGAAGGTCAACGGTTTCATTTTGCCGGTTAACTATATAGTTTATAATGATGATTATATTTAACTTAATTGAAATGGTGCCAGTCTTTCATGGACCTACTGTATATTTTGAAACCCTCCAATGATTTCGAAGTTACATAGCCGAAGCCTCCCCGCAAAAAAAGAGAGAAAAAAGAAAAAAAAAATAGAAACAAATTACAAAGAACCCTTATTCACTATCTCTTATTTATTACTAGATTCCGCTCCGAAGATGGGTATCCACGATAGGAAAAATGCTCGGTCTAAAATGGTGACTTACGTACTTTAAGTAGTAATGTTGGTAACTGTCATTGAGATTTGAGAGCAAGATGGATTTAACCCCAACCCACCACCGTTACTCACGAGATACTTGCATTAATTTAGCTTAAATAGTAGTAGGCCTGCCCTTTTTTTTTTTTTAATTTTATTTTAATTTTTTTTTTTTTAAAAAACCCTCTTTCTTCCTACACATTCTTTTTTTTGTTTCATTATTTAACGGTTGAATACATTTCCTATTTTTCCCTTTTAATTTTGAAAAAAGATTTTGATCTTTAATTTTCTTTTTTTGATCTCACCATTTTTTAAATATAAGAAATAAAGTCAATCTCAATTTTTTCCCTAATATTTCATACAATTCTTTTTTCTTCTACTTAACTAGCCTTTTTGGTTTTTTGTGGCTTTTTTTTATATTTATCCTACCGTCCCCGCTATTCAAACGCTCTTTGGATTTTTTTTTTTTGAAAAAATTTTTCAACAACAAATGCCTAGACGTAAGGTATGTTACTTATATTTCTTTTTTATTATCATTAACTAACTGTATTTAGGTTGAAGGAAAAGTTATCAAAAGACGTAGTAGAAATGGCTGCCATAATTGTATGTTTTTTTTTGTTTCATTAGAAATCATCTACTCCTACTAACAATTTTCATTAATACTTTAGGCAAAAGATTAAAAATAAAGGTAAATAAATACTCATTGTACTCATTGTACTCATTTTCACTCTTTTCAATATGTTGCTAACAATAAGAATAGTGCGATGAAGCCAAACCTACTTGCAAAAATTGTACCAAGACCAATACCACCTGTGACTATTCCATCAAACTATCCTGGGGTGGTCGACCTTACAAGAAACCTCGCGTTGACACATCCGACCAGTATACCGCATTGGTGTCCGGTCAGAAGGCTGCCATCAAGTTAGCAGATCAAGATGACATTGACGATATGATATTTTCCGGGTTTGGGGACACCTCTATGCCAGCATCTATCAGAAACATCTCCCAAGTTTTTAAACCTTCTCCTTTTCAGCAACCAGTCACTATTGAGTCATTCATAATGGAGAAACCCGACATTTTTTACACAACTACAAAAATCGACGAAATTGATGCACTTAGCACCCCTCCTTCTTCTCGACGTGGTTCCCGTGAAACTGAATTTGTTTCTGCTAATGACAATAAATTGTTTACTGATAATGAAAAGCAGAAATCTTCTGAACCTTCAACGGTATCTAACTCGGAGGTTCCTTCTGCAGTCACTTCTCCCAAACCAGACAACTTGTTGGACCTGGTGTCTAATATTAATGACTCTGGTTCAGCTGTCAATGTTGAAAATGCCGCACCAACAGAAATTACAAACAATAATATGCTTTTTGATAATTTGACTGCTACCCCTCATCCACTATCCTTCACCAACTTAAGCGACCTGAACTTTTCTTTTGATTTAAAGAATAGCCGCCCAGATTCAGGTGACAACCTTAACATTCAAGCTACCGGTCAATCTTTTACTGTTTCCTTAACAGATGATAAGCAACTTACAATCAGTTCTCCTCTTGACCTTAAGGAATTCGATCTTTCCACTATTGACGATTTTGAAACAGACCTTGCTGCTCTGCAGTCTACCAATTTTGAATATTCTTCTCTCATTCAATTACCACTTCGTGATTCTGGCTACTCAAACACTCCTTCGTCTACAGAGGAGTCTCCTGCCAACTACGATTCACCTGAACTCAATCCTTATTCTGACAATCATTATGACACTATTCCCCGCTCATTGGAACCACTTCCCGATTTACTGCTGGCAGTCCCTACTTATCGAGATCTCTTCCATCATTATGTTTATGTGACAGCAGATATACTTGTCCCTGCACCCATCATCTATCCACAAAACCCCTTCAAGACTATCTTACCAGCCATGGCTCTTCAAACCCCTCATCTTTTGGCTTTACTGTTGGCCTTTTCTGCACACCACCGTGCACGTTTCTTACGAATGGAAATACCCAAGCAAGTTATCTCTAGACTTTTGGCACGCGTGTTTCAAGGTTTCATCAGATGTCTGGAAAATGAAACTGAAGCTAAAAGTGATACTACTCTGACAACAGCCATTCTGCTAACATCATTTGAAATCTTAACGTCTGGTGGTCGTAACTCCTGGAAGACACATATGCATGGTGCTCGCGATATTGTGATTGCTAGAGATTTTGCTCAATCTCTTATGGAAAAGAGCTACTTTTCCTTTGACTTTACCAAATCTTCGAGTTCTGGTACAAATTCCTCAACTCCTCAACATTCTTTCCCAAGCACTAGTCCCAAATTATCACTTAATGAAACCATTTCAAGCAACGTTATTGGTCCTAAACCCCTTGGTGTATTAAGATCAGATATTGACGAAACTAATGTTTCTTTCTTCTTGGTCCGATGGTTCGCTTATCTTGATGTTATTGGCTCTTTGTCATCCTTCAAAGCCTCGGCATTTCTTACGACTAGTGAAGACATGGCCCAGCTTTGGGGATTACATGACTGGCATATTGCAAGAATTAAGCAACGTTCTCTTGAGGAAATTCAACACTCGCGGTCATTACCACCTACTCAACCTCAAACTCCAGAAGCTATCCAGTCTGATGGTGAGATTTTGGATGTTAGTGCACGTCATTATGGTATAAAAGTAGATTTCCTTTTGGGTATTGATCTTGATGTACTACCTCTCTTCTCCAAAATCAGTTCCTTAGTACGTCAGAGACAGCGGTTAACTGAAAGCTTGAAGATGTTTCTCAGTAACAATCCTAATGCAACTGAAGAGAACTCAGAGTACATTAGGGTTTGGAAGAATGATGATCAGAGTCTAAAATCAGAAGCCTTAGAACTTTCTGATATTCTCTTGTCATTATGTGAAGCATATGAACTTCGACGTAAACAATACATTACCAATGCTATTGGAATAATGGAACGCAAACGCCGCGACTCAAACTCATCTTCACCATCTTCAAACTCAAGCTCACCAACAAACAACAAGGACTCACCTATTACTAATAACAATTACCCCACCAACGCTGATGCATTTGATTATACTTCCATATTTGGGAATACCGTTCCTAAACAGGTTGAAACTTCAGTATCAGCGACAGTTCAAAACAATTCACTGCTAAATAATCCGAATGAGTTTGTTTTTTCTGCTGAAAGTTTGGAAAAGCTTAATATTGCATTAAAAAAGACTGAGGATGTTATGCCAGCAGTGTCGCAGCTTCCGGCATCAGTTCAGGCACACTCGCAGTTATCTATTATGAATACCACTTTCTGTTATGCTGCCATTCTTCATTTGTACCGTCGTGTGATGAATCTTCCTTCGTATTCGCCAATGGTTCAGAATATCGTTAAACACAACACCAAGCTGCTGACTCGTCATATACCTCTTGGTTCCCCTGTTGAAGCTTGCATGAGTTTCCCTGTTTTCACCATTGCTTGCGAAGTATTGGAGCATGACCAAGAAACTCGGAAAAAATACTGGCTGCGGCTCAAGGGAATGGACCGGTTTGGTGTTGAGCAAACATCAGTTGCACGTAAAATGGTTGAACGATGCTGGAAAGAAAAGCGAGATTGGCCTGATGTGATGCAAGAGATTGGCTGGGATATTGCGCTAACTTAAGCACGTTGCTGAAATAATGTTAATGATGAATGAATTGTAATGTGATTATGTTGTTTTTGTTTTATTTAGTTTTATTTTCTGTTTTTTTTATGCATTTTTAATGGACTTTTGTGTATATTTATATTAGAATTGGAAAAAAAAAATTGTGGCCTGTTTCAAGAGCAATCCGACCAAGTTGTTAGGTGGGAATATGGTTATTTATATTCTGGAGCAATGGAATCTGCTCATATCGCCTCAATTTTCCAAATTGAGTAACAAAAACCGATCTTGCTGAGCAAATATTGACCCACAATGACGAGGCTTAAGCTTTTTTTTTTTTTTTAATTTGTGAGCACAAAAACACACGCCATTGTGTGGCCACACAATACAAAAATGTCGCCACATGTACGTAACGTTTAGCGCCTATCTCCGAGCAAAAGACCCGATCTAATCCCAAATGTGTGTCCCGGCCACAACTGGTATATCGTTGCGAATCTCACAAAACTTCAACACTAAAATTACTTTCAACGTCTATACAATTTTTTTTTTATATCTGAAGGTTCCGTCCTAATCGTTTTTTGTCCCCGGCGGCCATTTGCAGTGTCGTTATATAAATACTATACTTCATCATTTCCTTAAGCAAGTATGTAAACTTGTCTTCCCAATTGCCAAATACAAGAGGCATCACGGGTAGTGACGTTTGGTTTTTATAGGCTCCTCCCAGTAATGCTCCAACAGCAATATGACTGTGGTAGGCTTCTTCAATAGTCTTGGAGTAACGATTAAGCACGTCAATTTGAGCCTGTTCACTGAGTCCAGACATAATTAGAGACGCCATAGGTGCACTCCACTTGCTCAGGTTTATTCGCTCGTTGTTTATCATCAACACATCACTTGAGCTTGTGGTCAAAAAGTATCGCGAGCCGCTGTAAATGACCACCAATCCACCTGTGGTTGTGTATGAATTAAGCTGTTTCAAGCGATCTTGCACAAACTGTCGTTGAAACGATGGATGGTGCGCTAGAGGTGTTGATTTAGTCGTCATATAGCGGGCATATTCTGCTGTGGCTGCGCTTGCGGCTTCCGATTCAGTGCGCAATCGTGGCAAAACCATTTGTTCAGATTCATCATTAGATGAGGTTGCAAAATCCGAGGCAACGGGTGTTGTTGATAGTGGGAAATTGTACAAAACCTTTGCAGCGTCAACAAGCCCTAATGTCATGAGCTTTTTGTGTGCAGATCCCAAAATAAAGCTATTAAATTGCGCCACAATGTCGGGATGATCAAAATTGGGTGATTGGTGGGTACCATTCCCGCCATTAGAACTATGGATACTTGATGCGGAAGAGTTTAAGGACTTGACACCAATCCTACTATGTTTGGAAATAAATTGAAGAGACGGAAGTGACTTTTTGTGTGAAAGTGTTTCTCGTGTTGAAGAACCGGACCGAGAAAGACAGGATGCATCACCATAAGATTTACTTGGAGAGTGTCCGGGTTTTGATCCTCTCGGGGTATGAAATATAGTATTTATGGGCTTATCCCAACCATACTCACTAGAACTGACGGCCTCTAGCAAAGGTTCTTTGGAGACCCGGGCAGCCCAATAATTACATGAGTACACAAACTCTTCTGCAATTTCCTTTGTCCCCGCATTAAACAATAGCACACCTTTATTTGGCATTAACAGAGCCCACTTTTTGCTTTCGTCCCGATTGCCTAAGCTGGAACTGCTATTGCTAAAGACATCTAAATTGGTAAAACTGTTATTGCTACTACTGTTATACCCAGAGTGATTGTTGCTTGATCCATTCCCGGGCTTTTTACCTTTACTTATAATACCTTTGGGGAGCATATCAAGAATGTCATTTCCATCAAGATCAGTGTGGACTATCTGGGCTATTGTATGACAAAGTGAAATGCTATCTGTCATTGTTGCATTTTCAAGCCAGTTCCCGCTTCCAACTTGCTTCACTTCTTCATGGTGCTTTCCTAGGCCATTATAATTATTGGATTGGCTTTTGGGAGTTCTGGAAGTGCTGTGACGATGACGGTGTGTTTTTCGCTTGGGTTGGTTATTGCTTTCAGTATCTGAAAGAGAACTCATGCTACCCTTATCAGCCATTTTTCGTCGCCAAAAGTCGCCAAACCCATGCCGCTTAGATTTTGAAAGAGATGATAAGTTTCCAGAGCCTTTATGATCAGTTTTATCAAAACGAAACATTCGCAAATACCCTTGCTGAACAACAACAAATACCCTAGACCAATTACTTTTGTTTGATCCATTGCTACTGGATCCACTGCTGGAATTGATGTTTCCTCCTTGTCTGAATTTCTTGTCAGTGTTGTCCATGTAAACTTGTATTTCTAGTAATCCTTCTTTCCCCCATGGAGCACCGTGAAGTAGCAGATCTTCTTCCCTGATTTCTTTTTTGGCAGGTTCTTGAGAAGGTTGTTCTATGCTCTCATAAATACTAAATATTTCAGAGCTTGAACTAGGCAAGATTGTAGATTCTGCAAACGGCGCAAATGCTGAAAAGCTATGGGGGTTCACGCTAGATGTAGGGAACTCATTGATAATTTTATAACGCGTATCAAGACCATAACTATCGTTGCGTATCATTGATGATGGAACATTCATTGCAGTTGGAAGTGATAGTGTAGATGCTGAGTTTTTATTTGTAGAAGGGTTGAAGCGCATTATTCCACCAAATTGTTCTCTGAGTTCCGGTGTAGAAGGTTTGCTCTCAATCTTTGAATGATTAAATTGCAGAGAGTTTTCATTGATGGAAGAAAGAGATGATTTACAAGACACTGAAGAAGACATTGTTGTATTTGCTGTTCCAGAAGACCTTGTATTTGTAGGAGATATAGTAGAACCAAAAGATACGCTATTTGAGAGAGAACCATGCTGCTCAATATCTTCGGGTATAGATGAAGATCGCATATGTGTTGCATTTCTTTTAGCCTTTTCTTGTTCATCGCGTTGTATGGAACTCCATAGTGCACCTGCAAATCCAATCGTATGCTCTTTTGTTGATCTCTGTTTGTTTGTTCCTGCATTGAAATCATTATCTGGAGTGGGAAATGGGTTATTATTGGCAATGGCATCTGAATAATCATAATCCGACCAAGATTCTGAGGAGGCCATCCAACTGTTTCTGCGACTGTTTGAAGTTTTTGGACGCAATAAGCTAGTTCCCAAGCCCAAATTGTTGGACAAGTCTGTGGTATTGGAGGCATTACTTGAATTTGTATTAGCACCTTTACCTGGAGCCAAAATCAAGGGACTCACATCGACCGAGTTATAAATATTTTTCAAAATCCCACCTACAATTGATTCCCATTCTTTTTGACTATAATTGGTGTCGTCATTGACCAAAGCTAAGTTGTCTGATTTGGAAACTGTAGGTCGGGAGGGATACTCTTTGCGAGAGTTGACAGAAAGAGTCCGACGGATTTTCATTGCTTGGTCTGAAGATTGGAGGCTTCCTACATTAAAAAAAAATTAGTAAAAAAATAAGATTGGAAAAAAAAAAAAAACAAATTTAACTTAATTCTTTTTTTAAATAAGTACCTTTATTGAGTGACTTGGTTTGCTTTTCTTCTGCCAAGACAAGATTTTTCATTGCTTCTAAAGTTGATTGGATATATTGTGACCTTTGCATTTTTTTAACACCTTGATTAGTTTCTGAATGATGATCGGTATTAAGTAAAAGGATTGAGTAAGCCAAAGTGTAAACTGCTGAAACGGATTTAAGCTTATGGTTTGGGTTGCATTCGCACCACCGCTCTGAAAAGGCGTCCACGATACGGTCGAGCTGTTGTGACTCAGCTTTCATGTAAAGTTTTTCGCATAGAGTGCGCATAGAATAGAGAATAGAAAAGTCTGAAAAATCAAAAAATGACATGTATTCTTTAAGAACTGCAGCCTTTGATTCTCCTACATCTCCCAGCCATGACGCTGTTTCAATATGAGGGATAGTAGGGTTTGTACCATAATAAAGTGATTGTGCAATTTCATAAGTTGAATTAGATAGTAATGGCGGTGGTGTGGATGAGTTTAAAGGCAAGTTTTTTAAAGTAGAAGTTTCAATAGATAGAAGCATATTTGCGGGTGCTGTATGATACTCAGTAGTATTTGTAAGAAATGACGACTGGGTCATATCTGGAGATAAGTCAAAGAAATTAGCGCTTGAATCTGATTCTGAAGTCAAAATGGTTCTAGGAGTCACAGATTTGGGGACATCTGTAGGAGGAAGTAAATTTGAACGAGAATGGGGGAAATAAGTGTCTTCGAAGAGGGACTTGAGGGGTGATTCAAGTTTGATAAGCTTATAAGTATTAGACCCGCTCTTGTCATTCAAAGTATTTGTGCAGTTTATGGTGTGGGTGGAGTTTCTTTTAATCCACTTATCTGTTTGAATTAAGGGATCATCAAATAAAGAAGGTAACGAAGATCTTCGGCGTTCAGATGTTGAAGGTGATTTAGTGTTTGGGTCGATACTTTCTTTATGTTCAGGAAGTTTTTTAGAAGAAATTGGAGTGAGGGCATTGCCTGAACTATTTAACAAAAACTGTTGATTAATTGGAGTGTGATAGTCTGTAGTATCCTCATTACTACTTTGAAAGGAGTCGTTCTCGTCATCTTCTTCAAATCCAAAATGAAGTGCAGGGCTTTTTACTGGAGGAAATGAAGTATTAATAAGAAGATGCTCTCGTGATTGAATAATTGTAGAGTTTGAACAAGTTTCATCAATTGTAAAACTATTCCCATGGAAGTTACTGCTTTTTAAATCTGGCTTAGATTTTTGAAATTCTCCTGGAACCAAGTGCTTAATGTTATTAAGAGATTCTCCTCTACTGGATTGTATAAGTGTAGGATATGAAATCTGTTTTTTTTTAATATTTTTTGTTAGTTTGTATTTCAAAAAAAAAAAAAAAAAAAAAAAAAAAAAAAGAAACAAATTAACTTTCTTACCTTCCCCTTTAACAGCTTGGTCTCGATATTTTGATTGTCGAAAGAGTGGCAGTTTGTGTTTTCTTGTTCATTTGAAGAAAAAAAGACCCGTTTAAATATACTGCTCATTTTGGGCAAAAATGAAGTGATTATATCATGAGAATGGAGTTTTTTGTTTTTATATACTTTGGTTAAAAGTCAGGTTACCTAAAGATAAATTATTCCTTTTAATTTTAAATGGCAAGTCGGGGAACTCTTTAAATATATACCTTTTCAACATTCTAGTATTTTTTTTTATTTCTTTTAATTTAATATCTCGTTAAAAGATAACTTGAAATTGGCTAGCCTAGTAAGGCTTTGAATCTAATTTAAAGAAGTTTGTTTGTTTGTTTAATATTTTCATTCATTCATTTAGGTAAGAGGAAATACCAATTTTTCTCCATGATTCATGCAAATATCTTTTTTTTTTTTTTTAATTATGAATTAATCTCGTGCAAGAATGATGTTTATCATTACAATAAATTTGAAAACGGTTTCTTTAACACTTTTTAGAAGAAACTAATTGATAAGAATGATCAGCAAAGGAAAAAAAAGAAAAAAAAAAAAAAAAAAAACGGAAGCAATAGCCTACATAATGGATACCCCAGAATTAAAGTCTCATTAAACGAGAAAGTTCAAGGGACACACAAAAAAAAAGTTGCGATTAAAGAAACGCATGAATAATAATGAACAAGGGGTAAAAAAAAAAGCAGTATTAATTTACAATGAGACAAAATGTGTATATATTAGAAGATTTTAGCAAGATCTTTTTTTTTTTTATATATGAAAAAGATCTATATACATATATGAATTTGATGAGCCTTATTATTATTGTTAAAATCGAGTTAGTAGATTTTTCTTTTTGGAGTATTTCATTATTGATAACTAGTATAAATATAGGCATGAATTTAAATCTATGAAAAACAAAAAGTTGGGCACAATTTGATCTACTTAATATATATATATATATATATATAGTATGGGAACCATTCTAGAAGTTCAAACAGACTAAGATCTTCAATGGAAAGAATAGCAGATCATTTCTGTTGTTTGTCGTTCTAGCTTACTTAGGAAACCGGAAATATTTTACTTTTTTTTGAAGATTTATAGCTTTAAAAAAAGAAAAAGAAAAAGAAAAAACAACAAAAACAAAAACAAAAACAAATATGATAAAACTATTAAAAGAACGTATAGTTCCAATAGAGGTTAAAATTCCAATTCAATGAAATTTAGGTGCAAAGTAAAACAATGAATTAACAGTGCAACAAAAAAAAAAAAATATCTTGAAAAAACTTGAACAAGTTATGTAGTATTATATATACTGCAGTAAAACCATTTCAGAAAATGATTTTAATTTAGGCCATAAGTTATATTTTTCTATTATTTAATACAAACTTTACATGCATAATAAGAGATTAAGCAGGTTTTTTTTTTTTTTTTTTTTTTTTGATTTACTTGCTTTTTTTTTTATTATTATTATTTATTTGTTTGTTCCACTTTAGCTAAAGCTTCCAGGAAAAGCTCTTTAGGTGAAGTTAACTTTTGAAGAAAATCTCTACGTGTTTTAGGTAGAGAGAGAATAATGAATTGAACAATTAATTGTTAATTGTTTTTTTAAAAAAAAAAAAAAAAGCATGTTTGGAAAAGAAAATGTATATTTGGATGATATCCAAGCGCTGTTGTTATGTGAATTTCAAAGATGTAAATAACCTTTGTTAGGATTATTTAAAGATTACTTTTATTGCACACATAAACCTATTAAGCAGGATTATTATTGAATGATTGAATTCAATTCCGATATCCAAAAAATATCATATCATAATATCATATCATATCATACTAATATTTTTATTTTTTATTTAAATAAAAAATATTTATTATTATTTATTATTTATTTTTTTTCCAATATAACCATAACCTCCATTTAATTATCTGCTTAGCCGGTTAGAATAATTACTTATAATTACTTATAAGTAAGAAATATTTCACCATTGAACAATAATTATAATATATCTTTAATGAGCAAACTTAACAGTTGCGTCTTTTAATATATTTTATTTTTTTTTTTAATATTTTTTTTTTTTTTGTTGTCATTAATATTGAATTTTCTTTTTATATTCAAATTTATTTTTTTTTTTAAAATACGAGTTTTTATTTTTTATTTTTTATTTTTTGATAAATGGTTTCAACACTTGTTATTTGATAAAAATATTCCTTATTTCACCCCTGAAGCCGTTTACTTTTTTTTTTTTTTTTTTTTTTTCAGAGGTCCTAATTAGGCCTTTGGTTTAATAACTGGTTTTGCTTGTTAGCTGATATGAAAAAAAAAAAGTTACAAAGAGAGATCTTTCGTTAATTAGTCAGGAATTATGTCATAAGCAGCATGTAAGTCTTGTTGACGGATGAAAGTTGCGTTACTACGGGAATACAAGGGGGGTGGGAGAAGAAGAATTAGAAGAATTAGAAGGATTAGAAGAATTAGAAGAAGGGAGGACCTCAATTTTTTTTTTTTTTTTTTTTTTACCTTCCCACAATTGTTACAACTTTTATGGGCATATTCCTGGTAATAAGACAAAAAAAAAAAAAAAACCTTCAAGTCTTGTAACACACTGGTTGTTGTCTTTTTTTTTTTTTTTTTTTTTTTTGGGTTCCCCAGAAAAACGCGAATTATTTCTACTTCTTCTTTCTTTCTTTCTTTCTTTCTTTCTATCTATCTATCTATCTATCTATCTATCAACTACTCTAGTAGAAAATAAATTTAAAAATAAAAAAAATCCCAAAATCTCACACTGCATTTCCTATATAAAAACAATTATATAAATATAATCCCTTTTATTCAATTTTTTTTTTTTTTTCATTGATTGATTTTTTTTCTTTTTTTTTTTTTTTTTTTTTTTTTTTTTAACCTTTTCTTTCCGTTTCATGGATCATCATTATCATGTCGTTTCTATTCAATCGCAGCAAGCACAAAACTCCACAAGACATTGTCAAGTCTCTCAACGATGTGCTTCATCGTCTAGATACGGCCTCTGTTACTGACAGAAAAAAGGTATTTACTTGATGATTTGACTTGTATATATTCATTCTTTAACAAATTTTTTTTTTTCAGCTTACCGACGAAGCAACTAAAATGTTGGCCCAAATTACCGTTTTACTCTGCGGAGATCAAGGTATGTAAAATTTTTTATTTAATAATCTTTTCAAAAAAAAAATTAACTAAATATATCTTAATTACTATAGAAAATGATCCAGTACCTGATCAAATCACAGCTTTGGCTCAAGAAATTTACTCTTCAGACATGTTTCTTTCACTCATCACCCATTTACCAATGCTAGAATTCGAGTCGCGCAAAGATGTGATTGTCGTATTTTCTACTATGCTTCGACGTCAGATTGGTAGTAACTCTCCCACTGTGGATTATTTGGCAACAAAACCAAAAATCTTTGACGCATTACTGATTTCTTATGGGAACCCTGATATTGGTCTCACTGCAGGTACTATTGTGCGCGATTGTATGAAGCATGAAGTCTTGTGTCGTGCAGTCCTCAAGTCACAAGTATTTTGGACCTTGTTTGATACAGCTGCAAACGCCCAGTTTGAAATTGCAACAGACGCTTTTGCTACCATCTCAGACGCACTTTGCACTCATTTAAAAACCGCAACTGACTTTTTGACTGCCCATCAAGCGCGGTTTATTCAAAAAATGATGATGCTTATGACCTCAGACAATTATGTTACCCAGCGACAGTCGCTAAAATTGGTCTCCACTCTGATTCGACGAAGATCAAACTATTCATTTATGACGGCATACATTTCGGATCCTACTAACCTCCGAGCTGTCATGGTGCTGTTACGCAACAAGAGCCCAATTATGCGATTTGAAGCTTTTCAAATCTTTAAAATTTTTGTGGCTAATCCTAAAAAGACAAAACCTGTTCATGATATTTTACTTCGAAATAAATCACGGCTAGTGGAGTTTCTCAAAACCCTCAATTCTCCTACTAAAAAAGATGATGAGACATTTAATGATGAACGAAACTTTATTATTTCACAGCTCTTAAATTTACAGTCCTTTAATACCCCATTGCAGCAGCAGCAGCAGCAAGTTCAACCCCCTGTTCAGCAACAACAGCAACAACAGCAACAAACTTTCCAACAAGTGCCCCCTCCTTTAAATTCAGCCAGTAATGCTACAAGTTCCTCTTCACCTCCTGCAGCTTCACCTTCGTCTCTGCAGCCAGAGTCTCCCTATCCGGGACAAGCCACGCCGCAACGCTACATATCCACCCCGACTTCGCAACTTCCTTCTCAGCAGAGACAGCAAATGGAGCTTTTGCAGCAGCAATACAGCAATATTAACTTATATACCCCTTCTGCAAGCCCAGCTCCAAGCGCATTCAATTCTAATGCAAATTTAAATGGATATTTTCTGGGGGCTGCTGTACCTTCTTCTTCTTCTTCTTCTTCTTCTTCCTCTTCTGTGGCAGTTACTGGGGCTACGACAGCCACCCCTTTGGCTGGTACCGAATTGGATCATGGTAGCAGCTTGGCCCCCTCGGACAATCAAAATGGGTCCAATATTTTCTCTAATGGAGAAGAGTTGGCATCATACCCTAAAAGCAGCCATGTTAATTTGGCTCAACACTATTCCCAGCATGATGGTCTCAGCTTTATCGCCGAACCAATAACTGGGGTTACTGGCAGAAATAACGGGGGCAGTGGTGGTGGTGGCAGTAATAGCAACGGTAGCAGCGCAGGCCCATCTAGTGCCAATAGCTCGGTAGGTGCTTCATCTGCCGGAGTCTCTCGTCTCAAACCCCAACTCATGGGTGCTGTCGGATCTGCTGCCGTCCTAACCCCGGTTGTTCAGACTGATCAGGTACTACTTTATCCGGGCGCTGCGCCGGCCGTCTCGCCCGTCCCTCTGACTGTACCCTCGCAATTGTCGTCGCCAGTCTTTCAACTTAATACCAATGCATCGGGAGCTAGTCTCTCGCCTAGTCCCACCACTGGCTCTGCTTCTGCAAGCTCATCAAGTGGCGCTGTACACAAGTCTATATCGTCACCCTTGCCTACAGCCGCATCGCCAGTGGCTGGACATTATACTAACCAGCATACTAACACTCCCAGCTCTGCATCATCTTCGTTATACAACTTGACGCCAGGCAAGCATGGAACTGTAGAGATGCATAATCATCACCAACAGCAGTCTAGCTTGGCTTCAAGCCCATCATCAACTTCTTTGTCTCGCACTCGATCTCGTTCTAGTGCTGGTTCTCCATCGGCAGGTTCCCGAGGCGGCGTCGAAGGCTACGGTGCCAGCGGGTACGGTGCTAGTGGTCACGGGTCCCCTCCTCCAGTCCCTAGTTTTGCACAGCAGCAACAGATGATGCAGCAGCAACAGCAACAGCAACAGCAACAGCAACAGCAACAAAGATAGAAAAATGAACTTTTTTTTACGATATACTAAGGGAAACAAGAAAAAAAATAAAATAAATATAAAGTATAGCCTATATTGGCAATTGATAAGTCTATTTTTCATTACTTTTAAAAATATCCTTAGGGTCCCATTTAAAAGACTCAAAGAGGTTTTCGTAAAATACTGTACCAGAAACTTGGTCATCTCTGCACAACTCACCGTTTTCTTCGGCAAGTTCGAGTTCCTCAGCTGCAATCATTACACTCCAACGGAACTTTGAAGATACATCAACAGCCGTAACTCC
Source organism: Magnusiomyces paraingens (assembly GCF_902498895.1). NCBI lineage: Eukaryota > Fungi > Ascomycota > Dipodascomycetes > Dipodascales > Dipodascaceae > Magnusiomyces > Magnusiomyces paraingens. Next base: position 4,747,192 of record NW_022474068.1, read on the forward strand.
TGACCCTTCAAATCCCAAGTACTCTTCCTTCTTGGTAGTTATATTTTTGCAAGCCTCTTCACCGCGCTGTACCATCCAACGACGCACGCTGCGCATAATGACTTCTGGGGTCTTGTATGCCTCTTGGACAACAGTGAGTCCCGAACGGAAGGAGCGGAGCCGCACAGGTAGCGCTAGGTCCGTAAATAGAGCACAAGCCGACGCCAAGTCTTTTGGGGAGATGAGGGCGACGCCGCGCGCACGATTATAAACTGCAAATAAGTCAAAAAGCGTAATAATGCCACCCTCACGTTCCAGCACACTTGCATAATGCTGCTGCTGTTGTTGTTGTTGTTGTTGATGTTGATGTTGATGTTGTTGTTGATGCTGATGTTGATGCTCCTGAATGTGAGGCTGAGTTGCCTGATTTTTCTGCGGCTGGTACGGAAATGTGCTGCCGTTAGTCGAGCCTTCGTATAAGTCATTCGTGCTCGCGTGCCAATGTTTATGGTCCATTAAAAATTCTGCAATTTGTCTGGCAAGCTCCGCATAGTATAATTTGGAATCCTCCGATGCAACCATATCTTTCGTGACGACTGTTGAAGAGAGACCCAGCGCTTGAGTCGAGTATGCAAGCGAGCGCCGAGCCTCTTGTGCAGCTGCCAATGATTCCGATGATGAAGCTGGGGTGTGCTCCAAAAACCGGGCATAGTCATCTGCAAGCTTGATCAAATCTTGGGCTCGAGCCATAAGCTCTGTAAGGTCCTCAAGACCAGCACCTAGAACCTGTCGGTTATGTTCGCGCTGCGACTCCACCGAAAGTTGTAGCCCGTGGATTCCCATAGCCAGTTTGTCGGAAACCTGTGGAGCCGTACCACTCGTTGAGTTCCCAGGTGTTGCTGATGTACTAGATGTTGACGGAAATGATGTAAGTCTCTCAGTAGTTTCTTGTTGCTGCTTTGCAACCTTGATTTTGGCCAACTGTTGCTTTAGCACGTCATAGAATTGTTTATCCCCACCCGACCGGAAACTCAGCTTGTATGCTAGCGGCTGACCCACTTGCTGTTGTTGCTGCTCTGCAAACGAATCAGGGAGCGCATCTGTTCCAAGCAACGACACAAGGTACCCGTCATCATCGTACTGCAGTACTGCAGATGCCGTGCTGGTACTACTACTTTGAAACGGCCGCCGTGCCGCCATGGTTTGGGTACTTGGGACCGTTGACTGGTCTGATACAAGCACGCGGTTCAACTGTGGTGGAATATGTGCCGAAACTAACCGTGCGCCACACATTTCGCAAAAGTTGAGCGAGGGGTGGTTAATGAAGGTACATCTGGGACATGCAAACCCGTCGTCGTTGTCGTCGTCGTCGTCGTCGTCATCATCATCATCATCATTATCATCATTATCATCATTATCATCATTATTATTAGAATTAGTATTAGTATTATTGTCACCATTTACAGGTAGATCAGTTTTTGCAACAGCCGTGTCGGCCATTGTGGGTATCAGAGCCGACCCGTTTGTATCGTCATCGGTAATCATCATCATTAGATCTGGGATCCCAGATGATGACGGTTGTGGTGGTGTCGGCGCTAGTGCTGGTGCTGCTGCTAGTGGTGACGTTTGTTTTGGCGGAGCAAGCGTCGGTGTTTCAGTTCCAGAACGTGTAGGTCCGAGAATCTGAGCAATGGCTTGGAATATAACTTTGCGGGCTGGCTTGATTCCACATGTAGAACATGGAGGCATTCCTGTGTTGCCTTCCGGATCGCGAAGCGCAGCGATATCGTTAGGCAGTAGCTCTTGGGTGGGCCACTCAAAGTCGCGGGGGAGTGAGTTTGCAAAAAAGCAAATGGGACAAATCCACGAAACTTCATGAAACGGGAGTTTCCTTCGACGAGCAGTCAAAGGAGATGCAGTTAATGGCAACGAGATGGAAGATGGAGACGGTGATGGTACTGAGCTTGAATTTGTAGTTGAACTAGTGCTGTTACTTGCTCGCAGTGGGGTATTTTCGTCAGCACGACCCATGCGAAGAGTGATTTTGGGAGATGAACGCATAAACCCGCCGTAAAACTCAATACCCTTGATATCTGATAATGCCAGTTCAATGGAGCGCTCAGCAGGACATGCAGAATCGACGTAGCAAATGCGCTTGGACGTCAAGTAAACACGGCCGCTGGGGAAAAGTGGCGCCTTACGTTTATCCTGATAAAGCCCGACATTGTTTTGAACCAATAACTCAGATTCGGCGGGCCCCAAACGTGGCCGTTGGCCAGCAGTAAGCTCAAGCCGTGACCACCAGCCTACTGGTAAAGAAGAAGAGGATGTTGCTGATGATGCTGCCGGGGGCATATCTTTGCAGTGATTGAAGTTGTGTTTTGGGGGTTTTGGTGATTGTCTGGGAAAAGAAGGATGTTTGCGACAATCAAGTTTTTTTTTTCTTTAAATATACTAATCACATGACTTTTATTATGTACATACAAAAAAAATTATACAAGAGGAGGGACGACAAGAAGAACCAGCTTTTCCTTTATTATTTCGATTCACGCTCAGCGTCGACCTGGGACTGGAGACGTTCCTGTTCCTGGAGCAGCTCAGCAAGAATCTTGTGGTGCTGGACGGTAGCGCCGGAGATGGCGTCCTCGACTTCAGCAAGACCCGGCGCAAAGTTGGAGGTGACGCCATAGAGTTGCTTAGCCATGGTGCTGCGGAAAGAGTCCTTTTCAGACTCGGACAAGACCTTTTCCTGTTGGACAGAGGTTCCTGGTGCAGAAACACCGGCCGAAGTCACATTGGCAAATGTTGGGGCAGAAAGAATGGCGGAAGATGGGGTAGAAGAAGACTCAAAGGCAGAAAAGGGGTTGTTGGAAAAGGGGAGAGACGATGAAAAGAACCCTTGGGAACGACCGCTAAAACGACCGCCCATAGCAGGATGGTCAGGCTGAGCAAACTCGGCCTCGATGGCAGCGTTGAGACCCTCCTCAGTGGTAATGAAAGTAGATGTGCTCTGGTAAAGCTCGAGGAAGGAGCGTGCACGAGACTCAGTTTCGGCCAAACGCTTGCGGACCAAATTGGCCTTTCTCTGGGTGTTAAGAAGCTTTTGTTCAGCGCGGGTGCGAGGAACGACAAACTGAGAAACATCGTTTATGCTTGTTATGCTGGAAGTAGATGGGTGTGTGTTGTTGAGGAAGGATTCAATGGTAGGAAGAGTGAGGAGAGTAGACTCAGACTGCTTAGTGAGTTCAGGGTCGGCCTTCTTGAGGTCCTCAGCTTCCTGGCGAGCCTCGCGCTTCTCGCGGAGTTTCATTGCGCGCAGTTCTGCACGGTCCTGGTTCTGAAGAGATTGGACAAGGAATGAGCGGCGCATGGCAGAAAGTTCCTGACGCCAGGGTGCACGCTTAGATGCTGTTCCGCCAGGGGTAGGTTCCTTTGCACTTTTTTCAATGATTGAATCGATGGTCACGCGGGGCTTGAGGGGAATCACGGCGGCTTTGACACCCTTGGGGATGAGTTCCGGATCACGGAAACCAACGTTGGCCTTTTCCAAAGCCTCGATCTCCTTACGGGTCTTATAGGGCTCAACAATTTGACGTGGCTTAGGGAGGATACCCGACTTGAAGCCGTACTTGGCGATTCTCTTGACCATTGCTGCTGGTTGGTTGGGGGAGGGCGAATGTGGTGATGGATGGATGGGAAAGTTGGTGGTGAAAAAAAATTTTTGCAGTTGTGCTATTGGCCGTAGGGTAACCTTTTGAAAAGAAAAAAAATCCAAAGGCCACACATTTTAAAAATTAAAAACGCAAACCTTCATTTAAAATACACTTGCATCACCAACTAGGGATACATATTGTTTTCTATAACAGTAAACCTTTCTTAGGCATTTTCTTCTATAATATTTCCATCGGCATCAATGTCAACCTCATAAGAAGGTTTTTCACGTACACATCGGGAACATTCACACTGAAATCCCCAATTTCCCTTAAGCTGACGCTGGCGCGCCGGATAGTCAAGCGACGGATCAACATAAGAAATTGTAAGCTCTTCGTCTGCAGAAATGTCCCTGAGAGCCACAATAGAAATTGGATCAAGTGTAGTGTTTCCAAAGACCGTTTTGGAGTTTGGTTCGCATGAGTGGTTGAGGTTGGATTGAATTAGAAACACACAATGCTTGATATTGTTAAGGTTCCAGGTCCCGATATTGTGCAAGTACCGGTCGTACGAGTAAGTGAGCTTGCCCGGGGTATTTTCATCAAGAGAAAATGCCTTGGTAATAGCCTTGGAAAGTAGATTGTACCCATCCTTAAGAACTAGCTCTTCCTGCTCGCTTGCAAAAAGACTTCGAGATGCAGCATTGGATCCTGCACCAGCTGCATGTGCCTGACGAACGTCTTGGCCAACAGTGGCCATAGCCTCAAACTGTTCCTGGAGCTTGAGTGCACCCTCAAGAGATTTTTGGGCTTCTGCTGCCAGTCGTACGAGCACCATTCCTACTGCATATCCTGCAGCCCAAGCACTTTCAGTCGCAGCCTCATTGTTCTTGTCTTTAGAAGCAGCTCCTGAGCACATGTCTTCATACTTGCGCCATGCTTTGGGCCCAATCTGTGCCGTTTTGCTCAACTTAGTACCGACGTGCCAGGTAGCTGCATGAGCCATGGAACTGGTGGCGGCCGCACGGCACTTTGTTCCACAAAAACGGGCCTCGCACTGTGTGCACCCGACAGTGCCCAGCGCGCGAGCAAACACCGTTCCGCAATGAGCACAAGCATTCCCCGCACGCATGTGAGGAACTGAAGAAACTGAAGGAACCGAGAATAGAGCAGTTTCTGTCCAAATGGTTTTGTCCTTGGGGATTTCTGTTTTCGCAAAAACGCCCTTGCCCTTGTACTTGGAGTCGGAGGCAGATGGGTCGGATGAAACAATAGGACGCACATCAATCCAGCTGGAAGCAGAAGAAGGGATAACGAGATATGGAACGGGGAATTTTGATACAATCTTGCTAGCATAGGATTGGGGCTCGAACCGATCCGGGGTCATGTTTGCATCTGCCAAACACTTGTGGAGACGTTCCGGAGTAAAAGCGGCTTCATCGTCCAAAGAGGCTGGTCGCCACTCAGGCTTGTTTTTGAGAATTACGCGATAGAGTTTATCAGTGGAGAGGTTGTCGAAGCGTTTATCCTGTTGCCAGACATCGATAGCTGCCAATACGATTTGGCGATCATGGGGGGATTCATTTGTAGCCATTTGAAAATTAAAAAAAAATTTTTACTGAAAAAAAGAGAATTCTTGTTACAGGTAAGTAGTCAAGTTATTAAACATTATGCCCACCAAAAAAAAATTACATGGAAAAACTTTTTTTTTTTTACTCCCGAAAGTTGAGCTTTTCACGCACGGCGGGATACGTCTCGAGCATCTTGTGATACGTGTCTGGGTACGACAACCGAAATACTTCGGGGTCCTTTGCCAGGGCCACAAACAGGGTCGCAGTACCTGCGCGGACCGCCACCATAACTGTGGCACCGACCTGGATACCAATGAACATCGAGTACATTGTAATGATTGCAAAGTACCCTCCGGAAGAGTTGTAGCGTGGCCGGGTGAAACGCAAAAAGCAGTAGCCCATCATGGCACAAAGATAGCCCAGGAGCATCTGGGTAAAAGTCAAGAGATGGTCAATTAAGCAGTCATTGATGAGCGCATCAATTCCGCGCGCACGAATCACGGTCCAAGTGTCGCGAGCTGCTGGGATGTAAGCACGGCCATAAAGTGCAACAAAGGTATACGCGTAATGGTTAAAGTATGTGACCATCCACTCAATGATGCCCATAAAACACTGGGCAAAGCACACCAGGCACATTAAAATTGCACGAACAATGTCGTTTCCCATGTCTTGCTGAGCAGCCGAGCGTGCAAAGTCCAAAAGATAACGAATAAGATTGACAATGGCAACAATAAGGGAACCAAAAGAAATGGAACCAAACGAGTAAGTGAGTGCACGGCGAAGAGATCCGAGGGCTGGGCGCCGGGGCATACCCTGATCTGATTTAGAGCAGTAGTACCACGTGCCGTAAATGCCACAGATAGTTGTGTGAGTGACATTTTTAATAACTTCTGTAATGTAAAAGCCTGCAAAGGAAACAAAGACAAGAACGCCAATGAGTTTCCCATTGGAGCACGAACCGCCAGAGACATTGCAGCCTGGATTGTCTGCATTGGGATCATACTTCATGTATGTAGCAACAATTACCATGGAGAAAAGAAAGGAAAACGCTGTGGAGACGATAGTTCCTGCAAGAGCCATACCAAAAATAGAAGGGTTCGAGCGCGTCACGTCGATTATGGTTCCAAAGACTAGTGTGGCAAAGGGGATACGCGAGCGCATGCCAATGAAAAAGAAGACTTGGAGGACACCGAAAATAAGGAAAACAATTCCAGCTGAGTAGTAGTGCATGGCGAGATAAAAGATTGCTGTTCCAATACCCACAATAATTGAGACAATAAAGGCAAGGTAAATAAAGAATTTAGTAAAGGCCCGCATCAGAGCAATCAAAACAATTGCAAATACAAAGGCCACAACCGTGACAAAGCAAAAAAGAATGGCAGCATTGGTATCAAGCGAGTACGAATTGTTATTGCTGTAGATGCCCTTCCCTTGGAAGCCATAAGTCTGTGCCCACGCACGTAATGTAATGACGGCAATGGCAATAAATCCTGCAACGACTAGTAAGAAAAAAAGAGTAAATGGAATATCATTCCACTTGGGTTTTTCAACCTTGAAGCGGTCGTTAAACGTCTCACCACTTTCTTGCGGTTTGGTGGCGTAATTGATGGGTGGAGGTTTGAGTGCGTTAGTTGACGAGTCGTCATAGTCAAACTGCTGATGTTCGTTGTAGGACAATGTTGATTGCGGTTGTTGTTGCTGGTCGTAAGCTGGTGGTGGAGGGGCCGAGTAGCCCTGTTGTTGTTGAGGCTGGGCCGAGTAGCCTTGCTGATAATTTTGAGCAGACATTGAGCAAAGTGAATTGAAGAAGGAAAAAAGAATAAAAAAGAGAATAAAAGATGGTTTAAATGAAGTTTTTAAAAGGAAACACAATAGCCTTTTAATATGGAGGGGAGGGGAGAAAAAAAACTTGTGCCTTTCAAATGTGACCCAAAAGCTTAAAAACCAAAAGTTGCGATTAACGCGCGCGCCTCTCTTTAGGTTTTTTTTTTTTTTCTTCTAAAAAGCAAGTCCAAGACACTAAAAGCAACAACTTTCGGTTCGGTCTCAATGCCGTGTATGAAATAATATGTTTCTTTTTCCTATTGCAAAGTCATCAATGTCTTTTCCAAGTCCATTCCTGTTTATTTTTTGTTTGTTGCTCTTTTTTCACAATCCGCCTCACTTACGCCTCTCGAGAGACTGATCTTCTTGCATGCCTCTCACTTGCGCCCACCCAAATAACTACTGTTGCTGCCTCGTTGCACCAAACATGGCGCAAACAATAGATATTTAGAAAAAAAAAAAAAAAAAAAAGTTTGCTGGATTGCTCAACATTCAGTACATTCGTACCCGCTTCGGTTCCTGTAATGATGGTCTGTCTTCCCCTTCTTCCTCTTCTTCCTCTTCTCCTTCTTCTTCTCCCTCTTCTCCTTCTTCTCCTTCTTTTTCTTCTTCACCAGCTCTAGCTCTGCATCCAGCCCCAGAGGATGTCGATACCGAGGATGAAGACGATCCGTTGCTTTCATTTTCATTCAACCCTCCAGAACCGTTGTTAAGGCTAGGATCCGGGCCCAGGGTATTCTCTTCAAGCCCAATATCCTCCAACCCAATTCCGCCCAACCCCATATTCTCTAACCCAAATACATCCCCAAGACCTCCAGGTCCAGAAGATGATGATGCAGAATGGGTGTTGCTGTTAATTCTTCCACTGCTAAGCCCATTTAAATCGCCCAAGTATCGTCTCAAGACTCGAAACAGGTCTTCCTTTTTGAACGGCTTTACAAGAATCTCGCTAATACCAGCCTGCATGTACCCCTCCAGCGACCGTTTCCTACTCAGCAGCCGCGCCTCGCAATCTTTTTCGCTAGAATTTTGATCTATATTGCTAGATTCCCTGGAAGATCCATCTTTATTGTCATCTTGCACGTCCTCAGTAGCAGCTGAAGTCATAACTATAATTGCAGCTCCAACACCACTTTTGCGCATTTGTGTCGCCGCGGTCTTCCCGTCTAGCGATGGAATAACCGAATCCATAAGTACCAAAGAAAATGCACGTGGTGGAACTGTTCCTCCTGATGTTGCTGAATGCAGTGACTCTTCGCGCGCCTGCGCGCGGTGCCATGCATCAACACCATCATTGGTCACCTCAATATCGCACCCAAACTCACGCACAAACTTGCCAATTTTACGTGCACTCACATTGTTGTCATCCACGAGCAATACAAGGGGGCGATTCCCCCCATTGCCTGCCGCATGTCGCGGCCCATGAGCCCTTAACACAACCCCGTTTTCGGTATACGCCGGACTCACACCTGTGCTAAAAGAGGACCCTGCGGGTAACATTATGCCGTACTGGCTGTCGACCGGCGACAGCGAAACATTTGGGCGTTGGGTTGGAATTGCAGAAGTGCGGCGTGAAGGCAGATTTACCATTGGTGTGTCATTACGCGTGGATTCGATAGTATTGAGAGATTGTAGTAAATCAAGGTAAGCTGGATTATTGAAACCCGCGGGGTTATCAGAAGCTTCTCTACCACCTGATGATAAGATGATGAGTTTGCGCAGAACTGATGTAGTAGTTTGGATTGCGTTTTGTGCAGAATGCAGCCGCTGAAGAAGCACAGAATTGAGCCCAGAAATTGTTCGCAGTTCATCGCGCGACCGTCGAGCATTAGCTTCCAGCTCGTTGATGCGTGTTTCAAGCGCTTGTGTAATTGCGTGCCGTGATGCCATTTCAGCTGCAATTACGGGCCCACAAATTGCTGCTGGATCGCATGCCTCTTTGCCTCCTGTTGTCGAGCAAGTTGAACCGTTCCCACATGGCCCGTTATCTCCACATTCTGTATTTGGCACATTGTCTAATGCTTCAGCATTATTGTTTGTTGTTGCATTTGTAACTGCTGCATTCTGTTTGCGCGATGAGACTGTTGTTTTCCGACGAATATTATCTAATAGTTCCACTTTATGTTGCTGAAAGTCTGGGTGCCGAAACACCCATGCATTGTCACCATATTTATCACCGGACTCTGAGGCTCTTATTTTATGGAAATCATATTTGTTAAGTTGTCGCACAAAACTGGCAAAGTTTGAATGCTTGAAATGACGAGGAAGAACTTTTGTTGTAAATTCATTTGTCTAATCTAAACGTTAGTAAAAAATTTAAAATCACTAAATTATTTTTTTTTGTTAAATTATAAATTCTACTCACATCAAGAACAACAAATCTATCTCCAGATTCTGTCCACCGTACAATATCTTGGATCTTGGTATCTTCGAGTAATCTAAAATAAAAAAAAAAAAAAAGTTAATATACTTCCGTGGTTTTGTCTCAAACCCCCTCGAAAAAGAAAAAAAAAACTACTCACGCAAATAGTTTCCGCACAAACTCGTTTGAACCAGCTGGAAGAGCAGAAGGGCCCATGGTAGATGAAACTGTAGCAATACTCGTCGTCATTAGACCATCAGGCCCACCGCTCGGCACAGAAACAGCCCCAAGACTACCTGAAGTGCCTTGAGCTGTCTGCAGCTGTTGTCCGCCAGTTGATCCCCCATTATTATTATTATTAGACCCTAGATTAATTTTAGGTCCCATACCTCCATTCTGTTCTATAGTCATTTGTTGTGAATGTTGTAAATGTTGTTGATGTTGTAGTTGTTGTAGTTGTTGGTGCTGTATTGGTTGTGGGTGCTGCTGGTGTGTAAGAACATGAGTGAACGGGCCTTGGTGCAACCCAGGTGATACCACGTTCCCAACAGCATTACCACCACCCAATCCTGTTTGTAATCCCGGAGTCAACCCGCCACCCCCACCGGGTCCCCCTGTCAATCCTGCTGGCAATCCAAGTCCTATGAATGCTGCCGCTGCCGCTGCATGAATATGTTGTTGTTGTTGCTGTTGATGCTGCTGTTGCTGCTGCTGTTGCTGCTGCTGTTGATGCTGCTGTTGCTGCTGCTGTTGCTGCTGCTGTTGCTGCTGCTGTTGATGCTGCTGTTGCTGCTGCTGTTGATGCTGCTGTTGCTGTTGATGTTGTTGATGCTGCTGATGATTATGATGATGATGATGGTGCATGGGACCGCCACTCACGACAGAACCTGACGCGTGGCTCGGTGATGGTATTCCAGGCAGCCCGCTGCCACCACTACCACTGCCTATAGGCAAGTACCCAGCCATGTGTTGCTGTGAAGGCAAATTACTGGGAAGATTGTTCATTTTCAAGCAGTCCGTAACAGACGATAATATGAGTGTGTGAATATAAAAAAAAAAAAAAAAAAAAAAACTGGTATAACGGATTTTTAATTTTTTTTTGGTGTTGTTTACAAAATGAGTGCTTTCTAAAATATATTTTGATATTGGCTGGTTAAGAGGGGAAAATTTTGTCTCGGGTAAAAATAAATGAAATTATTAAATTAAAAAAAAAAAATTTAAAAATCAATTGCCTTTCCAAAACAGCTACCCTAAAAAATTTAAAATTAAAAAAAAAATTACAAAAACTCTTAATTCTTAAATTAAAATCTTTTAAATCCTTAAAAAATATGAATTTTTGACAAAAAATTAATATATATTTAAACAAAAAAGTTCAACAAAGTTATAGATAAAATTATAAAAAAAAAAAAAATAAAATAAAATCCAAGAAGAACAACAAAGCAACTGATTACATTTCAAACTGTTGGCCATTGACAAACCCATCATCGTCATCCAGCATGCCAACATCATCTTCATCAAGCAGCTTATTGTTGCTAAGTCCATGCCGGCTGTTATACTCAACTGTGTTTTCAATATCATTGTCGTCATAAAGTTCAATGTCGCCATCATCAGGAATGCGGGAAATTCCGGTAAGTGACCCAGAGTGCATCATTTCACTAACAGACATGGATGCTGCCAAATGTTGATCCATAGATGACTCGTCGACATAGGTAAAGCCTTGGAAATTGGCTTGAATTCCCGGAGACAAGGGAGTAGAGCCCAAAGGCAAGAATCCACGCTTGAGCACACTTGTGGATGCTTGAGTAAACTCAGGGTCAAAGTTAGAAGTATCTGTTTCTGAAACAATGACAGGCTTGAATGGCGGCGGAATCATCTTTGTAGCGAGTTGGTCCCAATCAATATCGACAAAGAAGGGATGTGCACGAAGCTCACGGGCATCGCCATTGGCACCCAAACGGTGCTTAGGGTTACGGTTCAAAAGACCCTTGACAAAGTTGCGACCTTCAGCAGATAGAGCATCTTTAGGGAAACGGACCTTACCAAAGGCAATGTTTTTATACATTTGCTGTACATCCTCATGGTAAAAGGGACTCCAGCCGCAGCACATTTCAAAAACAAGCACACCCAAAGACCAAAAGTCAACCATCTTGGTGTAACCCTTATCGTCGAGCAGAACTTCCGGGGCAAGGTACTCAGTGGTACCGCAAAAGGTATTTGTGGTACCATTATCAGACAAGTTAGCCTTAGAGAGACCAAAATCACAAAGGGCAATGTGGCCGTTTGCATCGAGCAAAATGTTTTCAGGCTTAAGGTCACGATAAACAATGTCATTGTCATGGAGGTGCTCGAGGGCAATAATGAGCTCAGCAATGTAAAACTTTGCACGTTCCTCCGAGAAGCGACCTTCCTTTTGCAAGTGCCAAAAGAGCTCACCACCAGACATGTAGTCAGTAACAAGGTAAAGATCCGAGGGAGTTTGGAAGGAGAACTTGAGACCAACAATGAAGTTTGAGTCTGCCAGAGCAGTGCGGACCAAGATATCACGCTCACCAATGGTATGGGCAATTTCCTTCTTTTGAACAATGACTTTTTTGGAAAGGACCTTCATGGCATAGATACGGTGTGTATCACGCTTGCGAACCTGGTAGACTTGGCCAAAAGTACCTTTTCCAACAAGACGAAGTACCTCAAAGTCGTCTGGGCCAATTCGTTTATTGCGGGTAGGCTCATAAGTCATTTGGACGCGGACCTCACCAGTGACGCGAGCCGAGTCGAAGCGAGACTCGAGTCGAAGCCACTTGTCGAAGTGGGTTTCCTTGGCCAGGTTAGTTTGGATAAGGACACGGCCGAGAAAGGCGTCTGCAGAGTTTGCGTCGTATATGCTTATGTCAAGCTCTGCAGTTTCATTGGTGACATCAAATTGTGCTTCATCGGACCAAGTAGGATTGCTTGGGGAGGAGTTGCTAGAAGCTGTGGAGGAAGCCGAAGAAGCTGCTGGACCAGTTGTGGAGGTATTAGAATTAGAGGTATTAGAGGTATTAGAGCTATGGCTATTATGGCTATTATTATTATTATTATTGGTAGTAGCAGTAGCAGTAGCAGCAGTAGTATTAGTATTAGTATTTGTATTTGTATTAGAGGTATTAGTGTTTGTGGATGAATTTGGAGTTGTAGTATTGGAGGATGCAGGGTTAGCTGGGCCGCCCTTGATTTTATTGTAAATGCCCGAGAGGGTTAGGTTTGAGGATTGCCGTAGGGTAGAAGTTTTAGAGGGGATTGCAATGCCTGATGAAACCGATGACATTGTAGAAGAGTCACCAGCAGAGCCTGAGCCACCAGGAGAGGCTTCAAGTGATTGGGGGATATAGGTAGCGCCATTGGCAGCCTGGGTGATGAATTCAGAAGAGCCGAAAGTGCAAACGACGTAAGGACAAGGATTAGGAGAGAGGACGAGAATATTATGGGCCTCAATTATGCGGACCTTAAGTTTGCCACGGACCGATTCATTTGCAGTGGTCGGAGTAGCAACGTTAGAAAGGGAAGTTGTTGTTGGTTTAGAGGCAGAATGGGGGTCCATTTTGAGAGAAAAAAGAGCAGCGGACGAGTAAAGGAAACGTTTTAGCGGAGGGATGGAGGATGTTGGGGGGATATTATGGGAGGAAGAGGAAGAAGAGGAGGAGGAGGAGGATGTTGTGGAGGATGCAGATGAAGGAGTGGAGGGCTTTGGAGGGTTAACAAAGGCTAGGAGACGCTTTGCGGAAGGAGCTAGAGGAGGATAGGCAAAGATAGGAGAGGCTGTTGTTGCACAGAGAGATGGGGATGAATCAGGAGCTGGACCTAAGCAGGGGGATGAGGGTTGTAAAGGAGTTGGAGAAGGCAAAATGGCAGAGTGGATTATTGGGGAGTGATAAGTGGATAATGGAGAGGAGGTAGATTTGGTAGATTTACTAGATTTACTAGATTTACTAGATTTAGTAGATGTAGTGGATGATGTAGTGGATGTAGTAGATTCAGTAATAGAGGCAGCGGCAGAAGCAGCGGCGGAAGAAACGGTGGAAGCAATGGCTGCGGTAGAAGCTGTAGCAGGTTGGAATACAGCAGATGAAGGATTAGGAAGAGGTGTTATTTTATTATTATTATTATTATTATCTTTGTAAAGGGGAGAAGTAGTGGTTGGAGGATTAAAAAAGGAGGTAGAAGAAGATGGGATGTGAAATGGGTCTAGAGGAGATGGATTGAGAGGTTGGGTATTTTGAGAAGAAAATGAAGGAGAAGGAGATGGAGATGAAGATAGTGGCGGTGATGGTAATAAGCTTGTGGTATTTGTTATTATTGTAGTTGTGGTGGCGATAGTTGATGAGTTGGAGAGAGTTGAAGGGTTGGTTGCGGAATTGGTGGTTGAAGAGGGTTTGGAGGTGGTTGGTGGGAGGAGAAAGAAATTCTTATTGTGTTGGTGGTTGTGGTTGTGGTGGTTGTGGTGGTGGTGGGTTGGCGGTGGTGACGGTGGTGACGGTGGCCGGTGCTGCTGCTGCTGCTGTTGCTGCTGCTGCTGCTGTGTGGTGGAGGTGCTGCAGAAAGCCGCGCTGGGCAGGCTGCACAGTGTAGGTTTAGTGGTTGTAGTGGTTGTAGTGGTTGTAGTGGTGTAGGCAGTGTAGGCAGAATAATCGGCACTGGTAGTGGCAGAGATTGGTGGTACTACAATTACAGGACGGGCAGGTCGTGAGACTGAAATAAACGGGACTCCAACGGCAGGCATTATTGATGAATGAATGATATGGAAAGGATATATATATATAGAGAGAAATAAGAAGAAAAAGTAAATTTTAGGGGGGAGAAATTATATATATTATTATTGTTACTGGAATTACTGGAATTACTGGAATTACTAGAATTATTAGAATGAATATTCAATCAAATCGATCGGATAAGCAGCGGACCCGGTCAGTTTTATACGATCGTGTGTTGTTAATAAAGAAGGAATACGGCAACCCAGAAGACGCAGCATCATCATCATTATTACCATGATCATCAGCAACAATGACAGCAACAACAGAAGCAGCAGCAGTAGCAGCAGCAGTATCAAAGGCAGCAGAGGAAAGCCGCAGAGGTAGCAGCTATAGCTGCATATTTTGTAGGTAGTAATAGTAATAATAATAACTGTACTAGTAAGCATTAAATTTGGCGGCAACTCCCTACGGGAAATCCTCAGTTTAAGGAAGCAGCCAGAAGTTTCGGTCCTGGCCGATTCAACAAATTTTCAATATGTTTAACAAAAACAAAAAAAAAAAAAAAAGATCTAAGAGCAAAAAAAAAAAAAAATAACTAGGCAAATAATATTATTTACACGGATAAGACCATATGGAGAAGCCCAGTGAAAAAAAAAAAAAATTCATACAAAAAGGGTTTTTTTTTTTTTTTGTTAAATGGTAATTTTCACGAACTGTTTTTTTTGGAGGTTTTTGGAGGTTTTTGTTTGGTCTTAAAGTTTGTTTGATTTTTTTTTTTATATTTTCACTAAATGTATATATAATTGTTTATTTAATTTAAAACTAACCTAAATTTGATGTTATCATTTGATAACTTTAAATAAAAAAAAATTTTTTTTTTTTTTGGTAACTTAAAAAAGTGGCACAAAGTTTGTTACGGTTGCTACAACCGTTGTTAGGGCCACCTTTAAAAAAAAAAAAAATTAAAAAATTAAAAAAATTAAAAAAAAATATATTATCGGTTCGGACTAGGATATGCACATAAATACTCAGATATACAAATAACCCCATATCGCGTGACCGAAGCAAATTTTATTACAACTTTAATTTTTTTTTCTTTTCAAAAGGTTTTATTTGTTACTACTTGTGCTAGTACTTATGTAATCCCTATTACCCTCTCGTTACATCTATTGTACCAGCAATGCCAGAAATTTCGTGCGCTGCCACCACCCAACTTTCCCGCAGCCCTGAAAAATTTTCTGTTCGCTCTTTTTTTTTTTTTTTTTTTTTTTCCCTCTCTCTCTCTCTCTCTCTCTCCCTCCCTCTCCCCTTTTTTTTTTTTTTTTTTCTCGTCTCTTTTTTTAAATCCTTCTTTGAAAAATTTCTTGATTTCTTACGGATCTTCCCCGTTTATTCTATATAACCCATCTAAACGTAAGTCAGATCAATATTATGCTGGATCTATAAGATGGACCATGTGATTTGATGGATTGATTGATTGATGAATGGATGGATGGAAGGATGGATTAATAAAAATAAATAAATGAACTTCAATTGTCAAATATAATCAATCATACCCATCATACATTGATCCACTCTTACTCTTTTAATCATTCATGCTAACATATACCCAGATCAACCATGGTCCTCGACGCTGAAAAACTCGCCAAGTTGCAACAATCCGTCCGCATTGGCGGTAAGGGTACTCCCCGCAGAAAGGTCAAGAAGACCACCAAGTCTACCGAGGCTGATGAGGCCAAGATCCAGGGCGCTCTTAAGAAGCTCAATGCTCAGACCATCCAGGGCATTGACCAGGTCAACTTCTTTAACGATGACGGCACTGTCCTCCACTTTCCCCGCCCCAATGTCCAGGCTGCCACCTCCTCTAACACTTTTGCCATCCACGGCCGCCCACAACAGAAGCAGCTTGAAGAGCTTATGCCTGGTATTATTACCCAGCTCGGTGCTGAGAACATTGACAAGCTCCGTGAGCTTGCTTCTCAGCTCGGCTCTGGCCTGAAGCAGGGTGCTGAGGGTCTTGAGGCCTCTGGTGAGCCTGAGGATGAGGGTATCCCTGAGCTTGTCTCTGGCGAGAACTTTGACAAGGTTGATTAAATTGTATAAAGAGATTGAACAAAACAAAACAAAAAAAAACGGATTTTTAAAGAAGGAAAAATTTTTTAAAAAAATTTAAAAAAAAAAAAAACTTTTTAAAAGTAAAAAAACAAACAAACAAAATATTTTTCAACTGGCTGGTCCATGAAATAATTTATTGAAATCTTTAAGGATTTCTTTTTATTTTTATTTTATTTTTTCATTCCAGATCATTTTCATTTTCATTTTCAAAATCAATTCAATTGCCAAAAAAAAGTCAGACTTTTTTTTTTTTTTTTTTTCTTTCTCTCCATTGTTTTTTTTTCTTTCTATTGTAAACCCCCCGCGGGGTAAAGTTAAAAAAAAATCATTAACAGAAGTTTTTTTTTTCTTTTCTTTCGGCTGGACGGTGTAGTTTTGCGCGGCGTTGTGGCCACATGCAGTAATTAAAACTCATTTCATGGGCTTTTAGAAGAAGAAAAAAAAATAAAAAAGAAAAAAAATTTTTTTTTTCTTTTCTTCTTATTCTCTGCACTGGTTAATAAAATTTCAAAATATATTTTATATTTTATATTTTATTTATATTTTATTTATATTTTACATCAGATGATAAAAATGTACTCTCTGCATGTTTGGAATTCTCTTTATTTCCCGCAAATTTTTTTTTTACTTGCTCAATTGTGAAGTTTAAAAAAAAAAAAAAAAATTATTATTTATTATATAAACCCCCCCAGATTTCCCAATTTTTTTAAAATTTTTTAATTTTTTTCTTTTATCCTCCCTATTCTCTATCCATCAATCTTGCTCTTCAATTCAAAATGCCTCTTTCTGAACACGTCCCTTACGAAAAAATCCTTGCAGATCTTCAGGATAACTCTCCTGGTTATTCCCAACGGTTCCGTCGTCAGTCCATTGTTGACAATGGCCTTGTTTCTGATGTCCCTAAAGACAATTCAAACACTTCTATCTTTAACCCTTATGAATCTTTTTATTCAATTAATCCCATTGCTAAATTCCACGTGCCTAAATCTGGTGCAAATGGCCAAACCGTTGCCCAACTCATCCGTGATGACCTTGACCTCGATGGAAAGCCTGCCCTTAACCTTGCATCCTTTGTTAATACTTTTATTGACCCCGTTGCTCAGCAACTCGCCGTCGAAAATCTCACAAAAAATATGTCGGATAGCGATGAGTACCCGGCCCTTATGAATATCCACCAACGCTGTATCTCTATGATTTCCCATCTATGGCATGTCCCCGAGGGGAACGCTGCAATTGGTACTTGCACAACCGGCTCTTCTGAAGCTATCCATCTCGGTGGCCTTGCAATGAAACGTCGCTGGGAAGCCCGCCAAAAGGCCAATGGTAGACCCTTTGACCGTCCTAATATTCTCATGGGTGCAAATGCTCAAGTTGCCTTGGAAAAGTTTGCCCGTTACTTTGATGTGGAACCTCGCATTATCCCTGTTTCTGACAAGTCCCGCAACATGCTGGACTTGGAAAAAATTTATGAAAACTTGGATGAAAACACAATTGGCATTTTTGTCATTCTCGGTTCAACCTACACCGGCTCTTACGAAGATGTTGAAGGTGTTTCCAAGATTCTCGACAAGTATCAAGAAGACACTGGCATTGATATCCCCATCCACGTTGACGGTGCCTCTGGTGGCCTTGTTGCTCCCTTTGTTCATCCCCATGTTAAATGGGATTTCTCTCTCCCCCGTGTTAAGTCTATCAACACCTCGGGTCATAAGTTTGGTCTCACCACTGCCGGTCTCGGATGGGTTATTTGGTCCGATACAAAGTACCTCCCAGATAATCTTATCTTTTTGCTCAAGTACCTTGGAGGTAACGAAAAGTCATACACTCTTAACTTTTCCCGTCCTGGCCACACTGTGGTCCACCAGTACTACAACTTTTTAACCCTTGGTTACGAAGGATACAAGCGCGTCCACTCGGCTTCTCTCTATAATGCTCGCCTCTTTTCCAAGTTCCTCGAGTCTACTGGCTACTTTCAATGCGTCTCTGAAATTCACCGTCTAAATGGCGATTATGTCTTTGATCCTACAAAGGAACATGAGCTTACTAAAACCCGCGATGCTTCCCTTTTTAACCCTGGTCTCCCTGTCGTCGCCTTTATGCTTACTGATGAGTTTAAGCAAAAGTATCCAGAGGTTCCACAAGCTGCCATTTCAACGTTGCTCCGAGTTAAAGGTTACATTATTCCTAACTATCCTCTTCCAGTCAATAACGAAGCCAAGGAGGTTCTTCGTGTTGTTGTGAGATACACAATTACTCTCGATTTGCTTGATAATCTTATGGAAGATATTGTCCAAGTGGTTCAGACTCTTATTTCTTCAGCTCGCTCGCTACGCGAAGACCCCGACGTTCCCGTCGATGATGGTCACCGTAAGGGTATTTACAAGGCTCTTTTGGCTTTAGTCTCAAACCCCAATGTTCAAGAAGAACATGAAAACGAATGGAAGCATCTTCACCGTGGTGCTTCAATTTGCTAAGCACAATATTTTATTTTGGGTATTTATTATTATTTATTATTATTTATTATTATTTATTATTATTTATTATTATTTATTATTATTTATTATTATTTATTATTATTTATTATTATTTATTATTATTTATTATTATTTATTATTATTTATTATTATTATTATTATTTATTGAACATTTTGGAGAACTGTATTGAACAAATTGATTATTATTATTATTATTATTATTATATTTTTTTTGGCGATTTTCAGTGAAATTATTTTTATTAAAAAACCAAAAAAATGTGGGCATAAAAAACCTGGGGTTGATGAGGCTTGAGACATTTTGGGAAAATATTTTTTAAAATGTTCTATATAGTTTTTTGTTCCTTAACTAATTCTTTATGGAACTTAATTTGCTCATTTTAAAACGTCGCTGTTATCGTTCCATAAAAGGAAAATTATAAAACGATAATCAATTTGCAAACGAGTATTAATCTGATTGTATAAAATTGTAATATCGTTTTAACAAGTTTCCAAAACCTGGCTTAAAAGTTAGATATATGGGTTAAGGGTTTCGCCAGCATTTTTGGAGTGAAGGCAAACACGATAAAAAAATATATTAAAATAAAAAAAATAAAAAAAACTTGCGGCAAACGCCCCCAACCTTTTAAGATCCCCCTAGGGTTAGGTTAAATAAATGTAAGCGACCCAGGATTTATCAGTTTAATTTTTTTTTTTTTTTCATATTCTATTTCTTTATCAGAATTAATCACAACAACATTCTAAAGTTCTAAAGAAATCCAGCAGTGGCTTTTCATTAATACTTATATAACTGAAACCCTAAAACAGTTTATATTTGATTTTTTGGCAAGGATTCAAGCCATGAATTAACAGACTCTTGTAAAAAATGTCTGTCTCTTAATTGTATGGACTCAAAAAATTCTTTCGTTAATTTAGCGAATGATATTTGTTTCAGGATAATCCTCCAGCACACTACATTAAGTTAAACAATATGATACTGTAGTAAGCCTATTAACATACAAAAATTATATGTCAGTTATCGACAATACATTTAATAATTATGCTGGTTATTTTTTTTTGCTTTATAAGATGCTCATTACGGAAATATTTTTTTTTCCATGTCATAAGAAAATTGCTTAATCTGGAATACATATAACGTACATATTCATAGACAAAAGTATGTACCTCAGTGTATGGCTCATAAGATTTTTCAATACACCATCATCACCAATACCAATACCAATACTAAGACTCATAAATGAAGCAACTCTAGGCCCAAAAAAAATATCTCAAAGAAAAAAAAAAAGTCTTGAGGTGCGGCGTGTATAATACAATAATTTGTTTGAGGAAAAAGTTTATTCGAATTCAAATCGTTACGCCAAAGCTGAAACTGAAGATAAAATGTTCATTCACTCGTCTATTTTTTTTTTTTTTGGTGTAATTTTAAAAGTTAGGAAGGTAATTAGGCAAAAAAAAAAATTTCATTCTTGCTACTTTTAGAGTCACCAAAACCTTCAAATTAACAAAATCTACAGATGTCGAATACTTAAAAAAAAGTATAAAAAAATACCTAAGGCCTTAAGCCGGAAACCAATATCCTTCAATGATGGAGAGACTGAAATTATGGGGTGATTGGTTGATGCAGGGATAGAATGACATAAGGATTACAATAATAGGTTTCAGAAGTTTGTTTTGAAAGCTTATGCATGAAAAAAAATTGTTACAAATGGTCCCATTAATATGAGTGATTTACTGATGGTTTTTTTTTTTTTTGATATTCTTGAAATGTTATGAATATTCAGCCTTTGAACAGAACTTGCAATTTTATAATTTATTACCAAAAAAGTGGGTTGATTTATTGAGAGTTTGTTATTGACTAAATTACCATAGCTATTTTGCGCTAATAAATTCGACACCATTGGCATTGAGAAAGTGAATAAATAGAAGAAATGGAAGGCGGGATCAAGAAAATGCTATGAATTTATATCTTTGCTATTTTTTTTTTTTTTAATTGAACTCTGTCTTATTCTTAAACACCTTTGACCAGATATAGTTTTCCTGAAAAATGAAATAGTATTTTTAGTAGAGTCAAGCGATGACGTGGATTTTTCAATACTCAAGCAAGGAGCCTTGCAGCTCTGGGCTTTATTCTAAGACTTATGAACTTATTTTGAAAATTTTTTTTCCATTTTAATGTAAAAAGGAAAGATGAAGGAATTCCAAAAAAAAAAAAAAAAAAAAGTTAAAGTAAAGTAAAGTAAAAATATTTTAGTTCAAAAGAGATAGCTGAAAACTTTAAATTAAGGTATAATTTTAGTATCAGAAAAAATATGTAAAAGAAATTTCAAAGATTATTTTTTTTTTTTTTTGAAATATGAAAAGGCTTATGGCTTACAAGGATTGAGCAGATAAACATAAAACTGGATAGATGAAAAAATAAATGCAATCGTTAGGGCTTTAGGGCTTCAGCGGTCGCTTATCGCTTGAAATGCAGCAGATCTTCAATATAATTCAATTTTTTTTTATTTTTTGTGATAGGAATCGCCAAAATTCACATAGATTTCTACCTTTAAATGGATTTCTGTCGTATAAGCTATTATCATTATTATGAAAATGGCATTAAAAAACACACTTAAAACACTCTGTATTGATAAGAAATAAATAAAAATGAATACAAAAATTATACTTCTCGAATTTTATTAATTTTATTCTGTTGTTTCTGTATCCTAAGGCGTGATTGAAGATTGAGACCCCTCAAATAAATGTGCCTAATTCGATCATAATTTAAAAAAAAATTTTTTTGAAAAAAAAAAAATGAAGTTTTAATCTTTCCACTAAAGCTGTGGGTAACTTAGAGAATAGATTGATGTGTTTTATTGGAGTTTATTAGGAGAGAAAAGAAATAATAATAATAATAGTAAAAAAGGGCTCCAATTATCATACTAATGTTGAAAAAAAAAAAAGAAAAATTAGAACCAAGCCAATGAATTTGTTTAGTTTTGTTTAATCTTTTAGAGAAAAGCCTATCAAAAACATTATTTAAAAAAATTAAAAAAAAAATCTGAGATCTCAATGTATAATTAGTAACAAATTTTAATTAGTAATCATTCATAAGCCATTAATAGAGATTCTTATTTAAAAATTGACACACTGAATATTTTTTTGAGGGTGATTATCTAAAGTGAATATAATCATATCTTCTTTGTCTAACTCGTTTTGGTAATTTATCAATATGAATAAATGTTGATAATCGCAATTCCTCAATTGCGAAATGGTAAAAATTTATGAGATCAATATTTTGTAAGTCTCACATCATATGTCAATGTTATTATGACATTTTTTTTTTTTTTTCAATTTTTTTCAGCGTCAAAAGTTGAAAAAAAATGAAGAAATGCTCAATAAATCTTGAAACTTGAATAGAAAATAAAATGCTTTGTTAATCTATAAAAATAAAACATCTAAAACTTATGAAACTTATGAAATTTGGAAAAAAATTACTTGGAAAAAACAACTAGAAAACTAATTTAAAAATTTACACTTAAAAAACAACAATTTATTGTCTTATTTCTTGGTAATTGTATCTTGGGGGGTAGCCACCACGTCAATTCCATCAATAACAGACCCAGAGTCCTGAGAGTCGCCATGGTGGATCATGTCATTAACATTAACCTTAGGACCCTTGAAGAACTTGTGGGCATAAATCAAGTACCATGAAACAGCAAAAAGCATAGGACCAAAGTACACAAGAACAGTCCAATTCATACCTTCAGGATCCAAGTCGGCACCACGGTATTGAGGGAAGCACATGATGGGCACCATAAGAATAACAAATGCAATAGAAATACAACCGATAGGTCGAGAGAACTTTCCAAGATGCCATGGGCCAGGCTTGAAGTTATCACGAACAAAAACAACCTTCATAAAAATGGGGATGATGAAAGCAATAAAGGCAGCAATAGCACCAACTGAGAAGATAGCATCAATAACAACACCACCTCCAAACATAAGAAGGAGAATCAAGCAGCCAATGACAGAGTTAAGCCAAACGGCATTGACGGGGGTCTCTGTCCACTTGTTAACTTTAGCAAAAAGAAATGAAGCTGGGAAACAGCCATCACGTGCATAAGCGTAAGCAACACGAGAAGCAGCAATCATAGAGGCTTGTCCCATGAAAAATGCAGAAATAATGGTCAACGAAGCAACAAGGTCAACAAGGTGTTGAGGAAGGCATTGAGAGAGGTATTCAACAAATGGCTGATCGGCACTCATAATAACCGAAATGTCAGTTACAGTATATGCAATTGCCATTTGAAAAGCCCAGCCCAAAACACCACCAATACCTGAAGTCATAACGATTGCACGGGGAGAAGCAACCGAAGCGTTGGAACATTCTTCAGCCAAATGGAAAGGAGAATCATAACCAGACATAGTCCAGATAACCGAGATGAAAGACATCAACTAGAATATAAATGTTAGTTAAGGGGTTCTTTAGGATTCAAAATGTTGATTTTAATGATTTTGATTTTGAAAAGCAAAGCTTAGTAATCAAAGAGTGTAACTTACAATAGCAATACCATTAGGCCAATCGGTCTGATTAGTAATGGTACCCCATACTTCAGAGGACTTATTATAACGCGGATAGCCATTGTCGGTTCTATTGTCGGCGGCCAAGATAACAATAAATGCAATAATGAGGGCGATAGAGTTAAGAGTAGAACCGATAGAGTTAAAGCGAGCGAGGAATTTTGTAGACATGGAAGAAATGACACTCTGAGAAATCATAATCAAAAGAGTAAGGAGATAAACGTGCCAGTTTTCCATAACATAATCTGGGCTGTGCATTCCGTGAAGGGCGAGAATCATGGAAGCCATAGAGTAATCGATAGAGGGAGATGAGGTCACCTGACAGAGCCAGTTTGACCAGCCAGTGATCCAGGCAGCAATAGGGCCCCATCCCTGAGGGGCAAGGACAGCTGCAGCGTAATAAAGACCACCGGAAGTAGGCATGGAAGAACACAGTTCAGCCATCGACATGGCGACGGACTGAATACCAATCATGGCAACAATCCAACCCCAAGTCATACCGGCAGTTCCTGCATAACCGAGACCATAGTAGAGGGTAGAAGCGATAGAGGGCAAAAGACCCAAGAGAGCAAAGGAAACAGCAAAACTTGACCAGAGACCAAATTCACGCTTGAACTCTTGCTTGTAACCGAGGGCAACGAGTTCGGCCTCGTCGACAGTCAAGTTTCCATCGACAACGGGGTTAATTCCCTGTTCCGAAAGCACGGAGGTGATGGGAAGAGAATCGACAGCGATTTCGCCGGAGAGACGAGTATGTGATTCTTCGTCAATTTTTTTGGACATTTTTATAAAAGATTTATTAAATTAAAAAGCGATAAGTCTAAATGACAAATGGGAAAAGGAGATAATCGATGTTGCGGGTCAGCAGATACTCCATTCGGCAAAGATTTGTTCAAGAATAGCTTTTGTCAGCAATATGAGCGGACAAAAAGAAAGGATAGTTATTAAAGATAGGATAGCGAAGTTATATAAAAAAAAAAGTTAAAAAGGAAGGGGGATTTCTCAGGATTTATATATCAGGGAGGTGTCACCCCAAAAGAAAAGCTTATCGCGTAAATAATGCCCACACACAACGTTGGGACCTTTCAGAAAGTTTTTTTTTTTTTTTTTTTTTGTTCTGGCGGTTAAAAGTTTTTCTTTTATTTCTTTTTATTTCTATTTATTTTTTTTTTCATAGTCTTTTTGGGAAGCAAGCAGAAGTAGCATCGGTATTTCCGTGCACCCAGCATGACTGGAATCCTCCAAAAGCAACAAGTAAAAAATAGGTAAGCATAACATAAGAAAAAAAAAAATTTTAAAAAAAATTTAAAAAATGCACATTAGCCAATGTCCGTTGGGATGTAAAGAGTGAAGACTTTATTTGGCATTTTGATAACGAAAAAAAAAAAATTAAAAAAAAAAATTTTTTTTTCTAGTTAAGAACCGGAACGACGCCGTCATATCATCATTTTTTCTCACTCACACAATAACCTGTTCTGTCCTAAAAGAAACAAACTACAAGAAAAAGACCGGCATCGGATAAGTTTTATTGTAAATAGTCTGGTGCTTTTTCTTGTTATTATTCTTTCATATATAAAAAAAATTTTTTTTTTCTTCTTCTTCTTCTTCTTCAAGCCTCTAAAAGGTCGTTACGAACTGGCGGTATTTCAGTAAACTTTTGTATAAGTTGAGAAAGCAATGTTTCCCACCTCCGCACTTTTGTAAAGTCACGACCACTGGCTAGGTTACTCACACACTCACACAAAGGTCCTCCACAATATTTTTGGTTAAAAATAACTTGTAAAATAAATAATAAAATAAAATAAAATAAAATAAAATTAAATTAAATAAAACGGACTCGTTTAGAATCTTCAAGCAAAAAAAAAAAATAATTATTAACAAGTGGAGAAATTACATTTTGAGGGAATGGTCAAGGTGATTTCGAAAAATTTAGAAACATTCAAACTTGAGGAATTTTTTTTTATTTCATTTCATTTCATTTTCACAAGCTGTACGTATTTTTTTTTTGTTTTTTTGTTTTTTTTTTTTATCTATGCAGAATATCAATAGTGTTATGATCATTTTGTTGTTTTGCTTTATCTTAGCGAATTCAAAACATCAACCCCGTATTCAAATTATTTCCAACCCTGAATCATCACTACTTTCCCTTCTTATGCTTCTTCTTCTTCTTCTTCTTCTTCTTCTCCTCCTCCTTTTCCTTCTACCCCTCCCCCTCTTCTGCTTTTACGTCATTGTTAAAAGAGAAATGGAAAAGAAAACTTTTTTTTTTCAAATAGCCGCATTTTTTTTTCTTCTTTAAATTCGATTTCTAGGGCGTCTATTTACCTTTAAAAAAAGGTACACTTTTAATTCCAAATAATATAATGGCGATGAGTTATCCCTCAAAAAAAAAAACAATGTAATTACATTCTGTCAATGAACTAGGTTCTTTTTTTTGTTTTTTTTTTATTTCTCTTCATTAATCTTATCCTAGAAAGAATGCCCTTCATTAAAACGAGGTGGCTGCTCCTGAGCCACTTTTCTGGTTATCTGGCTTGATAATCATCATAAGCCTTGATAATCATCCAATCTTTAACACATATTTCTTCCTCTTTCGCTCCTGATTCTTTTTTTTTTCTTTTTCTTTTTCTTTTCTTCTTCTTCTTCTTCTTCTTCTTCTCTTTTTTTTTTTTTTTTGTTCATTCCTTCAAAATTTTTGAACTTCTTGTCGCATACAAACCTTTTTCTTTTTTTTGTTATTTTCCACGCATACCCCGCCGTCCTAACTAGGCATGTCCACACCCTTTTAAATTAACCGGTCGAGTTCGATCATGTACTTCAGAGTCGGTACATGTCATTGTGTCATTGTGTTCCGAAAGAAAAAAAAAACACTGCCCGGTGTTTTGTTTACCTGATGATTCAAAAAGAGAGTCACTTATCCCATTGGGTCTGGCATATCTTTTATTTTCCTTCATTTTTCTTGGAAATTACATAATCTTTGATTATTCATGTCTATGGAGGAAAAAAAAAAAAAAATAAGCTTTTCTTTCACTGATATTGGCACGGCTTTCCTTATCGGGTATGTCTTTGCGCATATCTTCACATGACTTGTCCGTATAAATCCATACAAGCTCTTCATTTTTCACAAGCCCTAACCCATATATATATTTAAAATTGTAGGCTCAGATACCCTAACCTACATTTGTCGCTCGCCACTCGTAATGACTTGCCTTTTTAGGCTATTCTTTTTTTGGCCCTTGAGCCCCTCTCGTTCAAGGTTTACAAACAGAACGAAAAAACACCAATAAGTACCCCCAGGCTATCGCCAAAGCTTGTATGGTTGGCAGCTTTTGTCGCTCAGCGGGTATTTCTCTGTGGCTGGTCATCAGAAACCTCTTGTAAAAGCTTCTAGATTCATAATTCTTTCTTTTCTTCTTTTTTTATTATTTGTCATTCTTCTTCTTCTTTTTTTTTTCTTTGCTATTTTTGCTTCTTGTTTCCTGTCTTTTATTTTATTTTAAATGTTTTTGTCAAGGGTTTGAAATTTTTTGCTCTGAATTTAAAATCCCTCTGTTCCCCAATGTTTTTATTAAAAACATTTTTAAACAATTTCCAAGAAAACGACAATAATGATTTAATAATTTCTTCTCTGCTCTTTTGCTCTCATTTCTTTCAGTATCCTTCCCCGCTAATTCGAATGTGGCGTTTTTTTATAGGTTGCAAATGAATAGTTTTGTTTTGGATAACTTGTTTGCTCCATTTAGTATTCAATATGTTCAATATGTTCAATAAACAGAAACTTGCAATTTCTAAAAGCTTTTGAAATATTTCTCTTTTAAAGTTGTTTCAGTTAATTTTAATTTTGTCAAACAATTTATCTACCTTTTAATCAAGTCTCTGTTTTCTTACTTGGCTAATTGAGTAGTTTCAATAACAACCATTATTTGTTTTTTTGTTTTTTTTTGTTATTTTCATTTCTGAATCTCTTTATCCTCTTATTCAATAAATGAATCTTTCACTCTTTTTTTTTCAATTCAACTACATTTTGGAACCTAAATATTACACGAAATTTATCTTCGTTTTATCTTTTATTTGATTATGATTGTTTCATTGAATGGATCTATATTTTTCTTTCTTTTTTTTTTCCTTTTTCTTCTATTCGTTAAAAATCGAAACTAACCTTTGATACTAATATTTTGACTTTCATCTTGATTTGTTTTCACCCTTTTTCAAAAATTAAAATCTATATCAATCTCTTATTCTTGGTTTATCTCTATATATATTTCTTAATTCCCTTGGAGTAATCATTTCAAGCTTCATTTTAAATTTTTATTTCCGTTCTAATGACCCATTTTCATGATTCATTAAATCCATTGCCCATATTTTTTATCGTTCATTTATATTTGCGGTTTATATTATTCATTTTTATCTTTGGTTATATTATTCTTTTTGATCATTCATTCATATCTTTCATTTCTTACTCATTTTTATCTTTTGTTTATCACTCATTTTTTTAATCTTTTGTTTATATTAATCAGTTTAATTATTCATTTATACCATTTATTTCATTCATTTTTTAACTCATTTTTACCCTTCTTTTATATTATTCATTTCATCATTTATTTTTATTAAATTATCATCTTAAAAAGTTAAAATTTGCAAC
The DNA here is from genome assembly GCF_902498895.1 of Magnusiomyces paraingens. Taxonomy (NCBI): domain Eukaryota; kingdom Fungi; phylum Ascomycota; class Dipodascomycetes; order Dipodascales; family Dipodascaceae; genus Magnusiomyces; species Magnusiomyces paraingens. The sequence goes on from NW_022474068.1 coordinate 4,775,117, forward strand.
TATAATGCATATTTGTTCCCTTGAGCACTATTTGAAGTTTTTAAACCAGTTAAAACTGATTACCATCTTTCCATGCCAAGACTTGTTACATCATATTTTCATCACGAATAATTCTAATCATCTCTTCTTATCTTCATTTCTAATTTGGCACTTTAACTATCTGATAGTCAATCTTTTGGTCGATTTTGCTTTATCTCTTTCAAGACTCTTGTGTTATGACACATCTGATTAATATAATACTGATCAGTATTTGAAATCATTTGTTTTAGTTATTTTTTTTCATCTTATCAATTCTTGAACACATTTCAATATTTATACTTTGTTTGGTTTTTCGGTATTTGCAACACTATTTGAATTCTAACCTTTTTATCATTCTTCTTTACTAGGTTTTGTCTTCATTGACCTCTTTAATCACTCTTACGCCATTCATTTTTATAATCATAATAATCATGATATTATCTTTACTTAACCATCATTTCAATATTCATAAGGCCTCTTTTTTTTTCATTATCATAAAATTTTCTAACATCAACTCTTTTTAAATATGTTTTTATATGCTTTATTATCCAACCATTCAACTTCCATATACCAAATGCTTTTATCTACATTCTTTTCTTTTTTGTTCCAATACGATCGATTTAAACCTCTTAAGTTACCCTCTTCGGCCCAATCTCGGTATTAAATTTTATTTGTTTTGTTTTCAAAATAGGTGACAATACCGTACTCTTGCTCGAACCTGTTTTTTCTGAAAAAAAAAAAAAAAAATTAAAAAAAAAATTAAAAACACCTCCCTTTACTCCTTTAGTAGTTTTTGTGATCTCTTGTACATTTTGCCCTATTTAGCAACTAAATGAAACATTTACAATATAAAAAAAAAAATTTAAAGTCTAATCGAACCGCCTTCCAGAACCTCAAGTCAAGGGCTAGCCGAAACGTGCTTAAATGAAACAAAATGATACCACTAAGTCTCTAAGTCCCTAGTACTCAAGTGGAATGCATTTTATGTTTAACTTAATGGTGCGATTTTCGACCATCCCCTAAATTGTCAAACCATTATTTACAGCCCAGCTTTTACTTAAAACTCTATTCAGGGTTAAACTCAAGATCTGTCTTTGCACATTATTGCGGTCTTTTTTATTGTGGGCGGTTGGTCACGTGAAAACTCATAAATATTTTTTTTTTTTTTCATTTCCGTTATTTACAAGGAAAAAAAGTTCTATTCTAAAAAAAAAATCTAATTTTGGTACGCGCGTGCAAAGCACGACAACTTTACAAGTGTAGAATTCAAAGGATCAGACTTGTCCAAACGAATGACTGTATCGATCAAGACAAAAGTCTGCATCAAGGGCCCGGCGCCGCTCTGCAGCGGCCGAACCTTTCGAGTGTTTGTAGAGTAATTAAGGTGAGGTGACGGAACACTTTCCTGCTTTGGGGGCTGGAAGTATACATTCTTAAGGCGCTTGTAACGCTCATCAGGGGCACTAAACGACTTGCGTGTCTTTTCCCAGCAGGCAAGCAAATACCCCAGGCTCTGCCTAATGAGGCCCTTGTTCTGCATACTGATTGTGGACAAGCCCTCGCAATTAACCCAGTATTCAAGCAGGTAAGATGGTGGTTCCATCAATTCAGTGTCCTTACGGGTTTGCTCGCGCTCGTAATAATCCCAAGCCCAAAGACATAAAAGGGCATTCATCAAGAGCTTACGAGAATTTCGCGATTCAATTCCACCGCAAGTTGCAGACGAGCTAACGTGAACCAAGTTAAGCAAGTAATAGGCTGACAGCGTGACGCGATTTTCAGTATGATAATCACGAATCCAATGATAAAACTGTCGATAGGTTTCTTGAGCATGAACGCCATCACCAAACAGCAAGTACTGTTCAATCATATCATAAGACTCAGTGCCAATGCGACTGCAAGCCAGCTCCAAGCGAGTTGGTAATTCATTAACCAACGTTTCAAGAAACTCATTTTCGGAAACAAGGCTGCAGAAACACAGCTGAAAATGGATACTCCCCAAAACGGTGCAAAGCCATGGGACAGGGGACTCTGGAGAAGTAATGAGGTGCGATAAGGTATTTTTAGTTTGGCGTGACACGTACTGGGTAAAATCAGCTTCAGTAAACTTCCGAGTTGCGCGCTCGCCAAGCTGTTCTAACATTTCAAACGCATAATGGATGCGTGAATGTAACATGCCATCAGAAACAAAAGAGCCTCTCGGAGTAACATGTGGTCTAAATGGACATGTAGCTGGGTTATAATGAGGATTGAGCGATCTATGTATACTATCAAAGTTTGCAACAGGTCCCACACCGACACCCCAAGAAATAACAGCCAGACCATAGCATGAAACAACAAAGGGACCCAAGGTCCATGTTGTGGCATCTTTAGACTCTCTGAGTTTAACCGACATTGTATTAGAGTCCAAGAGACTTGGAAGTTTGAGCATTGACTTGAGAACCAGCAAGTATGACGTAGTGCGAATGTTACGCGAAGGTCCAACAGTATGGAAAAACATTTCAGTAGAAGAAGCAACCCATAGACTATCAGGACTAGGCATAGGTAAGTCAAGCTGATTTAAAGGAAGCAAATCAGCATTATGCAGTGCATCAACGTGCATGATACCAAGTACATTGACAAAGTGAAGCAGTCGGATACAGCTTTCATGCAAGACCCAAGTTTTCCACTGGTTTTCAATAACATCAAGAGATGTTGATCTGTGAAAGGCAAACTGGTAAGAATCAGCAGTAGCATTAGGGTATGCCATGGAAGTGCATTCAGGAGGGGAAAAGCAGCCACCAAGACGAAGATAATGTTCGCCCAAAAGAAGCAAGTCTTTAGGAGTAAAGAGACCTTTGTTTGGAGAATTTGGTTCAAGGTAAGCGACATTGTTCCAAATAAGTAAAGCGCAGGAAAGAATAACATCGAGTTTATTATGATACGCGATATGACCAGATCCTATAAGTGCAGCATGGCAATGACGTTCCAAAGTCAAGAATATGGGAATAAGCTGACGGGGATTTGGATGATGGTAATAAAATCCAAGATAAACTAAAGTAGCTAGTAGTAAAGGGTTTGAAGCTTCAGCAATAAAGGAAATTCTATGCATTGTAAAATTGACGCATTCAAAATTGAGCCAGGCGGTTCGAATGTAATGTGAAATGTCATGAGCAGAAAAGTTAAAATTAATGTGACAGGGAGAAAAGAATTGGTTGATATGGTGTGCCATAAGATTAGAAACTTCGTAGCAGCGAGTTTTCAAACTCTCAGCTGGTGTAGAAGGATATGAACGAAGGTTATTGTAGTGATAGTGGGAAAGTGCTTGGAAAACATCGAGGGTATTTTCTTTATTATAATTGTCTTCAGCAAAGAAAAACATAAAGGGGTTGCCAGCCTTGGGTAGAGGGAGACGTGGCGAGGGGTTATTATTAATAATGTTTTGGATGGGGACATGAGCCAAAGAAGACTGAATGTTTCCACGTCTGTTTTTAGAGATTGAAAATTGTTCCAAGTAATTTTTCTCATATGGTGAAGAAGGAGTTATTTGTTTTGGTTCAAAAGTGGAAAGTGGTTGCGCAGGTTGAGGCTGAAAGACTTGAGATTGTGGTCTTGTAAAGACAGGTTCGGAAAGGGTATGGCTTATGCTCATGACAGAAGAGACAGAAGCCTGGCGAGATTGGGTGGTACTACTGGAGCTACTGGAGCTACTGTTCCGAGAGCTTGATGCAGCACTGCTGCTTCTAGAGCTGCTATTCGAACTAGGAGGGGTAATATCATTGATGATACTTTTAATACTATTACTGCGGTGGCTGCTATGATGGGAGTGTTTGCTGGAAGAAGAGCTAGGAGCAACAGCTCCAGTGACATAGGTTGGAGCTGGCGCTGGAGCTGGAGCTGGAGCTGGAGCTGGCGCTGGGGATTCCGAAGGGGATGGGAGGTGAGTAGGAGTTTGTCGAGATTTAGAAGGCTTTTGGTTTTGTTCAGGTAGGTAAGGGATGATTGCACCATTTGCACGCTTGATATGAAAACGAGTGAGAAGGTGACTTTTAAAAAAAAAGAAAAAGTTAGTAGGGCAAAAATCAAAAGGATTGATTGTCAAGACATACTTTTCATAGAGATCACTTCTAGAGAAGGAGCGATTACATGAATGGCAGGTATATGGTTTTACCGGGAGATCTGAGAGAGTCAGTAAAGTTGAGAGAAAAGATTAGAAATGTTAACATACGATTGACAGCATGACGTTCAAGATAGTCACGTCGGTTAAAAGATTTTGTACATCCTTCATATGTGCAGACGTACTGGCGGTCGTGCTTTTGGGGAAGGTCGCTTTGGCGAGCTCTGCTCATTGTAAGGACATGAAAATGGGTTATTGATTTGTTGAGTGTTTAATTGGATTATGGTTGGTTGTGACAACAAAAAAAAATTGTAAGGGCTAAGAGTAACTTTTAAATAGCATATAAAAAAAATTAGATAAATAAATAAAAAATTGTGCGGAGAGGTGGAAGGAGAGGGGCGGAATTGTTGGTATTTATATCCTAAAGGAGGAAATTTATAAAGGTATAAATTGAAGTTATTGGCCTCTCCATAAATTTAAGTAAGTAGAACAGGTTATAATAAATGTAAGTTAAATATTTTTATCAATTTATTATGGCAACACAGACTTAATAGGCAGCCAAAGACGCCAGCCACCAAGGGGAGGGTTTTTTTTATTTTTTTTTTCTAAAAAAAAATATATATTTTAGTGTATGAATCTACTCAAATAGGTTTTTTTAGGTGAGGAGGTAAAAAATAATAGAAAGTTATTAATTTATATATATATATAATATATTATTCAGCCATATATCCATATTTATATATATATATATATATATATATATATATATATATGGTTTAACCAAAAGGCTATTAGGATTGCCGTCGGGGTTTTTTTTGTTTGAAAGTGACGAGTATGAATTAGAAACATGGGCTGGGTTTGAACAGTCCGAAAGTTTGCTAGAAATACCTTTTTCATTATTATTATAACTATTCTACAAAGCTGATCAAGTTGTTCAAAGACATTTTTCATTTTTTCTTTCATGATGATATGATTGGTGATTTTTTTAGAGATTCATGAAAAAAAAAACAATAACGGAACAATGGAAGAGCCTTTTGTTGGTGATATCATATGGTTTTTGAGAAGGAAAAAAAGGAAATTTAAACTTTCCCTTCTATCTATCTTTCTTTCTTTTTTTTCCTTTCTTTCTTTTGGAATTCCTTTTTTAATGTATGAAAAGTCTAATTGATCGAAGATTTCAAAAGGTCATGGAAGGATTTTTGTATTCCCAAGCTTAAAGGGTGTGTGGGTTTAAAATCTTTTCATTTAGACTTGGGAAAAGAAGCCTCGTGGTCATATCACGTATGTGAAAATGACACGAAAAAGCGGAGAAGAATAAGAAGCAAAGTTATCATTTTAAGATGAAAAATAATATTAATAAAAAAAAACATTTCTATCATTACAATCAAATATGATAGATAAATTAACATTAAAATTTTAAATCAAAAAAAAAAATTGCATTTATTCTTTTATATCTTTTGCGGAGATTATTGTGAGAAAATTGTCTTCTTTAATAATGTTGATTGTGGGTGGTAGTCGTAGTGGTAGTGATGATGATGATGATGATGATGAAGATGAAGATGAAGATGATGATGTTTTTATTGTGTGCCCATGTATTGGTAGGATGGAACGCCTTACTGTTGTGCCCATATTTGAAAAAATATCTCCAAGTAAAAAAAAAAACATAAAGTCTTCGGAAAAGAATAGCCGAGTTTGTCTTTTCTAAGTGCTACTTTTATATAATGTATTTATATAAATATATGATATGCTAAGAAATGCACCAAAAAAATATTAGTAAAAAGTCCCAAAATTCTGGATGTGCATATGGAAAAGTCTTTTAAAAGAAAAAAAAAAAAAAAATTTAACAAACTTTTAAAAATAAGTTTTTATTATTATTAAAAAGAAATTATTTTTTTCTGTTGCTGTTGCTTCTACTTCTACTTCTACTTCTACTTCTGCTTCTGCTTCTGCTTCTGCTGCTGCTACTAATAGTACGCTACTACTGCTGCTGCTTTCTACACTTGTTGCTATTTGCTTCTGCTACTACTAGTAAGCATACTGCAGCTGCTACTTTCTCTTCTACTACACTCCACTCCTCCTCATTCTGCCACTAATAACTGGTGAGGCCTTGTTGATTTACATTTCAACACCACGTCGGATACCCGCCTAGTACCGGGAGGATGGCTATCCAATAATGACAACCGTCCCGAAGAGAGACCGAAACCAAAAAAAAAAAAAAAAAAAAAAAAAAGGGCAAAATCCCCCGGGTCTCCATTTGCCCAAACTGGTTTTGTCTGTTTTATGTATTTATTTGTTTATATATATATTCCAATATATCTAATATGCTTTTTTTTTACTTTTTTTCGGAACGTTTTTACTCCACACAATCATTTAGGTTAACGTTAAAAAACAAATGAAACTTTTTACACTTATCTAACAACCACCACCACCTTCGAGCCGAAAAATATTGGGATATTCTAATTCGATCAAAAAAAAAAAAAAAGGTCTCAGTTAATGTTAATGTTAATGTTAATGTTAATGGATATGAAGTTTAGTAGCTCTCTATTTTTAGTGTAATTTAAACTAGTATGTTACTTTAGTTTAATATAGAGGAGAGGTGAGAGGGGAACCAGAGCACAGTGAGGGGTGTTAAGCTGGTCCAAACATTTAACTGGGCATTTGTTATATGAGTGAAAGTTACCAAGCCAACGGCAAATGGTCGGCCTAGAAGAAGAAAATAAAATAAAATAAAATAAAATAAAATAAAATAAAACAGATTAGACCAAAACATTCAAGCGAGGACCATATATATATCAATGAGGCCGCCAAAGTCATGCGTATGATGGTTTGTTGGATGTAGAAAGGTACGCTATTTTGTTTATCCGCCTTGCCTTTAGATCGAAAATTCCCTTTGAAGGAGGGGTTTTTTGGTATTTTTTTTTTTATTTTTTCAGGGGAAAAATATGGATATATAAATTACTAAGCACGGCTTCATTTTGTTTTTGTTTTTGTTTTTAATATTTTTATTTTTATTTTTATTTTTATTTTTTGTTGTTTATATTTTTTTATTTTTTTATTTTTTTACCATCTCCTTTCAATTTCTTGTTTTTGGCTAGTATTGATCAGATCTCTTTAAAACATTAAAGCATTTAGTATTCGTGAGAAGAAACAAACAAACAACGTTTAATTTTGCTCCTGTAGTGTGTATATATATATATATAAAATTATTTTGAGGTGCTTCTGTGCGTGCAGTAGTTACATGTCAAAGAAAACAATCATCGGCCGGATTATGTAACATGCCCACAGACTCACCAAAGAATAAAAGCAACTAAATAGATGCGATATGCACAAATATGCCCCAAAGCCTTTTTTTTTTTTTTTATATAAAAGGTGTCTCTATTTTGATAAGCCCTCCTCCTCTCCCCCTCCCTCCCTCCTTCCGTCCCTCGATATACTCTCCCATTTCCACCATTGATATTAATATTGCTGAATTTTTATGTAATAAATCAACAAAACATTATTAAAATCTCAAATTTATCTGAGATACTGATTTTATTTTTTTAATTTAAAAAAAAAACATGAAATGAAGAATTAATATGAGGATTTGCTCAAAAGGGTAAATTATTTATTAATTAGTTAAGAAAAAAGAAAGCATATTAAGATTATTGGCAAAGCCCTTTTTTTTTTTTTTCCTGAAGAAGCAAAAATTGCGTATCCTTTGGTAAAAGAAAAAAAAAAGAAAAAAAAAGACCAAAATATTAGCAAGGCGGAGTATAAATATTTTCCCCTTGTTAGTCGCTAATCTGATAAATCATGTCATATCAAGCTCTTTTAATTCAACTTTCAGTATTTACATCATTTTTTTTTTTAAAGCTAAGTGCTCAAGAAAGATTTAACCAATGTCAAAAGTAAATTGCACCAATGGCAAAAGTAAAGGAATATGAACTTGATTAGGAAAGTAACAAAAGAAAATACGTGTGCTGGCAAGTTTGATAAGTAATTGATATCATTTGTAGTATTTGGAACAACATTGACAAGATCTGCGTAGTTCCTTTTGGGCATTTAATCCTGTACATGGAGAAAATATTATATCTTGCATATATATAAAATAATCTTGAAGAATTTTTTTTTTTTTTTGATATACAAAAAAATACAAAAATATAAAAATATAAAAATTGCAACAACAACAATTTTAAAAGTTTAAAAGGTTTTTTATTTATAATATTTTCAATATCAATATTTATCAAACTCTAGATATCAAAGAAACTTCAACATGTATTTTTATTTTTATTTTAATAAAACTAAAAAAAATATAAATGGGTTACCACTGGTGCGGTAGAACATCAGACATTGTCAAATTTCCCTATTTCAACAAATATATTTAACAACCATTTTAACCAGAATTAAATAATAATTACAAATAAACCATATCAAAATGTAAAACTAACAAGAATAAAAACTAATGCCAGAGCAAACAAACAAAAAAAAAAAAAAAAAAAAAAAAAAAAAAACATGCCATTTTGTAATTTCTTTCCCGCCTTTTATCATTAATTCTTGAATATCTTTATTAATTCCTGGACTTGAATAAAACACGACCCTTCTTTATATTCTACATTGCTAGGTGCATGTTTCGTGTTATGCGCGGGATAAGTTCAAATGTTACGTAGTCATTTATTATTAATTTTTATTTTTTTTTAATATCATATATTCTTTTTCTTCAAAAATATTCTTAAACTTTGCCCTTGTTAAAAGTTTTCTGTTTTTTTTTTTTTTTTTTTTTTTTTCATTCTTCCTTTCTTTGGCTTGTGATTAATTGATTAATTGATTGTTGCAACAAATTAAAATCCTCCCTCCACCACCAAGAACAACAATTATTTTTTTTTATAATCTGCGGCTGGCTAATTATGGTTATAATAAGCAGATATTTTGATTAAGTGATCCCAAAGCTTTTCAATTTCTAAGCCAAAAAAATAAAAAAAAAATAAAAAAAGAAAGTTGATTATAAAAGAAAAAGAAAAAATATTAAAAAATATCAAAAAAAAAAGAAGAAAATATATATTTCTATTTATCAAAACATTTCTTTGTTTTATCCAGTTCAATTAAAAAGGCAATAATGGTGATGATTTCTTTTCTTTTTTTTTTGGCTCCGGGATGACGAAAATGTTTTAATATTAGAAGAAGAAGAAGAAGAAAAAAAAAAAAAGTCATTTTGGTGCCAAAATTAAAACTTTACCCAGTAAATTTGATTCTGATACGGCTTTCTTTTTTTTTTTTTTATTTTTTTTAAATTTTTTTTTATTGTACCAATAAGAAGTTCAGAAAGTAAGGACTGACTAGTTAGCAGTCACCTTCTTTTGGATTTAATTTCTTGTTTGTTTGGACTTTAAGTCTAAATAAATAATTTATTTGTTGTAAAGACTCAATGCTGCAAGTGGTCATTTGACTTGCCTTTTTATTCTAAAAACAAAAAAAATAAATAAATAAATAAAAAAATAAAAAAATAGTTTAGTTTAGTTTATTTATTTATTATTATTTTTTTTAAACCAGCCAATAGTGGTTTCCTATCGTTAATTACCAATAATCGGCCGTTGTTTTCCAGCTTTTCAATAGGCCTATTTGGATTAACAAATGCACATTATTGTTATAATTATAACAATAATGAGCACTTGTGATTTTGGTGTACTAAAGAGAATTATAAGGCGAAGAAGTAGACAAATACTTACAAACAAAAAGAATAACAAAAATAAAAGAAGAATAAAAGAAGTAGAAGTAGAAGAATAAGGTATAGGCATCCAAACAGTTGTACCGTTAAAATAATCCATCCCTGAAAGCCATTAGACCAACTAAAGATACATTTGGTTTAGCTTGTGTATAAAAATAAAAAAATAAAAATAAATATTAGTTTAAATTTTTGAGAATTCGAAAGAGTCAGCTAAAAAAACAATATAACGCGCAACAACTTGATAACCGGTTAAAGCGAAATAATTAGAATAGTGTATGTTTGCTATTAATTATTGAAACACTACAAAGTCAATTGATTTGAAAAAAATAAAATAAAATAAAATAAAAAGTTGGCTAAATTTCTGGGTAGTTGCCATTTAAATCCAAACATTTTTTTTTCTTTTTTCTTCTTCCACTACCCAACTCTCCCCCCCTCCAATCTAAGAGATTAACGATAATGATTACTATAATAAATTAATTCAACTACTACTAAATTATCATATAAAATCAAATCCTCATTTCTTTTTTAAATAAAAAAAATGACGCACACTTAATTTTTTTTTTCTATTCAGTATATGGATTTAAATCACTTTTCGTGATTGCATTGGAATAAAAAAATATAAATCGCTGTAACCATTCTTGCTCCTCAAATTAATACAGTTATCTGCTAGCCTCTTGAGGGCTACGTTGGTCAATGCATCTAAAGCTTGGGGGTGTTTACTTCCCCCAGTCTGGAATAATCAAATGAGAAAAAAAAAAAAATTTTTTTTTGTTTTGTTATATGGGTTGTTATGAATATATTCTACTTATTATTACGTTTTATATTTGAAAAAAAATAATATTTGTTCCAAAAAAGGAAATGTTACCACTACCTCCCCTCCATAGCCCATAGAAATTCCTATTAAATAATAAAAATTGTAAAATCAGCTTTCTATGTATACGAAACTATTGTAACTTTGCTCAAAAACACCAACTTTGTGGGCACACAAGACCCAAAAAAAAAAAAAAAAAAAATTAAAATAAAAAAATCGTGGAGGTTGAGAACTTCTTTTTTTGTCCTGCAATGCTAAAAAAAAAAAAAAAAAAAACACTTTTCAATGTCAAGAATAAAAAAAAAATAAATAAATAAAAACGGTGCATAATTTTTATTTTAAAAAAAACACTTGCAATACAAATTACAATATAATACAATAATCACAAAAAAAAAAAAAAAAAAAAGAACTCTACTTCTCCACAAAACCCTCTTGATTTTAACTTTCCACCTCCCGCCCCAACACCAAGCAATCGCCCCTGGAACGCACGGAGTCCAAGTTTGCGGCTCAAAACCTAATATTTAAATTTATTTTACGAATCCGGTAAAATAATTCCGGTCCTTGGCATCATTAATTTTATTTATTATATATATATATATTTTTTTTGAGCAAGTTTTCGCGAACTATGAAAAAAAAAAAAAAAAAAAAAATTTATAATATTAATGTTTGAACGTTTAGGCCACAATAAAGTTAACACAAGTATTTTTTCAAATCCTATACCGCCCTTGGTCTGACATCACTATTTCTTGCCAAGAAAAAGAAGACCAAGTGATTGTAAGAAAAAAAAAAAAAAAGTATATTTGAAAAAAATAAAAAAAATAAAAAAAATTAAAAAAATTAAAAATTCGAGTATTTTAGTTTTTGTTGTTCATTTTAAGTAGTTTATCTCTAGACGTAATCAAATTTTTTTTTTGAAAATACGAGAGAGTAAAAACAAAAAGCTTTGACTTAACTTAACTTAACTTGATTTAGTTTATTTTTTTTTAAGTTATTTAGATATATATATTTCCTGAAGTATACCAATAACTTTTAGTCTTTACAATATTCAGGGCAACTACAGCTGATTAATTTTTTTTTTTTTTTTTTTTTTTTTTTCGGGAAACATAATTTTAAGCAAATGATTAAATGTCTGTTTAGTTGTTATTCGATAATTTAAAAAAAAAAAAAAAAGGAATCCAAAAGAGCCCGGAAAAATTCTAGTTTTTTTCCCATTCAAAACACTTGTTTAATGACCTTAACAAGATTTTGAAAATATGGATTTCAACTATATTTTTTTTTTTTTTTTAAATTGATTTATATAAATATATATATTGATTGATTGATTGATTTATTGATTTATTTATTTATTTTTGCATGGAAATGGGTATTCCCAGCGCTCCAACATGCCATTCCGACTTGTTTTGATGAAAAATCCATTGAACCACCATCGATTGCCATTGTAACCGCAACAAGCCCGGGATTTTTATTTTTATTTTTTGTAACTCGCTGGGCTCCTTGTTTACATCACCAAGGAAATGGATTTTTTCAAAACTTTGCGGTAATAAATAAATAAATATATATTTGAAAACGTTGCATTGTTGTTATATAAAAGTCCCTGCCTAAATATAAATAAAAAAAATATTAATTTATGTTATATATAAAAAGCACATATCAAGTTGCTAAATTGCTAAATAATTATTAGAGGGGGTTTTTTTTTTTTTATTTCAAAAAATATATATATTTTCAAAGAAAACAGTGCAATATTCTAACCCCCCTCCCCCAAAATCCACCTGTAAAACTCCCAGAATTTTTTTTGATTCTTTTTTTTTTTTTTTTAAGTACACAATAATAAAAATCAAAACAAAAGTGTTGTAAACTCATTTTCATCTCATTAAGCTCGGCAAACTGCCCATTTTTTTTTTTTTTTTTTTTTGTGGCTTCATTGCTTTAAAGGTTTATTATCGTATGTAAAAAAAAAAAAAAAAAAAAAAAATACGTAAGAAAACTAACTCACAATACTCTACGTTTAGTCGAGGCCATTATTGAAACATATGACATGATCTCTTGTTTCTTGATACGTTCATCTTCAAGCTAATTAATTTGATATCCAAGACAAAAAAAAATAAATAAATAATCATGTACATATTGAGTAGAAGTCGTCTACCTTTGATTCTCCTTTTTTAGAAAACTGAGAAAAAAAAATTTTTTTTTTCTTCTTTTTTCTCTGTTATTATTGATTATTGATTGATGAAGTGGCCAAACTTACGTATTTCAAAATCCAAGAGGCTCTTAAAAAAAATAAATAACTTAAAAGAAAATAATCAATGTACTTCATTCTTTGCGCATATATTGATTTGATTTGATTTGATTTGATACCATTCAGCCCAGTTATTATCAAAACTGAACTCCGTGAGTCAAATCCCGTACCATTTTATAGTGGGCATAAGGTTGGATTAAAAGTATTGGATACCTGCAACTAACTTGTAGGTAGAGCAAAACGTTAATACTTGTGGGCTTAAAAAAAAAAAATTCCAACAAGTCACCTGAATAGCAATAATACAAGCTTTTCCCGTATCAACATTCAATTTATTAGAATCTTATATATATATATATAAATATATATATAAATAGGATGTTGTCAAAGTGATTGAAATTATTAATAGCTTGGTCGTTATTACTAATTTTATCTAATAATTTTCTACTATATTATTACTATCAAAATCAAAATCAAAATCAAAATACTTTAAAGATTAGATAGATGTCTCGAATCTCTCTGTTTATGAAAATGCACAATAAATGGCAGACTTCTTTAAAATAAATATGATTGCACACCAGTATTAACAATACTTGGAGGAAGCCAAACACTTGATTCGGATATTTCTGACTCCATTGACGTCTCTGTCAATAGAGATTCCACATGATTTTACAATGGTAGACACAATCATCTGGAAACAGGCTGGGGGTTACCCTTCCCTTAATTGGAATCAACCATACCCATATCCTTTTACTTGTCTAACTATGATAACTTTTCATCTTATGAGAGTATCTTTCTCAGTAGAAGGTTAATTTAAATCTATGCATTTCCGATAACTCAGAAGATAAGCTCTGATACCAGTTTACAATGAATAGAGGGAACCAATGTGTAGGTCCGATACCTATCGGACTTATTTCTATTTATCTTCATAAACACTCGTGTATTTCTTAACCCTTTCCGACAAAGATTCGGCTCGAAAGAAATCACTTGCAGATTAATTAGATTAGAGTGATACGGAATAATCACTTTTCTTGTTGGACAGTTGTGGCCTGCGGGTTCGGATATGTAGTATACTTCCGCTTCCTCCAGGAAATGTAAGGACTTCTGGGAATCAAGCCCAGTATATATATCTTTTACTGTCAAACCAGGTTTTTCTATTTTTTATTTTTTTATTTTTTCAGTTTAAAAAGAGGTCCAACCCCATACTATTTATTAAACGTCTAATTTGAGGATTTCCTGGACTTAAAAATCAAAACAAACTTTTTGACTGTTACCAAAATAGATATTATATCCCGCATTATGTGATATAGATATTATAGATAATAGATATATCTATTTTGGTTGAGGTGAAATTTTTTTTTTTTTTTTGATCATTTAAGTATCCCGCCTTGAAAAAAAAAAAAAAAAAAAAAAAAAAAAAAAGTAATCACCAAAATTCAAAAAGGAACTTCTTGAAACAATTTATTTTTGTGGGTGGTATTTTTCAAACCTTTCTTCTTTCTTCTTCTTCATCTAATGTCACACATTATTATTATTATTATTATTATTATTATTATTATTATTATTATTATTATTATTATTATTATTATTATTATTATTATTATTATTATTATTATTATTATTATTATTATATTTTTTTATTTTATTTTATTTTTATTTTTTTTTGAAACGTGTAAAGACCACCATTGTGGAATAGCAGCAGTTTTTTCCTTTTAATTTTTTTTTTTCTTAAAACACTTACTATTACTAGATACTACTTGAATTATAATTAAATCACTACTGTAAGTAAAAGAGGCTAGAGTCATGTAATAATAATAATAATAATAATAATAATGGAAAATCAAATTAAAGACGGCCATTTTCCAAACTAATGTGCCAATTAGGTCAATTCTGGGCCAATATAATACATGTATGTTTATATACTTTTGTGCCATTTGTGCCATTTGTGTCATTTATGTCATTTATGTACTACACACATGTCTATTTCTTTTTTATTTCTTTGGTTCAAAATCTTTTTTTTTTTTATATCAAATAAATCATTTTAAATTCCACTTTGACATATCAATCTATACAAAGACTTTTAATTCTAATATTCCGTTAAACAAAAAAAAAAAAAAAAAAAGAAAACAAACTATTCAGCGCCTGCTATTCGGTTAATCTTCATTTATTTTCATTTATTTTCCTTTTTTTTTTTTTTTTTTTTTTTCTCTAAAATAACAATGTGTGATACCAAGAAGTTGGAAACAACTTTAGCGTTTTTATTTTTCTATCTCGTATTTTTTTTTTTTTTTTTTTTCTGGGGGCCCATAAAAAAAAAAAAAAGACTGGAGAAAAAAAAAAGGCACTTACTAGGCATTTTCAACATCACTCATATTTTTAATATTTATTTTTTTTTTTTAAAAAAAATAAATTAAATCTTAAGTTTCTTTTTGAATTGTAAAAATATATATTCAAAATTCAAAATTCAAAATTCAAAATTCAAAATTCAAAATTAATAATATTATTAATAATATTATTAATAAAATTCTTAATATTGCTTTCAGAAATTAGTAATCATTCCTTCTATTCCTTCCCCCTCCTCTCTCTCTCTCTCTCTCTCTCTCACTCAGAGAGCTTAAATAGTCACTATAAAGCTTTAAATTGTTGTGGTTGTTCACGTGATGTGGCTATGCAAGGTCCTTAATGGAAACCCTTTTTTTTTTATTTTTTTTTTTATTTTAGGCGTAAAATCAATAAACAAGCGAGAAGAAGAAGAAGAAGAAGAAAAAAAAAAAACAAAAATAAAAATAAAAACAAAACAAATTAACGTAACTGCTTTTTTTTTTTTTTTTTTTTTAATCTAACAACCTTCTGAATAAAAAAAAATAACATTTTTTAGAAATTGTTAAATTTCAATGCTGGGGTCTTATTTGATTGCACTTGTTAAAAAAAAATAAAATAGAAATATAAAAATAAAAAAAGAAGAAAATTCTTGGCTTTAAGAATTTAATTTCGGCTTAAAAATAAAATAAAAGAAAAGAAAAGAAAAGAAAAAAAAAACAAACAAATAAATAAATAAATAAATCTGCTAGAGCAAATCTATCTTCTTGCATTTTTCTTTTGTGATACAAAACCATCATGGGAGGTTTTCGGCTCTCAAAGTTCAAATACTTTGATTATTTCAAGTAGACTTCAACCCCCACACATTTTCGGATTTACGGAGAGAAAGAGAGAGAGAGAGTGAAAGAAAAAAAAGAAAAAAGAAAAATAATATATACTACTTTCAATCCTTTTCAATTCTTTTCAATCCTTTTCAATTCTTTTCAATCCTTTTCAATTCTTTTCAATCCTTTTTAATTTAAACCTTTTTTAATCATATGCTTATGAAAAAGTGTACTATTGTATTCTCATGCGTTTATCATAAAAAAAAATAGTATCATATATTCTCCATTGCCTTAAATATTATATTATATTTGGACATGAACATAAAAAAAAAAAAAAAAACAATAAAAAACAATAAAAATAAGAAAAAAGTAAGAAAATTTAAATAGTTTTACCAATAATTAAAACTATTACGTCCGCGGACATTATAAGATATCATGAATGAATAAAATAATAAAATATTAAAACAGGCCTTATTTTTATTTTATTTTATTTTTAAATTAATATATTTAATAATCATATCTCAAATAAAGACTTTTAAAAAGAAAAAAAAAAAACTAAAACTATTCTCGTGACTCTCTTATAAGATTTCCATTAGTTTGGAGATTGATAATAATTCACTCAATATATATATATATATAAATTCTTATGCAGTGCAACAGTTTTATATTATATATTGTCAAATACTTAGAAATTTAGAAAGTAAATCGCTTTAATATCTAGTTAAAATAAATAAATACATATGTAGAATGTGACTCTTAATTTCCAAAAAAATAAAAATAAAACCTTACCTATTTTATTTTCTTTAATTTTTTTTTAAATTTTTTTTTTTTTTTTAATTTGACTCGATGATAGACACAAGAAACCCCCCTTTTAAAGAAGAAGTAAAAAAAAAAAACAAATTATAAAGTTGCAGTTAAAACTATTTCCCTCAAGTGTTTGGTATAAAAATACCTTCAAATTCCATCCCCTTTGCAACATTGTAAATTATAAATATGCAACTTCAAAACAAATGGCAAACTTTTATATATATTAATTATATCGTAATTGTAGTGATGAATTAACCAAATGCGCTCAATAAAACTGAGATTTTTCTTAGTCACGTATTTTATATACTGGAGGTTACCCATATCAAACTATTATTTCACCATAAGATTCTCTTTTTCAAATACCACAGAACTTTTTTCATCCCTCTATTGAAATCATTTGTTGACAATGTTGACAAAAAACAAAAACAAAAAGATAAAAGATAATTTTTTTTTTCGTAGACATTCCAGATGAAATTACCTCAGTATGCAATCAAGCATATATATATATATATATATATATATATCTTTTGACTGGCCATATCTCTATCAATAAAACAAAGGCCCAGGATTTTCGCTTTATTTTTTTTTTCACTGCATCAAAGAAACTATGAACCTGCTGGTAAAACATGCAATAATACTAAAAAGATTGGTCGATTTGAATTCATATATGCTGATACAGTCAAATAAATTGGTCTAGAGGAAGGTTTTCAATAGAAAATAGTTTTATTC
This sequence comes from Magnusiomyces paraingens, assembly GCF_902498895.1. Lineage (NCBI taxonomy): Eukaryota > Fungi > Ascomycota > Dipodascomycetes > Dipodascales > Dipodascaceae > Magnusiomyces > Magnusiomyces paraingens. Next base: position 4,792,655 of record NW_022474068.1, read on the forward strand.
ATTTCAAAATAAAACTGGGGGATTTTTTTTTTCCCTCTTTCAGGTGAAGAACATACAATTTCTTATGCTTTGATCATTATCTTTATCTTCAAATCTTTAATTAGGCTCTAGAAATAACAATCAAATTACCTGGAGGGATAAACTGACACAATGATCAACGAAAATTTTTTTTTAATAGCTCTTGCAAACTCGTTTTCTTCACTTTTTTTTTTGAATCGAAATCATATTCTAAAACTTCAGCTTTAGCACTATTAAGCTTATTGTTATCCGTTCCTCTGACTGGTCTATGACACCAAGTATTCGCTATACACACTATGATTGGATAGTATAAATACCATTTAAAATGATTCTCTGTAGTAAGATTTCAAATTCAAAAAAAAAAAAAAAAATACCAACAAACCCTAGTACTTATAATGATTTCTTTAAAAAAAGTCTCGTTAAATATTACTGTGATTGGGTTGAGTTTTTATAGAAATAGCAATCTATCAAAAATAAAAAAAAAAACTTTTTTCACGTGTGAGGGGGGAGGTAAACGAAAAATTTTAGTTGGCAAAAGCTTTGACGTTTCAATCTTTAATTTGCAAAATAAGTCGAGTGAAATTTCTTGATGATTAACAAAAATATTTTATCATCCATTTTAATTCAAGGTGATTCATAGTAATATATATATATTTATTTATTTATTTTTTTTTTTGAAAGTATTAAAGAAAAGTTGTATTCAGAATAATTAACTTAAAAAAATTTTTAGGCGAATTATTTACCAAAATATTACGTAAAATTGTAGCGAATATGGGCTCAAAGTTGGTAGATCCTACCCTTATTAAATGACTAAATTACTCGGGTATTTAAATGTTTGCGGTCTTCTCCATCAAAATAAGCATCAACTTATTCGTTATTAGAAGCCAAAAAAAAAAAAAAAAAAAACTCTCTATATCGCAACACCATTTTTTCATTAACAAACAAACAAAAAAGGATTTCTTAAATGTTATACTTTAAATTGAATGGAACTAACTTATGATTAACTAGGCTTCGGTTTGGTCTGAAACTTTAAGAAAAGGGTATAACTTTAAAACCCTAAAATAGGGGATACACCCTGGTCAACCCCAGACTTTGAGATTAACCAACCATAATAATTAGATATATATATATATATTTAAAATTTTTTTTAACGAGTCACTTCTAATAAACTCTCTACAATGCCTTGATTTGACGCACTAATGCAACAAGTTCTTTTGTTCTTGTTACAAAGCGATTAATGAATATCCATCCTGGCAACACTCCCAACAGTTGCGCAACTGAGAAGAATGTTAAGCTTTTGTTACAAAGCATAAAAATCACTGTAATCAAAATATTAGCGGATATGGGTTTACCCAATTTAGCTATTAGGCGCATTTTCCGCTTATTCTTTGAAATGATATGCTTAAAGATTTCTTCTCTAGACCAAGAGAATGCTATTTGCAAAAAGGCTAAATGAATGAGACAAAAAAAAAATTACATCATTTTTTAAGCACTGCCTTTTTTTTTTATTTTTTATTTTTTATTTTTTATTTTTTAAAAAATAAAAAGAAAAAATATAAATATTAATTTCTTTTATTTTAAACAAGTGTACAAGTTTTTAATTTGTTTCCGTGCCCCTAAACCAAGAAGTGGCTTTGATTTTAACAAAGAGCTTTTCATTCTTATTTCAGCTTCTTGTCCATTACTCCCCCCTATTTTTAGATATTTGGCTTACTTCGAGCTTGGGTTACAATTCAAATATTAAAAATTAACTTGTAAATGAAGGCAAAGTGTGGTTGAAACTTTGAAGCCTTAAAAATATTCAAGGGTACTATTTGTAATCTTAAAAAATAAATAAATATATATATATATATAGGTATAAATCATATAAAACCTATTTATATTTCTACCTATATTCTTCTTACATTTATCAATATTAAATATTAAAACATATTACCCTGGAATGATACTTTTTCTTTTTCAAATTACTTTTTGCATAACAACACGGAGTAGAGGTTTCCAATAAAAAAACAAATCGGAACAAAATGCCTCTATATTCATACTCTTTATTTTTTTAAAAAAAAAAAAAAGAAAAAAAAAAGATTTTGTCTTTATCTTGAGTCAGAGTACATTAGCAATAGTTAATGCTATCATCTACTGAATAATATTAACTATTTGATTTTGGTTGTCCTGTGAGCTATCGTTTTAGTGTATATTGATAAAAAAAAAGAATAGGAATGTAAACCCGAACTCTCTATTTTGATTGCCAGATAAAGTCGACATTAATTTTTTTTTTTTAAAAACTCGATCTTGCACGTGACATAAACTTGCCTGTTTAAAAATGGGTTGCAACCATAAAAGAGAAACATAGGATAAAAAAAACATTCTATTACTTATTCTTATTTTTATTATTATTATTATTATTATTATTATTATTATTATTATTATTATTATTTTTTATCACCAACTTTGGTTTTTTGTTTCTTTCTGAATTTTAATATTGATATCAAACTTTTTTTCTTTTCGTAAACATAAAGAAATTTATTTGTTTATCCCTCAATGCGTTTTTATTTAATTAATATCGGAATTTTCATAATCCTAATGTACTACTTAGGTAGAATTGAAGACTCATTAAAAACTTTAGTTGATAATTAGTGAAAGTAAATATTTTTTATTCAATAATATCTTTTTTTTCTTTTACCATTACTCTTTTTTTTTTTTTTTTTTTTTTTTTTTTTTCTACTGTTCAAAGTAATGAAATATACCAAGTTTACTTTTCATCTTTCTACATATACGTGCACCTAACCCCAAAAAAGTTCTTTAGACAGACTACCTGGCATTAAAGAACACCCTTAATGGAAATCCTTTTTTTTTTTTAAACCGAATCACTATCAAAAAAAAAATACAAATATTTATATTAATTAAGGCCTGAAAAACCAAAAAAGGCCTTTCACGTAACATATATTGTCGATTTGAAAAGAAAAGAAAAAAGAAAATAAAATAAAATAAAATAAAACGAACAAACAAATAAACAACTGTATGCCAAGGTCCTAAATACCACATTTATCTTTATTCTCAATGAATTACGTTACGGTTAAAGTAGTAGTAGTAAGATGTAAAAAAAAACTATTTAGAATTGCTTTAAGAAGTAGAATTCATAATCCATTTTAATGCCGAATTTTTTTTTTTAAAAAAGAGACTAAATTCTATTATTATCTATTATTAAAAGAGACAAATTAATATGATTGACAAAAATTGCTTTTTGTGACATTTAAAAGAAAGGAAACCAATTGAGCAGTTTGTCACTGTTTTGTTTACTTTCAATACATCATAGTAAATAGACCAGACAGGGTTTCACTGTGAGTAGTAGTGAATCTTTAATTCCACCTTGTGATTCCCATCAACTCAATATCCAAATTTTTCCCAAAATACCTTTTATTTTTATTTTTTTATTCTCAGACAATGCTTTATATTATCATCGCTCTATTATTTCATCCGTCATAAGGTTTTGAAAAGAAATATTGAAGAAAATTGTCCTAAAGTGTGATGGCTCTAAAGACTGCCTTATTAATGTCACTTCAATTTAAGCAGGTAACTAAAGATGACAACTAAAAAACTAAATGCTTAAGGCTTCCTTTCTTGTAATTGATTTTAAAAGTGATACGTGAATTATGAAGTCATCAAAAATTTGTCTTTAGACGAAAGCTATAATCAGGTCATTGAAATCTGGATACCAGTTTATCAAAATGTCATCTCTAGTAGCTAAAGACTTTTTTTTAATGCTGATTTTAAATTAATCTATTTTTTTTAAAAAATCTTTGTGTATTTTTAAAAATATATTGATTTTTTTTTTTTTTTTTTTTTTTTTTTTTCAAATAATCTTTTGGTCTTTTTCTTAGCTTTCGAAAGTATGTTGATTGTCATTAAAGAATTTTTAAATGCATAAGTCATAAAAGGTAAGTATTAATTTAGACAAAGCCTTTGTTAAAATACCCACTTATATAACGCCTTCCTTTTTTGCTCCTACACCCTCCCCCTTTCTTAAACAACATAGTCGCCACAAAAACTTAAGTCTTTTATGCCAAAGACTTAGTACATATGCTAAATAACTTTGAGCTTCGTGCACAAAGTTTAACACTGAAAGTTAGCCATGCTCAAACAACACTATGACATAGATTCATGATATAACTTTTTTTGAAAATATCTAAAATCTTAGTTTTTTTTAAAAAAAAAAAATTAAAAAAACTCTCGTTATTGATTTCCTTAATATTTGGCTGAATTGGATTGCTCTTTGTCTAATATATATTTTTGATTTTGTATATTTCCATAATGAATCCTATCTATCGACTAGCCTTTTGAAAATAAAGGATTATTATCATCGCCCTTTTTTCCTTTCAAAAAGTTGGTTTTAAAATAAAAAAATTACTTTTGTTTTTATCGAAAATTCTTTATTTAAAAGCTAATTTAATAATTATCGTAGCTCCAAGCAAGTAAATGATAGATAGTATTAAAAAACAATAGAAAATAAATAATATGTTGAGAGTCTTGGATGCTTTTGTGATTACTTGTTAATAAAGAGGATTGTCAAAGAGAAATAAAAAGTATGATAAAGATAATGCTTTACTGATTTACCGTTACTAGGACTTTAAAGTGCTTCAATAAAATAATACAACGAGTTTAGCAATGTCGGTTTAAAAGAATTCATTTCATTGCAAATAATTTTTCAATGAATCCTAACTAAATCACATTCCCTTAAATAAATTAAAAGACTATTGATTCAAGTAGAACTTTGTTAATTTTTTTTACTCAAAGCGCTTTCTTTCTTACCCATAACAAAAGTCTCTTGTTCCATAGTTTAGACACCTACCCTTATCCAAGCCAATCAAAAATCAAAAAAAAGTTATTATACACTCTTTTTGGTCCAATAAGGTATTTGCTTAGTTTTTCAAAAGAAGTTCAAACTTTTAAAACAATAATTTCCATGATTCAAAGTATTGCACATTCTTTGAGAATAAACTGACTTGCCAATATATTCATCTTAATAAAGGAATTGTTACTCAACAAAAATATTTTGTTTTTTTTCATGTACAAAGCTGCTAAGCATCCTTTTTTATTTTTTACATTGCCCACCTTTGCCAAAGTGGCGGTAGTATTATTGCGAATATTTTTACAGATACATACGTTTCTCTTGCGTGAGTGCGCAATAAACCTATTCCCTTTCAAAGGGAATTTGATTTCAAAACAACAGTGCACCGCCATCAGTTTATATTTTATTTTTTTTAAATATATTTTATTTTTGTGTTTATAAAACTTTTTTTGTTAAATACTTTCATTCTAGCTGCTGAAAACATTCATAAAAGATCCTGACTTTGGTCTGTTCACTTTTTCTCTTAACGCCGTGCATATATTGTTTACATAAAAGTATCATGTTGGCTGCTTAAAGATTCACCAAAAAAACTTAGAGTTATGGAGTTAACAAAAGAAACTTAAAAGGAACACATATTTTGTTTGCCAATCAGAATCTCAAGAACATTGATAAATTTGAAAGTTACCTTGTTTCTATTACAGGAGATTAATAAGAATCAAAAAAATTGGGTAAAGTAAGGGTCCATGACTGATTTTCTCATAAATGGTAGTAACGGCAACCATTGTTTTCATTTAAGACTGTACTATTCCATTAGAATAGAAATAATAATGAATATCAATAGGCGTGAAATGTAGGCATTATCAAAAATCTCTCTGTTATTATCATTAACTAATATAGATAGATAAAAATAGGTTTTAATATAGAAGTTTAGAAAAAGGGCAACTTTTTAAGAAAGTAATTACTAAAACAAAGTAAAAGCTTATATGCTTTTACTTTATTTCTATTAATTAGTAGAGTTGTTTTTTAAATATACTTTTCAATAAATTTTTTGAAAATATATATGAAGCTTTCTGCGCTTTTGAAGAAAAAATCTAGAGTTTATTTGAGTCAAAATACCAAGTTGCTAAATTAAACAGCAATATAACAACATTTGCAACCTTAAGAAAATAAAATATATATAAATTCCAGTTTTACCTCTTAAATGGTAAATATTTGGAGGATCTGATACTTTTAAAGATGTTGAATATCAAACCATCATGTGCGCTAATTTTTTCATTTGTAATTTGCCAAGTGCAGTTTAGCATCCGACCAATTGTGTATAACTGTTATCAAATATTAAAACTTTTAAATTTTTATCTTTGCAAAAAGACAAACCATTATACAACCTTCAAGTAACAATAAACATGTTTACACTTAATCATATTCTCGATAAATAAAAAAAAAGGAAGATATGTGGGTAGTTTCACTTTTTTTTAATTAAAAGTATGGATAGTAATAAGTAATTAAAAATACATTTAGTATAACAGCTTTTTTTTTTCTATTTATTCGAGTTTATCTCAGAAATTTTTTTAATATTTTGCTAATTCTTAAAAAAAAATCCCTATTTCTTAGCCATGATCGATTTTTGTTATCTCTTTTAAACAACTGACTAAGGTAGTTTTGTTCAATTTAATAAAAAACTTTTCAACAAGTATTAAGATTTTCTGAAAAAATCCTGATAAATCTGCAATGAAATACAGATATTAGTTTCTTTTGAAATAGAGTCCACTAGTGTATTAACCTGGGATAAGAATTCCAACTAGACAAACTACTATTAATATGAACATTTTTTATTATTTCCGGAAATCTTTAATTAATTTTATAAGAGTAATTCAGACTTAACTTTCGAAGCGCACTTTTATTAAAATTTCAATCAAGCTTCTTTTAGGTCCTTTTGTTTATATTTCCAGTACTTAATTTAACAAAAGTTAGTTTCAAAGTCAAAAGTTTAATAAAAAATCACCAAAGCTGTTCATTACTTGTTCTTTTTTCTCAATTTGACATATAAGTTTTACATTAGTGATTTGAAAATTTAAATTGCTGGTCATTTCATCAAAGAACTGGTTATTCAACACAAGGGTTGTTTAAGGTTGTTTTTTTTAACTTAATTTGCTGAATTTATAAACTAAACTTTGTTTAAAAATAACAAAAACAATCTTTCTAAATGATTTCACATTACTCGATTTTTTATTATTGTATTCTTTACGAACGTTTGATAATTATGCATTTTGAATAACGTTTAAAATATATTTTTCAAAGTTTATTTTATCTATGTTTTCCCGTCACTTCACTAAATTTGAGTGACAAAAATGCTTTATTCTTTAAATATAACATAGAAATTTTTTATTTTAAAGTTATATAATAATATTGAAATGATCCAGACAAATATTGATAATGATAAAAGTTCTCCAAGTAAACAGAATAAAGAGACCACAAAGAGTTTGAATCTACATGCGGTAGTTTATACAGAGAATAAGCTCAAAATTCCTTACCAACGCTAATCATTAGACATTAGACATTATTTTTGGATGATATTTTTCAGCTGTCTTGTTCTTCTTCCTTCCTTTCTTCTTCATATTTAGTCCCTTATTTTACTGTTATAACATTTTAATTTTTTTCCTGATTTAGTTCTATCTTAGGCTGGTTGTTCTCTCGCAAAGTCTTTCCAAGTTATCTGTCAAAACCAAATAGCTTCCAGATATGTCTTCAAGCCCCTTTTTTTGTCTTCTTTTTTTTCAAATTAGCTCTAAGCCTGTTTGATCATCTTGAGGTTATGACAGTAAAATAAGGGACTAAATATGAAGAAGAAAGGAAGGAAGAAGAACAAGACAGCTGAAAAATATCATCCAAAAATAATGTCTAATGTCTAATGTTTAGCGTTGGTAAGGAATTTTGAGCTTATTCTCTGTACTTTGAGTAACACCATTTTTGACATATCTAATCCTTCTGCTGCTGACTAAATAAATTAGTAATGGATGCCTTATTTTTTAAACTTTATGGCGGGAGTATCCCCAAAATCTTTCACAGTGCATGCTTAAGTTTGCTTGAGTTAACATTTTATTTTCAAACTAAAATGACCGGGGTTGTGTCAAAAAGGTTTAGCTGCTTACGAAAATTAAAATGACCAGGGTATAACTATGAGAATATTCACTTATTACTCTTATTATCCGGAATTATTTATTATTTACAAATTATTATGTTCTTGGCTTAAAATGAGAAAGATCTAAGCGATGAACATATCAGTAATTTTCTATTTTCTATTTTTTAATTTTTTTGTCTTCGTTAAGTGAACTTTTGTTTATTTTTGATTGCATTTATTTTTTTCTGATTATTTGCTTTTTACCAACAATCAACCACATGTATACCTTTTAAACCAGATATATTTAAAAATTTTGATATAGTAGAAGTTAAAATGAATTCAGTAATTCAGTAATTCAGTAATTCAGTAATTCAGTAATTCACTAATACAGTACAATGATTCTATAGAATATTATTTTCAGTATGTTAGTCGTCTTTCTAAAATTTTTCATACAATGATACGCATACTAAATCAAATAATCACATATTTGGTTACATGTTAAAATGTTAATCTTATATAAAAACATTTCTTATTGCAGTTTTTCTTTTTTTTTTTTTGCTTTTAAATGATCTAGATTTTTTGATCTTTAAATTTAGAAAATTTCTTGTTTTTTTAGTTATACTTTTTCATAAGAAAAGTTCAGTAAACTTTGAAAAATTTTATTTTATTTGGTCAAACTTGAATGAATAGTAAGATTTAAACACAATTCACCTTGAAAAAATAAACCTTTATTTTATTAATATATATATATAGAAACCAAGTTGTAAAGTATTTCTGAAAAACTTTAGTATGTTTAGTTTATTGAACAATCATAACGATCATCAAAGATTAAGTTTTTTACGATTAATTTTCAATGACATAGTGTTCTCTTAAAACTCGGACTACAAGTTATCCAGTATTATCTGGAAAAATATTTCTATGAAAAGAAGTTAAAAATGGAAGGGATCTTTCGTCAAAAGATAAAGATATCGCATGGCTAAAAAAAAGCAAATAATCGTTGTCTTACGAAAATAAAGCCGAAAAAATAAGCAACGCCAATTTTCAAAAAGTTTTTAAGCTGTGAAGAGTGAACGTGCAAATTTAACTTTTGCATTGTCAATCATAAAGAAAAAAGCTTGTTTGCACTAATAGATAGAACCAATATTTTGTCGACTATGGCCAAATCTTGCTAAGCTTATGTGCAGTGTGTTTAAATCTAGCAACCTCCATCAAATAGATTTTCTTGCCCTTTTGTCTGACGTGGAATTTTTTTTTTAAACTTAAATACTGTTTCTTCATCTACAGACTCTAAAAAGTGAATCACAATTTTAGAACTGGTTTTAAGAAATCATCTGTGAATCATTAAAACTCGATAAAGTTGTTCACTTGGTTGTTAAGTGCTTTATAGTCAAAAAAAAAAAAACTAGTGATCAGTTAACCTGATTAAAAAATAACAACTTTCCCTTTCAAAAATTTGTTATAAAAAAGTTCTACGTTTGTTGGAAAGACATATATGCATCTAATTAAGGTGAAGATTTTTATGGACGGCAAAAGCCTCCAATCCAAACCAGAATCTCATATTTTTTGTCCATAAAATTTAACTAAAGTTGGTTTTGGTACATGTGGCAACATAGAAAAAGTGGATTGTAATAAAAAAAAAACACCAAGAGGAAAAACAACAAGATAAAAACACACAAACTATTTACTCGAATATGAAGTATTTTCCAGGTGGGCCCAAGTTCGGTACAAAAATTTCGTCGGTTAAAGAATAGTATTGATGTTGCGTTATTTTCAAAAACTACAAAATTTCAGCACAAGTTTCTCCACCGTCTTTTTTTAACTTTCTGCTAATCAGTAGAATTATTACAATAAGCTAAAAGCAAAAGCATTTTCAGCTTTTAAAGCAATAGTTGCAAATAAAGATTAAGTTAAATGGGGGTTTCGGCCTATCGAAATATTATCATTCAGAGTTAACGAGTCCTAATCAGAAATCAAACTTATACTAATGACCATTCTACATCATGATTGAAGTCAGTTGAAAAGATTTAATAATTAATTTTTTGTTCCTTTTCTTTTTCTAGTCCAATACTTAATCTTCATTCCAAAACCAAATTCTAGTGGTCAGCACTTCACAAACACCTACAGGAAAATATAAATCAAAAGATGGAGTTCGTGTATTGATACTAACATACACTTGGCCCATTGTTAATCAAAATAACTCTTAAAATCTGAAAGTTAAAAGAAGTTAAAAATAATGGTCTATTTGAAGAATAAATAAAAAAAAAACTTGTTGTGTTTCTTCAAATTTTCTTACAGAGTATTTTAATCGATTAGTCGACGAGATCCTGGAAAATATTCTAACTGTTCAATTTTCAGAAAACATTTAACGTGTGATTTCGGCTATTTTTTAATCTGTTCACGAGAAATAAGGCATTAAACTCTTATTCAAAAAAGATATAGTTGGTTATTGCCAAAGTCTGGTGCATGAATATCAAAAAAGGAAGTCTGAAGAAACAAGGTCTGAATAACAAGTATTGACAAGAATAATTTTTCTGACTTAAAGAAGGAACTTGATAAGAAAAATACGTAAGAAGAACAAAAGAATTTTAAAAGCAAAGACATTTTTTAAACAAACCAACAAAAAACTTACGAAAACTAAATTATAACCGTGGACGCAAGTGAAAAAAGAAACATCGGCGAGACTTTGTTGGACTATCCGCTTTTACAACGTTTTTAAAATTACTCACAAATTGAATTTCCGTATATATATCTTTATAAACTCTGAATTTTTTTTGACTTTTTATTTTTTTAATCATTCACAAAATTTCAAAAAAATATCCAAACCAAAGAATTTTTTTTTGAATTTTTTTTTTTGACTCCATATTCGGCATAGGGAATATCTTATTTTGTATTGTCATAGCTGTCATAATTACATACAATAAGCTGTCACAAAAACAAAAAAAAAAAAAATGGGTGGCGGACAAACACCAATCAGAAATCAGAAATTTAACACTAAAGATGCAACTTACTCAAGTCACAACAGCAACAACATTAATACGGAGTCATTGGAATCGCCCACAATCCAGAATCAAAGTAAGATATCAAATAACAAAGACGAAAGCAATATCAATAAACAGGAAATTTCTTATTTTGACGACAAAAATAGTATTGAAGATGATGAGTCTACGCGTCATCAGCCATTAAATCTATTACCCTTTTTACAATCCCAGCAAGTTAGCCGAAGCAGTAGTGGAAGCAGTACCAAACACCTTCAATCGCCTGTTGAAAGTCGGAATTCAAAGCCTCTTCTTTCAAAATCTATTAATAATGCAGATAAAGATAAAAATATACTAAAAATTAAAAAAGAGGTATCACATGGCTCTGAAGAAGCTTTTCACATCCAAAAATCTATCGAGGCTAAGGATTCAAGACTGCCGCAAGGTGAGCCATATCCATTTACGTCGGAAGAGCTACAGAAACCAAATAATGATCACCAAAACCAAAATATAGTTTCTCCAACCTCTTCAAATTCCTCTTCTTTTTTTTTTTCTTCTTCAGCTTCTAGCCAACAGTCAGAACTAGAAAGGGTAGTCCCTCGGCTTTTTGGAAGTCATATTAATGTACATCAGACAACAGCTAATAGCGGCAATATTTCAAATGGCCCACTTGCTCAAAATAGTCAAGAAAATAAACGTATTTCATCTGGAATAACATCAAGAGAAAAAAGAAGCACATTAGATAGTATTACAGTTTCAGTATCTGATAAAGACTTAGAAAAGCAAATGGAGTCAAATGCAACAATACGGTCTGCATCAGAAATATGTTCTCCGCAACAAGAAAATACTTATCAAAACGAAATTTATAGCCCAAGTCCAAAGATGAATGAGAAAACTCACGAAAAAATTAATGATGGTGAAGGTCGTGGAGAAAGCAACAGTAGTGGCGGGATTAATACAACTACGATGGCTATAGGTGGTCAAGGTTCTCTTTCTAGCGGAGATAGCCATGAAAACAGGAGCACACGCTGGTCTAATAAAGATCTTTTACCTGTTCCCAGCGACAAACGCACTTATACCGCCGTTTCATACATTTGGTTTTGGATGGTTGCTGGCTCTTCAGTCACCACATGGAGTATTGGCGGGTCTCTTTTGGACAGTGGTCTTTCTGCCAAACTTGCCATCACTTGTATTGTTGTTGGCTCTATAATAATTGGGTGTTTGTCATTTTTATGTGGGTGGATTGGGCGCCAGTATCATATTGGCTACACAGTCACTGCCCGGTCAGAATATGGTATCTATGGATCTTTTGTTTTGATAGTCATTCGGCTCTTTGTTTTAATTATGTGGTTTTCCATTCAAGCGTATTGGGGTGGTCAGGCAATGAGAGTTTTGATTGGAGCCATTATTCCTGGATTTGTTAACGGCTCTCTTTCAGGGTTGATTTCAGAATCGTCTCATTTACAAAAGAATGATCTTATAAGCATTTTTATTTTTCTTTTATTCTATGTTTCTCTAGTTGTGTTTGTTCCGCCTGAACGAATGCAATTTCCTTTTGCATTAACCTTTTTGGCCTTTTTGGGAACCATGATTGGGTTGCTGAGTTGGGCTATGGCTGAGACTCATGGTAAAATTGGACCTTTATTTTACAGTACGCGCAACAATTCAAACCTAAGCACTGGATGGATAGTTATGCAAGGGATTACAAGTGTTGTTGGTACTTGGAGTGGTGGTTCACTAAGTCATTCGGACTGGACGCGGTTTGCCAAAAATTCATACTCACCTATTCTCAGTCAGTTTGTTTTTGCACCAATTGTTATTGTCGTTACTTCTTTTATTGGAATTGTAGTGACAAGTGCATCAGGCCTAATTTTCGGCATTTCTCCACAAGCTGCTCATCCATGGAATCCAATAAATCTTTTAGCCCAACTGCAAACATTTTACCATGATAGTAGTCGTGCTCGTGCTGGAGTTTTTTTTGCATCCTTGGGACTTGTTTCTTCTCAGATTTTCATTGCAACGGTTCTCAATAGCATTTCAGCATCCTTAGACATGAGCGCCCTATTACCCAGACATTTGAATATTAAACGTGGGGCGCTTTTAATGGCACCAATAGCTGTGCTTGTACAGCCGTGGCAACTGAGTAACAATTCAGGAATTTTTCTTGTGGTGCTAGGAGGGTTTGGTATCTTTATGGTGAGTGGGATTGGTGTTTCTATTGGCAGTTTTTTTTTCAAACTACGTCGGAATGTTTCTCTTCAAGATCTATTTTGCGGTAATCGTTCAAGCATCTACTGGAATACCGGAGGGTTTTCTATTGTAGGGTTGTCATCTTTTACTTTGGGATTTGTGTTTTTAATTCCTGGATGGGCTTACACCATAAAAAATGCACAGCGCGCACGTTATATTGCAGACGGTAAAACCACGGAGCAAGATGCAGGGCCTGCTTATAACAATGGGTGGATGCGTGTATACAGTCTCTCTTCGCTTTTGGGGGTAGTATTTGCTTGTGTCAGTATTGTTGTTTTGTCGTTGATAAAAAACTACTTCTTTATGAATGGCGTCGGAGGCTTAAAAAGGCTTGGCAAAGAAAGAGACGACTCCAAAAAAAGTGGCATTAATAAAATGACAATTTCCAAAAAGATTGGTTTTATTTTAAATTGTAAATAAATAAATAAAGTCTGTTTAAATTATTCATCCAGCTTCAAGCTGAGGTAATGCAAAAAACACTATACATATAACAATATACTGAAACTAATAACAATTAATATTTAATAATACAGGAGTAAGAATAAGGTTTGAATGAGATAATTCGTTTGTTGATTTCAAAAAAAAATTCTTGGTATCACTTAAATGGAATACCAAATCTTTTATTTGAGTTTCAAGTTACCATTGATGTATTTGTTAAACATGGCAAGCGAATTCTTTGGTTGGTCGTAAGGAACCATATGGCCCGCATTGTAAACTCTCAAGAAGGTAAAGTGCTCGTAGTTAAACTTCTGACCAGCTTCTTTACCATCAACAAGCCAAGGTTCAACCTTAGCGTTAGCCATGCCTGTAGAACCAGACCACTGCAGTTGGCGGACCCAAGCCTGGTTACCAAGCCAATTGCAAATGAAATCCTTGTCACCGGCATAAATAAGGACTGGGACATTCTTAGAGAGCACATCAGTGACAGCAGTGTAATATGGCTTCATCCAATCTCCAGCAGTCAAAAAGTTTCTATTCACATCAAAGTTGCAGCCAGTGTAAGTATCAACCTTAGCACCGACGGCCTGCTTGACGAAATCTTGGTTGAGATACTTGTCAACAAAATCAAGGTCATCATAACACAAACTGCTTTTACCACAAGGAGTGCGAATATCATAAACATTCTTTCCAGTTTGCTGATAGGGTCCAATCATGACATTGTTGCAGTATATCGCGGCAGGAGTGCAAATCCAGGCAGATTGGGAAGAGTAGCAAGCTTGAATAAGGCGATCACATCTAGGCTGAGCATTATACATACCCTGGCATTGATCATCATCAAGGACAGGAGGGGCGCCGCCCTTTCCACAAGCCATAGGGGCATATTGATCATACTGTCTGAGAGGATCAGTAAGACCATTGCCAACAAGAATAGAGGTAAGGTTAAAGTTTCTATCACTATGAGAAAGAATTTCAGAAGCAAAGACGGGAATATAATGACCAGCATAAGATTCACCAGCAATATGGAAGTCAAGAGGAGCGTATTCAGGAAAAGCTTGGAAAAAGAGTTTAAGGAAAGCATAAGTGTCCTTGGAAGCGGCAATCGTGTCAGACACGGTATCGCCTTCAGTGTAAGAGTAACCGGTATTAACAGGCTGGTCAAGGAAAATAACAGTAGCATTGTTATTCCAAGAGTATGGGTTCTTGACTACCTTCAGGTTTTTGTCAATGCGAGCAGGACCAAGCTCAAAAAAAAGACCAGTGAGAGAGGAACAGCCAGGTCCGCCATTAAGCCAAAGAACAATAGGATCGTTCTTGGGGTCGTTGCGCGACTCAAAACTCCAGAAAAACAAATGCTTACCATCTGCAACATCAAGGTAACCGGAGTACTGTTTAGTCGAATCAACTCCTAAAACCTCGGGAGACTTGAAACGTAAACTGTGGTTAGGAAGAGCCTGGTTAACAACAACGCCTTCCCAACCTGCAGCTTCAAACTCTTCCTTTTCCTTTTCAGTTTGCTCTTTAGGTTTTTCTTGAGAAGTGGCAAAAGACTTAAGAGGACTGCTAAAAGAATTGATAGAGCTCTTAAGGCTTTGCTTGGCCTTAAACTTGAGCTCTGCAACAGAGTCAGGGAATTTTTCAAGAACCTCGGCCCACACATCGACGGCATTGTCAGGAATCTGGTCCCAGGTTTGTCCAAGAGATGACGCGACTGAACCAATAAGACGCTGAGCCATACGCTGGTTTTCGTTGGAGGGTTTGTAATCGTGGGCGGCCTCGGATTTATCAAAAAGTCCAGAAAGACCAAGTCGGAGTTGGCTAAAAGAGCTCAAGTCGAGAGCCGAGGCGTACGACGCGAGAGCCAACACAGCGGCATGAGAGAATTTCATTATATACAGAAGAGAAACGCGTCTTGTCTGTTAGTTAAGTGTAAGAATAAAGAAAGTGGTTAATATTAAAAAAATTAATTGTAAAAAAGTTCAATGTGATAGGGATGTAGAAAGAGGAAAAGCAGTAAAAAAAAAAAAAGGGAAAAGAAAAAAAAAAAAAAGAAAGAGAAAAATAACTGGGGGAGGAAATGCGACTGTTTAAATACTGTGGCAAATCTTATCGCCTAAGCCCTGGTAGTGCACAAAATTATGTCATATTTTCAGCAATCTCCGCACCAACTAACTGGCTGGATAAGCCGCCTGGGAAGGAGACTGGCTAGCTTTATGAGAAGCAGTTGACCTTTTGGGAAACTGGTTTTATATATTTAATGTATCTGTTTAATTACCGGAGGATCTTTTCGCAAATATTTTGACTATCGCGTGTGAGATCCCTGAAAATTTTAATGTTTTGCAGTTTCATTATCACATTAACCGTGTCGACTAAAATGGTCTATGTTTCAACGCTACACTGAGATTGCCAACAAAATTACTACTAACACTACTACCAGTACGACCAAAACGCACATTGACCAGTTACGCTTTTTGCGCTGATATTCATTAGCTGTCACCAGCTCGTCGACTGCGCTGTGCGTGTTGGCCGCCATGTCGGTTACATTGTCTTCTACCGAGTCAATTTGCTCACCTTGCTGAGTAACCAGAGTTCCTAGGTCTCTAAAAATGGCATTAATTTCCGCAATCCCTTCCTGTATTGTGCGAATCTCTAGCTCACGCTCTTGAAGAAGGCTTTGTTGAAAATCCACGTCTTCTTGACGCACCACATCTAGCATTTGCTCTTGAGCAGATTCTCGAAATTCACCAGACGGGTGATCTTGTAATTGTTCTGTAAGCTGTTTGTGGTGGAGGTGCTCACTTAAGCTTTCATATTGGCCATTACCACTATCATCGTAGTCATTTTTTCTCTCTAAAAGATGAGAACGCTCGCTGCTTGAGGCATTGCTATCCTTTTGAGCTTCTATCAGAACAGCATGTTGAACCTCTGCTAGATCTCGTTGTTGTGATTGGAACTGCTTCAACAGTTGATCAAATTCTCTCTGAAGTCTCTCTTGAGACAAAACCTGCTGTTTTGTCAGCTGTCGCGTATCCCAATCCAAAAGTGTTTGCAAGTCAGACCGTGATTGCTTGAGCAGCGCAGCAGCTTCTTCCACTAAATCGACAATTCGGTAATCTAATTTTGTTGAGTTTTTGCGTGCCTTTTGGCGCGACAGAAGCTTTTGCACACTGTTTACCTTGGTACTCGCATCATACAAGTGATCTGCGAGAGAACTACTCAACTGATCAAAATTGATGGGTGTACCCTGGGATTCCAAATCTGGCATGATGTATAATATTATTGATTTTTATTTAATTATTTTTTTATATTTCCAACGAGCGACCTGCGTTCCTTGTTTGAAAAACTCTTTATGTTATACTTATAAAACATATATCAGTGAACCGGGTTGAGATTTTGTATAGTCAGGCTTGGTTTGGTGGTTTCGACTAGGAAATCCGCGCAAAGCCGAAAATGGGGGAGACACGGCGGCTGGGTTTAGTTGGGCGGCTGGATGGTCCCCTTTTGGATTAAAGATGGGTGGGGCAGCAAACCCAAATGGATTTCACACTTACTTATTTGGGAAAAGGTCAAGTGAGCAAATATAATCATTATTAATCATTTGTTGATGATAAGTAATGATTAGTAATAACTTTATTATGTAATGTAAACCGCGAAAAATCCACGCCACGCGTAAATGTTATTTTCAAAAAAATATATTTGGGAAACAAGTCGTGTTTTGTTTTGTTTTGTTTTTATTTTGGTTGGTTAGATTTTTGTTTACTTTTACTTTTACTTTTACTTTTACTTTTACCTTTACCTTTTCCTTTTCCTTTCTCTTGTTTACTATCTTTACCATCTTTCACATCTTTCACATTCACCAATACCAAATATATTAAACCCTAGCTAATGTCTAGTCGAAAAGAAAAGCTTGCAGAGCTTGCGGCTCTTAGAAAGAGTGGGAAGTCCCGTTTATCGACTTATAAAATTAATGAAGATTCCCTGTACGATGTCGTTGACGAGGATGCCAGTAATAACCATTATGACGATGACGATGATTTCATTGAAGTCAATGATGGTGATCACGGATATTCTCGAAACGACGGTTCTAATGATATTGGAGGCTATAAGAACAACTATTACTCCGATGATGATGACCGTGACAAAAAGGGATCGAGAAAGTCTAAGAATAAAGACAAACGACGCAAAGCACAGTCCCCACCCCCCCCTCCACCGGAAAATAAAATTAAAAGCAGAGATATTTCTGAAATGTTCAAAAAAGCTGCAAAATCAAAATCTGTATGTTAATTTAAAGGTAGTAACAGCGTTGATTTCGACCTAACCATTTTTAGAAACAATTAAAGAAAAATGACGATGATTTAGAAGCCATGATTTCTAGTCTTGGAAATGGAGTTAAAAAACCTTCAACTTTAAAAAGACCAATTTCATCTTCTATATCAAGTACAAAAGCTTTGGAAAAGGATCCTTTTTCGGAAAATTACGGTGATCTTATAGATAGTCTTGGGCCCAGCAAGCATATTATAAAAAAAGCAAAAACTTCAATATTTTCTAAATCAAACCAGGAACCGCCCATAGATATTGAGATGCATTCGCCTTCATCACCTATTACCGACCATAAAAAAGAAGAAGAATACGAAGAAGAAGAAGAAGAAGAAGAAAGCGATTCAGATATTGACGAGCCAGCTCCTCTAATGCCTGGTGCTAATTATAAATCTGTTGTAAACAAAACATCTCAAAAGCCAGTAAGCATTAACATCAATTCTACCCCTAAACCATCTCTAGCACCTATTCAATCTCCAACAAAGTCACCTTTTTCACCAATATCTTCACCTTCGCGTCCCGAATTTTCACCGACAAAGTTAGCCCAACCTCTTACACCTGCTCCTGCTCAAAGCTCTCGTCCAGATACGCCGGCTTGGATGAGTCTTAATGAAACTTTGTTATCTAATGTACTAGATGAAAAGCATACACATGATGATCAAAATATTTCCAATTTTTCTTCTGAAGACGTTGTCGAGGATGACGGTAAATTGCGTATATTTTGGACAGATTATCATGACTTTGGTTCTCGCCTGGGTCTTTTTGGCAAAGTTAAAAACAAAAAAACTGGCAAGTTTGGAAGCGTTTTCCTTGTGGTAAATAACATTCAGCGTGAACTTTACTTTTTACCCAAACGCGAAAATAATGGAGAAGATGGTCAGGTTCCTGTTCTTGACGTTTATGCCGAAGTTTGTAAAACTCTTTCTAACTATGGGATAAATAACTTTCGTTCCAAACCTGTTACTAAAAAGTACGCTTTTGAAATACCCGATGTTCCAGCAGAAGCAGAATATTTACAAGTTTTATACAATTATGAGAATTTCAACCAACATGTTTTACCGGCAGATATTCAGGGAGAGACTTTTTCTCATGTTTTTGGAACTAATACAGCACTATTTGAACAATTTGTATTGTCTCGTAATGTTATGGGTCCATGCTGGTTAGAAATCGAATCTCCCGATTTTTCATCAATCCATAATGCTTCTTGGTGTAATCTCGAAGTTGCTGCTGATTCTCCTTTAAAAGTCTCTGTTGTTTCCGAATCAGAGGTTAATTTTCCTACCCCTCCACTTACTGTCATGTCTTTATCACTTCGCACGGTCATGAATAAAAAGGAAAATAAACAGGAAGTTGCCGCTATAAGTGCCCGAATTTACACTGAAATGGCACATGATACAACAGCCAATCCCACAGAGTTGCCATCTTTTGTCTTCACCTATGTGAGACCAGTTACAGGAGGTGTATTTCCTATGGGTTTTGAGCGTGAAATGAATGACAAACGGCAAAACAGCAAAATTCGAAATACTGTACGAACATTTCGCGATGAGTCAGGCATGTTAGCTGAGTTCCTCAAGCAGATTCAACGATTTGACCCTGACGTATTCGTGGGCCATTCTTTAGAGAATGTTCATTTTAATATTTTGTCTCATCGTATCCGTGATAAGAGAATTTCTGGATGGTCTCGTCTAGGCAGATATCGTCAAACTTCCTGGCCTAATGGATTTGGCCGTGGAAATGACATTAATTTCCAGCGTCAAGTTGCCACAGGTCGTTTGCTTCTTGATATTTCCAATACTTACGGTCAATCACTTACCATGAAGTGTGATAGTTGGACTTTGACGGAAATGACCAAATTATACCTCAACGATCAAGAGAGACTTGATCAGCCACTCGATGCGGGAAAGAGTGACTGGGTGACAACTTCAAGTGGCTTATATGAATATCTCATGCACAATGAAACAGATACCTTTTTTTCCATTGCAATTGCTTTTCGTACGCAAATGCTGGCGCTTTCAAAACAACTAACAAATATTGCTGGTAACTCTTGGGCACGATCTCTTACAGGTACTCGTGCGGAGCGAAATGAATTTATTTTACTTCATGAGTTTCATCGACAAAACTATATTCTTCCAGATAAGTACTCTTCTCAGAAAAAATCTCAATCAACTGCCAATGGGGCACACAAAAATGGATCATCGAAAGCTTCACAAGTCGCATCACAAGATTTTCACCATCATGATGAAGATGATTTAGACGATCCTTCAGCAACACAAACACATCAACCTGGTAAAAAGAAAGAAAAGTATAAGGGTGGTCTTGTTTTTGAACCAGAACGTGGTCTTTATGACAAAATTATTTTAGTCATGGACTTCAACTCTTTATACCCCAGCATCATTCAAGAGTTTAATATTTGCTTTACTACCGTGGACCGTAGAGCCTATAATACCAAAATTGCTAATGGGGAAGAGCCTGATGGTTATGACGAGGAAATTCTTACTCTTCCAGATAGATCAGTTCCTTTGGGAATTTTTCCACGTCTTGTCCAAGCACTTGTTCAGCGTCGTCGAGCAGTAAAGAACAATATGAAAGATCCTAAAGCTACCCCGACACAAAAGGCTCAATGGGATATTAAGCAACAAGCTCTAAAACTTACCGCGAATTCCATGTATGGTTGTTTAGGCTATGTGCGGTCGCGGTTTTATGCTCGGCCACTTGCTGTTTTGACAACATATAAGGGCCGTGAGATTCTCATGGCAACTAAAACACTTGCAGAAACAAATGGGCTTCAAGTTATTTATGGAGATACTGACTCTGTTATGATTAACACCAATGTTGATCAGTACGATGAGGCTCTCAAAATCGGTAATGATTTCAAGTCTCAAGTAAATCAACGTTACAAACTACTTGAAATTGACATAGATAATGTTTTTAGACGAATGCTTTTGCACGCCAAAAAGAAGTACGCAGCTGTTAACATGTCTGGTCCTGAAAACAATAAAGATACTCGCATGGATATTGAAGTTAAGGGTTTGGATATGAAACGTCGTGAATACTGTATTTTGTCAAAAGAGGCTTCCAAGTATGCATTAAACGAGATTTTGGGTACCGATTCTTCTGAAACAGCTATTGAGAATATCCATGAATATTTAAGAAAGCTCGCAACACGAGTACGTGAAAATAAGGTCCCTCTTGGTCAATATTTAATTCGCAACAGACTAGGAAAAAATCCCAAAGATTACCCTGGTGGTGGTTTGACACTACCTCATGTTGTTGTTGCACGACGACTTATTTCTCATGGCGAGGTTGTGCGACCAGACGACATTATTTCATATGTAATTGCTGAAAAAGAGGAAAAAACTGGCGAAGATGTGAATATGGAAGATGATGTCGATATTTCTGAAGAGGGTATAGAAGGTTCTAAGCCATTTAATAATCGACACCCGGCCCAGCGAGCATTAACAAGAAAAGAAATTGATGATTCCAATGGTCTTTACCGGCCAGATTCTGAATATTACCTCACACGTCAGATCTTGCCACCTCTTGAGCGTCTTGTTGCCCCGATGAGCGGGACAAATGCCATGAGACTAGCTGATTGTTTAGGTTTAAACCTAAGTAAATACCAATCAAGGGCTAATGGTGGAAATGGAAATAATGATGGAAAAGAAATATCATTCACTCCATTTCAAAGCACCATTGATGATAGCGAGCGATTCCGAGATTCTACCACATTTATGATTGCTTGTGGATCATGCTCTAAAACCTTTGCATTTATTGGGCTGAATTCTTCTGATGCTCATGAATCTTCTGTGGTAACTGCAAACGGTGTACGTTGTTCCCATTGTCTTGAGAGTGTTCCTATGTCTCGAGTGAATGCACAACTTGAAGTTCAGTTGCGATCGCAAATGGCACAGTATTATGCCGCTTGGGTTTCATGCTCTGAATGTGGCACTAGGACACGACAAATTAGCGTTTATGGGCGACGGTGTCTGAATGTTGTTGAAACCGCAAATGGTGTGTTTCAAGCATGTGGTGGACTCGTTTCTTTTGAATATGGAGATTTACGAATGTACAATCAACTTATTTATTATGACAGTCTGTTTGATGTGGATCGCGCTAGGCGCCGAGTACAAAAACGACTAGAGCTCATAGAAAAAGGATCTGCTGATGGAGAAGTCGTTGCAGCTGTTAAAAAAGAGTTTAATACCATCAATGCTTTGGCAGAGCATAATCGTGGGCGGTTTGCTTCCACTCGTGGAGTTGTGGAAAAATATATGACACAATGTGGTCGCCGGTATGTGGACATGAAGGAAATTTTTGCATTTGCACGCTAATCGAGTATTTTTTACTTAATTTTGATTTTGATTTTGATTTTGGATAACTTCATATGTAATAATGAACTTGCATTAAAAAATATATAAAAATATAAATTCTGAAGTTTATAATCCTAAAATTTAAAATAATGGCTAAGCGGTATTTGTGGAAAGGGTGGGTTCCTCGGTAGTATAGCTGGTCACAGTTGTGATCAGTGGAGACGTAATTTCTTCTGGCTCTGAGTCTTCATATGTGTTTTCAATGATGAAACGAGGTCCAGAGTTACCAAAGCATAAGCTACAAGAGCTTATGCAGGCAACACAACATATAGAAAATATGACGCCTATAAACACACCGCAAAGAGCAAAAACTGGGGAAAGTAAGTATATCACTGAAAGAAGATTTAATGTGTTAGATTTTGTTAGAGAAGTAAAAGCTCAATTTACTTACTAAAAGCACCAAAAATAATAATAAAAATAATAAAAAGTATCTGATATACGGGATTGTCGTCAAAGCCATTTCGAAAATCTATGAATGATTTCGTTAATTGAGGCTTTTTCTGGTTATATGATCTGAGCGTTTAACTCACCAGATAAGAGAGCAACATCTCGAGCGACAAGAGTTGTAAGCTGAGAAGAGCCTGGTAACATAAGAATCGGAGCCATTTTGAATTTAAAATTTAGTATATTATGATGATGAAGATGATGATGATGATGATAATAACTATGTTAAATATATATATATAGTAAGGTTTAAATAAAAAAATCTAAAACTCAGCCCAATAAACAAAATTTTCGGTTATCTCACGAAGAGGCTATAAAATGTAAGCCCTGCCACAAGACTTAAAGCTTTGTTTAGGCGCATCTTGTATAACTTCTGGTTGTTGCTGTATTTTTTTTTTAGAAATACTATATATATATCAAAAAAAAAATAATAATAATAAACCTATTCAGTTTTTAAAACGTATATAAACTAACAAAATTGCCCAGCTTCATTTGCTGTTACTCCGGGGCTGTGTTCCTGCTAATACGTGGAGAGGAAGAAGGCATCAGTGGCTTGGGAGGGCTTGTTGCGGCTAAGCCGCACTCTCTCACCCCTCGACATACTTTATATATAAACTCACCAAACCTCCTCTTTTTCTACCAGAACTCGTTTTTTTTTTTTTTTTTTTTAAATTTTAAATTTTTTAATTTTTTTTCACTACCCAAACTATTTATATTAAGTGCTACAATTTTTAACAAAATGGCACCAACTATTTTATTACCACTTCTCGATCAGTTTTCGATCCCAAAAACTGACTTTTGTCCTTATAATATTCTGCTACCTCGCGACTTTATAGGAGAAGTTAAAAATACAACCCAGTGTAAGTGCCTTTAGAATAAAGAAAACAGACTAAAGAAAATATTTCTATTTTAAGATTTTTGCTAACTTGCTAAATTATATAGCCTTTTCAAGCTGGGATAGTTGTATGAACAACACAGCTTGTAAATGGATTGCTATTATTGGCATCATTCTGGCCTGCCTAGTGGGTAAGTAACTATTATAAGATTCATTTTTAGCTGATGTTGTTTATTAACATACGATTTTTTTAGGTATTTGGATTCTTGGTACTATCTTTCAATGTCTTTTTTACGGAGTTGGTTTCTTTGCTTCTCTTTGCTGTCTTTGTACTGCTTGCTGCTGTCGTGGAAAGAATAAAAATTATCGTGACACTCAATCTTCTTATAACCCTGGAGCTATGCCACCGCTGCCCCATCAAACAAATTACTATGTGAATAATACCTATCAACCCGAACCTAATCCAGGACCGAAAATTACACCTGCTTGGGAAACATATTCTAAGGATGGAACTGCATCTGTGTCTTCAGTTCCGCCACAGATGCCTCAGCAATCGGCACAAAATGGAGGCTTTTTTTCGGGCATTGGTAACAACGGTGTTGGCTATCAACGTCTAGGTGAAAATACAGCCTATGGTGGTGCTAGCACTACTTACCAGGGCAATCAGGGATCAGCCATTGAAATGAGCCCGTATCCCCTCGGTGAAAACTCAAGCTACTACAATGATAATCAAAGCGATATGGGTAATACACGCCATTATTACAACAATTCAAATGACCCATTTAAAGATTCCACTGCCACTAAACCATATGGGTCTCAAGATCCTCCCCCCTACAAATAATGACCGAGATGATGGCTAGTATTTTGCTTTTTTTTTTAATTTTTATATACAAGGCGTTTAAAATGAATTTGGTTTTTAAATTATCTAAGTTGCAAGTGATAAAAAATCCAGCTTTTAAACAGTTCATCAAACCAAGACTTGATTGAATGTCTTATTCTTAAAATAACTATCATTTTCTAAAATCTTCCACACTCTACAACCACTTTGTAATCAAGATTATTATAATTGCCAGTCTCTTCTTTTTGGTTTTTTTGTAAAAAAAAAGGTCCAGATCCTGGTATCATATAAAGCTTATAAGGTCATACAATTTCTTACTTTGGGACTACGCGACAAGTCAAAAACTAATCCAGGAGACGCCACAGTTTTGAAATTTTCATCAAAGTCCATTTTTCTTTGTTGTTGTAACTTTGTATAATTATTGTGATGTATAGTGATTTCGTATCGTTGAATACGCGTACCTGGCGCGAAACTTATCTACGTCAACAACACACCGTATGCCCTCGAAGAGACACGCAGTCACAATTTTGGTGAGTGCCTTTTAAATTGATCAACGTTTTCATCTCCTTGGCGACACTTTTTTTTTGTCTACCCCTTTAGAAAATTCACTTATTTAAGTCAGCCTTGTTCAAAGTGCTTAAACTAATCGTGGGGAACAACATCTCCTTAAGAGTCTTGTGGTGTTACAAAGGATGACCCATTTAATGGTGAAAAAGGCCAAATTTGTCTTTTTCGATTTTAATATATTCCAACTGAGGGCACTTTCAAAGTATCATATTTTGCTTAAGACTTGCTAATGTAAAGCTTACACATACAAATTCCAGGTTGCGAAAAAACATGGGCCTTTCTCCAGCCGTTTCTGTCGTTCCAAAAGTTTTATAGAAAATGATGTTGTTGTATCATCAGAACCAACACTCTCAACATTCTTAGTATGGCTACTGTTTGTTCGAGAACAGCTGTCATTTTCTCCATCATAGTAGCCTACAGAAACTTTAATTGCTTCAGTGTTATCGCTATTATTAAGAAGGGAATTTTGTTTTGATCTGATCTGATTTCGGTACTGCCTCTGACCTACGATTCTTCGAAAGTCAAAGCCTGCAAAATCATTATTGTTTCTCTTATTATATTTTTGAATGTTGTATACAAGGCTTATACACTTCTGAGTGAACTTCCAATTAGTCATGCATTGAAAGCAAGTCAAAGTCAGTTCCATAATTCAATCTTTGAATTTTGGGAATTGTGAAAGAAATTGCAACCCAGAACTACTAACAGATCGACTTTTTTAAAAACATAGATATCTAAGTCAAGCACCTTATCAAATTCTTTGGTTATAAATGACTTTTCAAAACAAAAGTACCACTTTTTCTATGGACCTAACATGCGGCAAACTTAACTTATCAATTAGTGTTGGGGATCTTCTTTCACTTCGCCCTTCCTCGGTGATATCATTAGTTTCACTTGCATTTTCATCGTCTTATGCCTCAGGATGCTGATGATTGTGACATCGTAAATGGCATCATTGTTATCAACATCAATGTATGTGATGGTTTACAAAAACAATCTTGAGTAGGAAATCCTGCAGCATATATGGTTGGAGGTATTGGCGACCAGTTCACAGTACTCGTAATTACCTTTAAGATGGTTTATTGTGTGCATCGTTACACTGTTGAATCCGATATTGTTCAACTGCTACTTTTTTATGCTTGGGTGAGAATTAAAATCATCTCTCAGTCAGTAACTTTGAAAAATGCCTGTGACATTAAGTACGCCCTCCTAAAGCTCTAAAGCTTCCAGATTTTTGATACATTGCGAAAGCCGTAAGTCTGTAATATAGATGTGCAAACATTCTATTTGCATTGCTGTATTAATTATAATTGATACCGAAAAACCATTATCGTAGTTACACATATAAGCACATGACTGGGCCAAATATGTATATTGATGTTGGTGCAGTTTGGAATATTGAGAAGATCTCGGGCCAGCATAGATTTCCAAAAGCAATCATATTATTGACAGTTTCAATACCAGAAATAACAAATCCCGATCTTAAAAAAGAAATAGAATCAAGTTTATATGGTTCCAGTATGTCATATAGATGGTCTTTTAAGCAAGCATGATCCGCAAATTTATAAACTTTTCAATCAAAAAAAGCTACCAAGATGTTTGCTAATTATTTTATAATATATTCGTCTTTTATTGAACAGATGTCATTGAGAGAGCCTCAGAGAACCTTATTATTCTCTACAAAAACTCGGGAATAAACCGAGACTTGTAGTGTTCTGGAAATAGAAGCATGTAGGCTGAAATAGGCTGGCTGCAGAACGTTGATACTTATCCTAGCTCTGGTTTTCGGTCATGTATTCATTCGGTAAAACTGTTACATGTTACTAAATTTGCTCGCTAAACCTATGGTGTAAACGGCACTGATGTTTGGCAAAGAGACTTGATGTTCTGTAATGAAAGATAATAATAATAATGATTGATACTCTATCAACTTAGTTTTATGTGGCCTAGACCTTCCGTGCGATTTAAAATGTACTGGAGAAAACATGGCAGTTCCTCTGAGCTTATAAAGTGTATAAAAATGTTTGTATTTAATTAAAAAGGAAGACTAGTTGTGAGACTATGGATTATGGATCATGGGAAAAGGAGCGATGATTTGAGTTCTTTTTTGTTTGGGTTTCCTTTTATTTTTTTCCCTCCTAGTTATCATACCTAATTTACTTAGATACAGCTTCCGCCGTAGAAACAGAAGCAGAAACTGGCTCAGGAGCAACTTCTTGTAACGTGATAGCACTGGCATCATCTTCAACAACGCGCTCTGGCTGAGCACGAAGAGTAGAAGGTGCTGTTTGAGCCTCTAGATCAATTTCCTCCCCAGTCTCAGTGACTTGTCCTAATCTTTGGTGAGGGGTATCTACTTGATGAAGAGCATGATATTTAGCAGATCGCTTTCTAGATAGCAGTCCTAATAAATGTTAGTTGATAATGAGAAGAAATAAGATTAATTAAAGATAATGATGTAACTCACTTTTGTGGTACCAGGCAGAGAGTGCGATTGCCGAAATACTTCCCGCAGCATTATACTGTAAATGAAAATAAATTAGCAAAATGAATGTTTGAATATCAATTCTTTACATACAAGAATATCCTTAAAGTCGAATTCTCGATACTGAAAAAAAGTTAGCAGGTTGTCTATTTATAGTCGAAATAATGAGAAAAATACATACAGGAGAAAAGTTTTGTGCAAATTCAGAGCCAATTCCCAGGAAAACTGTGCACACCAAGAAAGTAAGATTAATACTCTTCTTTCTTGATGAGTCAATTGTCCAGTAAAACACTAAAGTTAAGATGAAAAAAGTAATGGCATGAAGAGCCTTGTCATAACCGAGGTGGATATCGGCGAAACCAAGGTATGCACTCAAAGCACAAAGAACCAAAAATGCTGTAAATTTAAAAATATATATAAATATAACAGGTTAATAAAAGGCGCGTTAATTGATTTTGTATATTCGGCAAAAAAAAAAAAAAAATGAAATAAAGCCATAATTAATGCATCAGAAATTTGAGCATGTTAGATATTAATATTTAAAAAAAAAACACGTACCAGCAGCAAAGGAATTTCGAATTTTCATTTTTGAAGATTACCAAGAAGTATCTTAAAGTCAAAATGAGATTATTCCGGGTAAATTTAAAGGCGGATAACTTTTATGAGATTTGTCTTCTTCTACTTTCCTTTTAAGAAGAAAAGAAATGGCTATTTGAACTCAACTTATACTATTATAGTTTTAAAAAGGTAATAAAATGGTGGAAGATGGAGGTCAGGTAATTGAGTTAGCAGGTGGCTTGCAAAAAATTGTAATACATTCTGTCATTGCAACCCCCAAGTTTTTTATAGTAGGTAGATTACATGAAAGCCAATTTTTGTCATGGATCTTCTTATTATCAGATTAATATGATCACAGTTGACAATTACATAACTGAGACTTGATATAAGTTAAGATGATATCAATTGAAAATCACCTGTTCTTAGAAAAAATCTGCATCACAATTAGATGTACTGTGATTTTGTAAACCCCAGTATGGTCGGGTAATCCTCAGTGCAAATAAGTCGTCTGTTCCAAAACGATTTGCGCTGTAAATTTTTAAATGGGTGCGCATCAAAGGAATCTTTAGTCACTTTTTCCTCATCTTACGAGATTTGCTTAAAAATAGAGTATAAGTAGTGACCGTACTTATAAACGCTAATACTTCTTTTGATTTTATCAATATCGTTAGTTATCTTGACCCAAAAAGAAAATTATAAGACCTCTTTCTTAAAACAAAATAATTTATTTTTTTGATCGTTTAACGATAAAACAATAATATTGATGTCATGATTTTTTATTAATAATTTTTAAATTATTTGATATGAATAGCCGATTAGGATATTGTTTCTTAAAAAAATTATAAAGTAAACCTGTATTTACAATGTTGAGTTTTTGACCATTTTAAATCGGTTCCCTTTTAGAAGGGAGGTAATTAGATATATTGCATTACGTAATACTTTCTGCGTGTATTGTAGAAGGGAGAATCCGAACCAAATCTTGAATTCTCAATTCAAACACACATGAGAGACCTACAACACCTGAACAAAATCAAAAAAAAAAATCAAAAAAAATTGTTAGAAATGATATGATCATGATAAGAAAAAATGATAAAATATCAGAAATACCTTATTTTTTAGTTTTAAGTTTTATTTCAGAAAGTTTTAACTTGAAAATGCAAAACGCGACTCCTGACAAAAGTTGTTCCGTAGTTCAAGAATGTCTCGTTAATTACCAGAGCCACTACCTATCCCAGCATGTTGATTTGATTTCAGTATGCTAAATATTGGAGTAAACATTTCTTTTTGGCTTGGTTCGAATATTAAGGGGTTGAATTTCCTTAACGCTATTTCATCTGAGTACAATATACCTTTGATGGGATCCAAGATTAAACTAAGAATTGTTAAAATAGTTTCGTCTAATTTCAAAATTTTCATATTCAAGGTGTGGATCAAGTATTGTTTTCCATCTTCAAATTTATTATTGATATTTCAAGAGAAGTATAGAAAAAAAATATTAATGAGGTGTGGAGAACAGATAAGAGTTTAAGAAAATTTTTGGTGATGGTGAGGATAAAACACAGCCCCTTATGGTGATAAAAAGGGGTATACATACAGAACATTTAACATATTGGACTGCTCAACAAAAAACACTAACAAAATGAAAATAGATCAAGGATCATTTACCATGCTTTATGCCATCATATCAGACACAATTTTGGGTCAATTTTGGGTTTTTGGAATATCTTGAAGAGTACTGTCTGATAAATTTGACCATTCAAAATTTCTCAGTACAATTTTCTTTATGAACAAGTTTCTCCATATATTTGTTTCAAGACAAGTCGTGATCGTAAATTTTCCAAACATGTGAGAGGACAATTGGAAGTTTGCTGAATTCCACAATTTGCAAAGATTTAATAGCTACTAAATTCAACAATAAGAATCTTGAGTCCCATCAATCTATCTTTTGTATTTTACTTCAATCTTTTGAGTCTGTAATTATTGACCTCAATTCTCAGTTTGCAAAAGAGATAAAAAAAAAACCTCAATTTGCGTTAGCTATATCTCATTGTCGATATTATATCAAAATAAACAAGTCCGCATCAAATCTTTTAAAACTATAATTAAGAGCAAGTTTTTCAATGACTAACAAGTAATGCTCAATGTAACAATTTTTTTATGATTTTTCAACGAAATGTTACTTACTATCGACTTGGTAGTTAATATGACTTTTAGTTTTAAATCCATTTACAAAAAGGCAAGACAAATTTCTAAACCGACAAAGCTTGAATTATCTGTTGCAGTTTATGCTTTCTTAAATTGAGGACTGCATGTTGTTGAAGATTTTTGTGATTTTAGAGATAAAGCTCTCAGTATATCTTATCTCGTCCATCTGCTATGAGAGTTATTCTGTCAAAGGCTACACCCGAAAAACATGGCAATTGCAATGTTTATCTTATGGATAACAATATTAAATTTATGTCGGGCAGTGAGAAACACCCTTGGATAAACTTGTTAAATGTTCACAGTAAGGATGAGAATTCAATAAAAATTGCAAAGATTTATAAAAGGCATAGATAACCTTATGAATAACCTTAAATCGTAAATACTACATATATGAGAATAATACCAATTTGTTCTTTGAAAGATCCCAAGAAACATTCTTGGGTTAATTTAACCTTTGAAAATATAGATTGACAACCTTTATTCATGTTTTTTTTTTTTTTTTTTTTTTTTTTGATTATATGCTATCGTACCAGTAAAATACATTAATACACAGTAGAAAAATAGAGTTTGAAAAAATTGGGTGGAAGGTTAAAATTTTTGTTCGGATTTTGTGTGCTAATTCTTTTAGTAAAAAAAATTAGCATGGGAAAAAATTAGACTGAATTCAACAGTGTACCAAAGTCACTCATTAGTTATGAAAATGGCCTGGCTAGTTTTTTTTAAATTCTTACATGTACACGAGAAATTGAAACATGACCTTGTATAAAAAAATTGCACTTAGTTCATATACTATGTACTGCAGTTTTAATGACCTTGTGACTATGATTTCTTAGAAGAAGTTTTAAAGAGTTTGACGCGTCATGTTTGAAGTAAAATAAATAAGGCAAATTTGCCCTTTAAAGGTAGGACTTGCCTAATTTTGATAATGGGTTAGGCCACCTGCTTACTGTTTGAAGGCGGGCTGGATATGTGGATTCAGGGAAAGTTCGTTAAAGTGCAACTGAGGCTTTGATGATAATAAAAGATTCTTAATCATGATAATAATATAGTAAAAATTGAAATCAGTTTTTTTTAGTCTTTAATTCTCCTTACAGTTATTTATCATCAAAAGCCCCGGAATGCAAAAGAATGAAGGAGAGTGCAGGCTTGAGATAACTAATTGTTCCTTATCTTATACAAGGTCACCCATTTAGTCCATATAGGGAGGGCTTCTAACTTCAAGAATACGCTTAGGCTAAGTCTTAATGTGTGTTGCGCGCTTTTTTTTTTCTCTGCACAACTGCATAACTATTCTCGCATGTTTGCTTATAAGCAAAGAAAAAAAAAGAAAAAACATTTTTGATTATTCAAAAAAAAAAAAAAAGGCATTATGAGATATGTTAGATCCTTTATGAAAGACACGACAAGAAAAAAAAAAAGCTTAGAAATTTTAGTTTAGTTTAAACATTTTTTTGACTGATGAAGAATTCGGTTTGTGAAGCGTTTGAAAAGTTATTGAAAAAAAATATACAGAAATTGCCATGGTTTTGGTAATTATTGTTTTGAAGCCATTGAACCTGGTAAAAAATAAAAAATAAAAAAAATAAAATAAAAAATAAAATAAAATATAAAAAATAATATAAAAAATAATATAAAAAATAATATAAAAAATAAAATAAAAAATGATATAAAAAATAAAAAAATAAAAAAATAAAACGAGGAAAAAACGCGCTTACCAACATATGATCTTTAGGTTTAGACCATTTCTTTTAAATGGTTTCCTAAATCAAAAAAAAAAAAAAAATTGGTTTTGGTTTTGGTTTTGATTTTGATTTTTCTTTTTCAATACGCATTTTTGATCAAGACTAGGACGTTTACAATATTTAAGCTTAGGTACTAGATTGCTTGTAAATAGCTAGTTTTTTTAAAACAAAAGGAATTTGGCTATTTTAGTTCGGAATTTTATCAATGAATACTGTGGATAAAATTCTAAAATCTTTGTTTTCTTGAACAAATAAGTTTACCAGACTTGCTACGGCCGTTAGAAATAGACAAGTATTTCTTGTGTTACCATGAAATGATTTACTTTGTCATAATCTTAAAGATGCGTAATCCGCAATTGTTAAAGCAACTGAAAGGGTTCAGCAAACGTTGAGTATTCCTCGAGATATATTTACAATTATATTTACTTTTTCTCCTAAAACCAACCTTTTAAATTAAACAAATTCATTAGCAGTAAAATAAATTTTTTTTTTTCTATTTATTCAATGCTTTCAAATCTTGTATGAATTTTTTTTTTAGTAAACATATTTTTCTTCTACGTAAAATCAAAACACAACCTTGTATCTTAAGGAGCCTTGTCGCTTAGTATCAACATGGATAAGAGTACATATATGTACAATCACTCCTTGTTCTATAAACAAGGAATGAAAAATACAGACAAGGAGTGAAAAAAAAAGATCAACTCTGGATACAAACTTAAAAACTTAAAAACTTAAAAAAAGAAATTGTTTATCGATCTCGATAGAAAAATAGGATTGGAATAGCAAGACTTTCCCGAAAAAAAAGCAAAGAGAGTTATTCCAATAATAATTATAATGGAAAAAGGGGAAATATAAATGCAAACTAAATTCTACAGTCAATCACTTACAGATTTACACCAGTAGCCGTTACTCGGTAACAATCAAAGAGATTAAAAGATCTTTGGATCAGTCCACTATCCTGTTATTTATGAATTTAAAATTGCAAGATCGAAGACAAATTTAAGTCCAAGAATAAAAAATTTTTTTTCTCGAAACCAGAGCCTTGTTTGGATATATGGATTACAAGTATTTAAAAAAAAAAAGAAACTTTAAAGAAATAAAGATTTTATCTTAGCAACATTTTGAATTGACAAAACCAGTCTAGTTTGACAAAAATATCTACCCTGACTTTTCCCCTTTCCTTTGAAAGTACCAGGACCCAAAAAAAAAAAAAAAAAAAAAAAAAAAAAACAGTGTGTAGCAGGGATAGGAAAAGCATACAAACCGACAGACAGGCAGACAAGCTTGCAACTCTTGGATTTTTCCCGTTAACTAGTAACATGATGCAAAATGGCTTTAAGATGCTGGCCTTTTACTTACCACCCCTGAAACATTTTAGTATCCTGCTTGAGCTCTCATTGAGTTAAGAGTGCTTTCAAGAAAATGCTAAATGTTCACACAAATTCACTGTAAAAAGACTTTCAGCCAGCAAGATTAAGCTTGTTTTTCAATCAATACCCCTGAAAAGAAAGAAAGAAAGAAAGATGAAAAGCCTAAAGAAAATGATCTGATTTTTCAAGTAAACTTTTCTTCCATAAAAGACACAATAGTAATTAAATCAATTCTTCTTTTAAAGAATTTAAATGATTCATTTTGACTTTTTTTCCGTTTTATCTTTAGAAAGAAGACATCTTGATTTAGTTTTTCAAGGGTTTCATGAAAAAATTTCAAGTATACCTTAGATAAGTGGTAGCCGACATGAACAAGAAGGTATACAGTTTAAAATGGGACCCTCTAATTATTTACAAGACTCAAAATGGTTAAATAATAATTAACAGAATCAAAACTCTGGTAATAAATGTAAGACCAAGAACCAGAATATAGGAACTAAACAATATACTTTGGATTTTGGCACAAGTAAGAAAGCAGGCATAAAGAAGGAGAGAGTACAGCGACAAAGCTCAATTATCTGTGCAGTGAGTTTAAAATATAATTTTATTTTTTTATTTTAAGCGACTAGAAGACAAAAATGTAAGGATAAGTGATAGTTAACTTTGGTTCTTCATGGTGATGCAACCATATATGGTTATATATATAAAAATCTCAGAAAATTGGTGCACTAAAAGTCAGTTGTTAAAGGTTGTTTAAGTTTTGCGGAAAAAGAAGAAAAAGAAGAAGAAGAAGTTAGAAAAAGGTTTAATGACCTGGACATGTCCGCCAAATATTAATTTGCATTAATTTCCAGATACTTTACAATAGAGCATAATTTGTAGAAAATTATCTTATAAAGTTACGGTTGGTTTAAGTGTGCAACCTTTCAATGAACCACCGACGTATACAACATCATATTCTGAATTATTTTTTTTTTTTTCACAAAGTACTAAAAAAACCTATTCTCATATGAATATTTATTTAAATATACAGCCATTTCTCTTAAGTTTTCATTCAAACCTGTAGAAATATTTTAACAGAAAAAAGTGCCGCGGGAGTCCGTCGCATGTATTTGCATCACTGCAGCTGTACAATTGTTCATATTAGCTCTAGTTGCAGAGTTAAATGAATACCGCGGAGCCCGCCGCTGCCTATTGCACACACCCAGAAAGTCTTGTAGAAATCTTGTAGAAAACCAAAAAAAAAAAAGGTTCGACAAACATCCGTTTGTACATAACTTCTAACTGAGTGAATGTGTGCATATATGTGAGTCCGCGGGACCTTCACCCCAAAAGGTCTTGAGAGTCAAGAAAAGTGGACCCAAAAGTACTCAAAGGAGTAGAGATCCCGAAGCCGCGGTAGCTCACCGAAAGAACGAAAGAACGAAAGAACGAAGAAAAAACAAAAGGAAAGTTTCCAATGTATGTACTCCAAAAGAAGGATTATAATTATGAGAGAGAAAGAGACATTGAAGAGTACTAAAAATTTTTGAAAGTCTGAAAATACTAAAAGAAAGAAAGAAAGAAAGAAAGAAAGAAAGAAAGAAAGAAAGAAATAAATAAATAAATAAATAAATAAAAAAACAAAGCAAAACCTCCAATCCTGAAAAGCTTTAATCATGAGTTTTTTTTAACTTTAACGGAATAAATGAATTATTCTTTTTCTTTTTTTTTTTTCTATTATAACGTTTTCACATCATGGGTCCTAACGGGTCCGCTGCATTCCTCTCTCAAAGTCAATTGATTCCATGAGTCTGGAACAGCGAGGCTCCGGCAAATATTCCGCCCATCTCAATAAAATATATATTTTAATTTGTATTTAATGAAAAAAATATTATTATCATTATTATCAATATTATATTGTCACATCCTTCCTTTAAATATAGTAGTTGTAGTATGGACAATATAATTATAATATTTATTATAATAAATATTTTATGAATCGAAAATAAATTGAAACATCAAAAACAAAAAACAAAAAACAAGTGAAGGTGGAATGATACTCACAATTGAAGGCTTTTTTTTTTTTTTTTTATCTTTGGAGCATTCGTTTTTTTAGCAAATTTATTTTGTTTATTTGTTTATTTGTTTATATATTCATTGGACCTAATACTTGAGCTTTGTGGGCCATTTTTTTCTTCTTCTTTGGTTCATAACTGGACATGTGAAACTATGCGTCCGAAATAGCAATGCTTTGTATTTGCACCTCCAACATTTTGGGAAAAGGTCTATTGTGATATTGCTCTCTTTATTCCCAATTTGTAAATTCTTAAATTATTTGGCAATTGCTTATTTGGTTCTATTGACATACGCGATACCTCTCAAATTCAAAGTTGTGAATTTGGAAAATGGCGCAGACTTTTGGTCTTATCAAATCTAGTAGAAGCTCTTTTGCGGATTGCATTTTAATCTGTTGATTCTTGAAGATCTTTTGCTGCACAGACAGCTTTTTTTCGCTTTGGATGCAAGGCAAGCCTGCGTTAGAAGGTATTTTGATTATTTTGATTTTTTTTGATTATTGACTTTACAAAATTATTATTTACAGTGGTTAGTATTGTCAGATATATTACAGTCTTATAGGGCTAAAGAAACTCATTGTGTCTGAGCTTTGTTCTTTCTAAAGATCTAGGTTTTTCTGAAGTGACAATGTAAAAATAATTATAAGAAATCAAAACGAATATAGTTTTGATTAAGGTGGGGTCAATCTCGACAAAGCTGTAAATAGCAAAGTAATAGTCAAGAAATAAAATAAGCTAAAATCAAAACATTTTAATTTTGAAATCTTTATTTATATTTTTTTTTATGTTTTCTTTCTTCTTCATCTTCGTCTTCTTATTATTTTATTTTTGCTTTGCTATCTCATATTTGTTGATAACCAGCCAAGCGCGCTTATAAGCTTATAAGCTTATAAGCTTATAACGATAACCAGTTTCTTTTTGATAAGGCACTCCCCCCTAATACTTTTGTGCCCCTTTTTTTATATTTAATTGTTATTAGATATATAGTTAACTTATCAGTGTTTATTTTGTTTCTTTTAATATTGGCTCGTTGTTTTTTTTTTAATTATTTAAGACGACTTTAAGGGCTGCACAAACATCTATCAAAGTGCTCTGGGACAATGAGTGTCAGACATTGCGAGGTCTTCAATCCGGCTGGACAAGATGAGAATTAATGAGTGTCTCAAAGAACCTGGTCAAGAAACGGGTTATGCTTAAGATGTGGTTTGCACGCGACTTTAAAGGTATCATCATTATCGATTCATTTATCCATTTATTCATAAAGATATCAATAAATAACAATAACAATAACAATAACTAACAATAATAGAGACTAATATAATTTTAAACTTAGGGAGTAAAAAGGCGGGGGGTTGTAGTAAATTGTGGAAATATTAAGTTCTAGATAAGTTTTGGCCACAAGAACCATAAATGTCAATTATTAATAATCCACATGCGTATATTAACTCCTTCTTTCCCAATTTTTTTTCCCAATTTTTTTTCTGTTGTTTTTCTCAATAAAATTATATAAATTCTCCTCGGTTTCCTCTATTTTTTTTTTTTTGTTTCTTTCTCCACAAATTATTTGTATCCTCGGTGATATCTAAACATTTTCACCAATACTCCATCTAAATATATATTTAATTCTATACTCAACAACTGTTCTTTTATCCACCATAGCCATGGCCATGTCTGCCACTACAATAACTACAAACCCCCCTACTCAACAGCAGCAGCAGCAGCAGCAGCAGCAGCAGCAGCAGCAGCAACAACAACAA
Source organism: Magnusiomyces paraingens (assembly GCF_902498895.1). NCBI lineage: Eukaryota > Fungi > Ascomycota > Dipodascomycetes > Dipodascales > Dipodascaceae > Magnusiomyces > Magnusiomyces paraingens. The sequence goes on from NW_022474068.1 coordinate 4,829,842, forward strand.
CAACAACAACAACCACAGCAGAACCCAAGAAAGCCAGTCAAATTCTATCTTGGCCACTCTAAGAAAACGATTCAGCATTCTTTGTATCAAGAAGAGTCCAACTCATGCTCCTCTACTGATATCGAGTCGGACATTGACGACCGCTACGCATACATGGACGCAGATGACTACTCTTCTCACCCATGCTTGTCCAAATTCTCATCACGCTCTAGCTCTTACAACTCACTGGCCCGTTTCTCTTCTCACAAAAACAACAAAAACAACAATAACAACCCTTATAACTCTGGGGCATCAACAAATCCACAACAGCACTTTCGAGTTTTTGATGCGTTCTCAGCTCGTCTTGCTAACCCACCATCTTCCGCTTCTTCCAACTGCTCTTCAGTGTCTTCAACTTCTGGAGCTCTATTTTCCAAAAGCTGCTTTGACCACTCATCTTTTATCGATATTAAAAAGTCACAACAGCCACAGAAGCGGGAACCTTCGTGCACCAACATTCCACTTGTGACTCCTCCAAACAATATCGACAAGTATTTTGCTACTATCTCACAAGTGGAAAATGTTGACAATGACAGTGGATCTTCTATTGTCAATGATGTAGAAGGAAAGAAAAAACAACAGATGCAACGGAATAAAATAGATGAGCAAGAAGAACAAAGCTCTGCAAATACGGTTTCTACTGCGACGCTTAATGCCGACCAAACTCTTAACAATCAGAGCATAAACTATTCTTTCAAGTCAATTTCCAAGCCCAAGTATGCTGATCGATCTCTTCCTCCTTCCCCACCAAAGTCTCTTAGCTTGAAATCAAATGAGCAACAACAACAACAAATACCAGAACCCCACTCTGGCAGAATTTCGATTTCTGCCCCCACAACAAAGGACGAGTTTGATGCCACAATGAGTACATCATTCTCTCCTTCTTCTATTCTTTTCAGTAGTTTATATGCGCCCCACCAAGCCCCAGATGACGAGATGATTGCCCCACAAACACCTTGCGAGGAAACTCTATCTATTCGAATTAGCTATGAGCATCCCTCTCCTTTGGCTTTGGCTAAACACCAACCCGATAATAATGTCGATGATCTCGATTTGGACGAGGAACTCATGTTTGGCGACGGATCAAGCAACAGTAGCAGCACCAATAATTTTCACAATAGTAATAATGGTAATACTAGCAATTTTTACGAATCTAATTCTCGTACTCGATCCAGTCCTGATTATAGCCGCAGCTATAATGACAGCTATAGAATGCCTGAAACTAGTTTTGAGCCATCTTTTGACGATTATGATGAAGATGTTGAGGAGTACGAGGAGGAGATTTTATCCCACTTGAATCTGGAGCTGGACCCCCAGGTAGTTGATGAATTTCGTCCTCGGCCGCTTTTAGCCAACGGTGGCCGACCTTATATTCCGTCGTCGCCAGTATACGAAACAGTTGAGGAGCTTCTTGCAGATGTGTACCCTGAGCTGCGTCGTGGGACTGTTGACTACAACCGTCACCTCCGTCGGCTTAAGGAGAATCGATACAAGCTGAAGCAGTTACGTGAGTGTATTAACCGCTTTGAGGAAACTCGACGTGAGGAGACTCGCCATGAGCGTGCTTATAGTAGCTGGGACCCGTGCCAACAGCGGAGATGTCGGAGTTACCGATGAAAAAAAGCCCACAGTTGGCCGCAATGACAACATTAACAACAACGATCTTTAATATTTTTACGATTTTATGAATTTTTAACGACCCTTTACTATTTACTGCTACTGTTTTTTTTATTATTATTTGCTTTATGTATTTCTGGTGTTTTTTTTTACTGCTTTTTGCTTTTATATAGTTTTTTTTTTTAATAATTTTCAATGTACTTGTACTTTTTTTTTACATTTTAAATTACAAAAATTCAATTAAGAATTGCAAATCATATGTGGTCTGTAGAGCGTCGCTATGTGTTTATTTCCTCCCCTCCTCTTATTAAGGTATTGTTGAATCAAGGCAAGTGATTGGATCTGCGCTCAAAGAAATTGAAGATTTGATCAAGAATTAGTCAAAAGCTTGTGTGGCTCGTAAATAATAAGAGAGCAAGCTCTCCTTTTTTTTTTTATCTCATGACTTGAAAAGATATTATTAGTTCATTCGCCTGTGAGGCAAAATAATCCAGCTAGGGAGGGATGATGTATGTTTGTAACAAAATATATGATAGGATGATGAAAAGTGGTATTGAGGAAGAGGAAGAAAAATAAGAATAAGAGTAGGACATGAAAAAAAAAAAAATTGTGGAGGTTTGTTTGGGCTTTCTTGTGTGTATATATTTATTAAATTATAACTGTGGCTTGATTTTGGGGAAAAAATAAAAAAATAAAATAAAAAAAAATCCACACCTGCCAATTCTCGAGAGTGTGGCATGTGCATGTTTTGCCTCTCAATGCATGAATAAACGAGAGACATTTTTTTAAAAAAAAAAACAAAGACGAATTTAAATGAGGATTTATTTCTCCAATTCATTTTTTTCATTTATATTCTCAAATGTGAAAACCTACAAACAAGTTACAAAAAAAAAAAAAAAAAAAAAGAGAAGTTGTAAGGCTGCAGACGTAAACATAAGAGAGGAAACTAAGCTTATCACAGCTTAAAGTAAAGCAGCAAACAGGACAGGTATCATGTGTTGTGTTTATGGATTGTGATGGTGAAGACCTGGACAAGAGAACAAACGGACCAGTGGCATTGGTGGTGGGGAGCTCAAAACAATAAACAATTGCGGGTTTTGGACAGGTTCATCCAGAGATCCGACAACGGCTATGATGTCACTTTGAGATGGAAAGTGAGATAATTTTTTTTTTTTTTGTTTAAAGGAAAAAAGATAAAATAATAAAGACAGAATTCACTCGTTTGCATGAATCACAAGGCAATAGGACCGTTTATAAAGAATAAAAAAAAATAAATAAAAAAACAAATAAAAAAAAAAAGAAAAAATAAGAAATAAGAAATAAGAAATAAGAAATAAGTTTAAGCCCCTGAAACGAACGAGTTCTTCAATTCAAAAGGACGTCTTTCTTCTAGAGCAAATCATGCAACCAACTTCCACAAAGAAAGAAAAACTACAACAACACCATTATCAACATTTAAGTATATCAGAGGACGGCAACACAGCTCTTATCAGTGATAAGCCAAGATTGTAATATAATAAAAAAAAAACTAGGCCTGCTCGGGCGCAAACGTTTCCTACTATATTCTGCTGCAGACCTGTTGCCAACCACCTTGGAGCGAAACTAGGCAGAGCGGGGAAATGCGTCCAGTCCAGTGACCAATTGCAGACGCTGCTATCTATCTATAGTTGTCTATTCTTTAAAAAAAAAAATTAAAAATCGCTATTGTCCGAAGAAGAAGAGTGACCATCTATATTTTTTTTTTGGGTCAGATTATTCCCCACCACACGCACTTAATAAAGAAGACTTTCTAGATTTGCACGTCTGGCCACGAGGCCACGGGGTCTAGGACTTTGGACTTTTGGTAAGGGCCTTGCGTTTTCTGCGCAATTATTACAACCAAAAAAAAATAAAATAAAAAATAAGCAACAGGATTTGTTGTAACAAAATTGATTAGATTTTTAACCTGTAAAGAAAAAAAAAAAAAAAAAAACAAGATTTTATGGGTTCACGATTATTTTAGAACTTCTCATTCTTTCCAACTTTTTTTTTTTTTTCCATTAATACCATATTCTACACAAATACAAACAAATTTTAGACCAAGTGATGTTATAGTCTACTTTAAATTTATGCAGAACAGAGAATGACAAAAAAGAAGGTTACCTGACTTCTTCTCTTACCATCTTCGATGAAATCCAAGGCGTCTCTTGTCTATTACAATCACATCTTTTTTTTTAACTCTTCTTTTGCCTTGACATCATGACCTATTTTTCAGCAGCTCATCGCTCATCATCTTGTTTGTCCACCTGCGCTTATACACATGTCGATTGACAACACATTTATTACCGCCACTCTTTATATAGCCTCTTTTTGATGAACTGTACTCACTCTGACCTCAGCCTTACAATCATTTCTCAAATTTAGAAAAAGTTTATCTGGTCTTCAAGGTTAAAGTTTATAGCCCAGTAAAAGTTAAGTTAAAAAGAAGAATAAGAAGGAGAAAAAGAAAGATTCATCATCATTCTTTTCTACTTTGCCACAAAATTGTCCCTTAAATACTTTAAAAAAATATATATCGTTATAAATACCCGTTCCCACATGACTAGTGACTTTGTTTCACTTCAAAATCATTTAAAGGCACTGCGCAAAAGATCTTTTAATTTTTTCAGTACCATTCTTGCGCCTTTGCTTTAGCTGAAAAAACTTTTTGCTTCTTTTATTCAGCTTCCCCCTTTTTTTTTTGTCGTTATTAATGGTCGATAAAATTTGAGTATTAAGTTATTTACACAATATATACAAATTACCAAGAATCGATATTTTTTTCATTTTATCCTGAATTACACGAGATACAACATACCACTCACTTTATTTCTTTAAGAATAACACATTCTAAAAAAAAAACGTTAACTCAAAAATTCCATAACTGTTTTTTTGCATTCATCTTTTATCTCATCTCATCGCATCTTTGCTATCTTGCTATCCAATATCTAACACAAACAAAAAAAAATTAAGTTTATTTGTATCATTGCTATTTTTTTTTTAAGATAGCGGTTCTCTTTCATTATTTCGTCATAGTCAAATCTTTCATCATTGTTCTGTTGAATAAAATTTTAAAGGACAACAGAAATAAATGGATTTGTAACTGGTGATTAAAACATCCAGAAAAACTTTTTTTTACTACCATTCTTTTAAACTATTTGATTTGCGATAGTACAAAATATCAATTAAGAAAGCAATGGTACTTAGATAAATTTCAATGTAGCATTGGCCATACCTTGATCACACTGATATCATTTCTACTCAAAAAATATTTATTTTTCTCTCTTTTTTCAGTTTAATCTTAACAATATACCATTTCTCCGGATTTAAATCATTTTCTAAATAGACTTTGAAACAATGATTTGTCTTTTGAAAATAATACCTCTGACAATGATTAATTGATATAATAGTTTTTGATTTTTTGATTACATATTAATGGTTTATCAATTTAATACAATTATTATTCAAAAAAAAAAAAAAAAAAAAAAAAAAAACTTTGATACCATCGTGTCTCGGAATCCCTATCTAAGACAATAGGCATCTTCATCGCAAATCTAAAGAAAAAAAAATTAAAAACTCAATGGATTATTGATGCAACTCAAGCTTTCTAACCGAATTTTTCTGAAATGGAAAAAAAAAAAATTGATAAACAATAATTTCACCATAAGAAACTAGATACCACGCTTATAACTCATAATCTTCAATTAATTGAAGATTAAAGAATATTCTTTATTTTTTTTTGTTATATTTCTTCCTTTTGAAAAAGGGTTTGTACCGTTATCATATCAAAAGGTCTGAAATAGTAATATGCCCTCAAATTTACTTTTTATTTTGTTTTATACACATTAATCCATAACCTTCTACGAAAAAAAAAAGCCCTGTCTTAAAGAAATGAGTTGAATTACCATAACTATTTTTTTTTCTACAAAAATTGGCTCAATGATTAACCCTCTTGTCCCCAATGTATTTGCAGTTTGAGATTTAAAATTCACAGAGTTTTAGGAACTTCGAAATTGAAAAAATATTCTCGTTTTTACATGCTAAATGGTTTCAGAATATTATTTTCAGTTGCCACCTTATTACCGTTTATTATAACACTTAACAATAAAAAAATAATGGGCGACTGCTAACATTTAATATGAATGTCAACAAAAATTATTGTATGGTATTACAAAACATGTAAACATCGCAGGCTAGAAAATTCTATTCAATTTAGAATTCATTTATTTTACACACTCTGTAACAAGTATTGAAAAGCAGTGTAGTTGTCAAACATTGAAATTGCTGCAAAATTCCAGAAAAAATTTGAACAAAGAGCTTTTAATTCTTCAATTGATAATGCCCTTTTTTTTTCCCTCATATTTTTCCAAGAAAAAAAAATCACCCTATTCACAGTGTACACGAGATTATCTCCTTTACACGAGGCTACACACTGCATAGATGCATAGATGCATGCATGTAACTGTTGGTAGTATTTGATTTTTTTTTTTTTTTTTTTCTTTTGTTGCTCTTTTTTGAACCCTAAGATCTATCATCCATACTTCTTGAGTGAATTGCAGGGTAATGTACCGATCCAATTGATCCAATTGTCTTTTCTTAATATTTTCTACATTTTTGAAGGGAGAACGAGGTATTACAACTTTAGTGGTTTATTTATTTTTTTCTTGTCTAAATAAACAACGAAAATATTAATTTAAATTTAAATTTAAATTTAAATTACCAAATAGATTACAAGTTACAAATCTCAAGTTACAAACTCCATAATAAGCTATAAAGTACAAGTTATAAGCTATAAGTCATTGATAAATTAATAACCGACAAGCAGATTTTTTCTCAATCCTTTAAACTTCCCCCACCCACCCCACATAATTACTTTCAAAACACCTAATTTCACAACAATTCTCCGCTTTTCGACCTCCACTTTTAGCTACCACGGCTAAAGAATATCCTTGAACGGCTCTTCCCATAAAAAAGGTGTCATTCACTTTAATTCTCTCTCGCTCACTACTTGCTCCTCAGTTAATAATTATTGGCTTATAAGCTTGACAGAGGTAATTGCGATACCCTTGCAATATTCCAATATTTCAAAAGAATCCCCGCATAAACTCCATGGCCTTTAAATTGAATATAAATAGCATTCGAAACCCCACAATTTCTCTTAATTTTTTTTTATTCCCCACTCATTATTCTTTAAAAAGCCACAATCATATCAAACATAATCACTCAAAATCATATCACCATGGTTCTCTCTGGAACAACATTTTCTTCAGCCGTTAGGTTTCTTCAATATGAAAAGGTCTATGATAAATCCATTGATCCAAACGTTCCTCTTCTTGAACAGAAAATAACCAGCTATCAGTATGTCGAAGGCGCACCCCAATCGGTAAAACTTCCAAATTCGCAATCACCCGGATATTCCCATGTATTTCGCAATGCCCACTCTCCAGAAAAGCTCATCACATCCCCCCACCCCAGCATCAACACCGTTAAAGACTTCCTAGAATCTACTGTCCAACTTTACCCAGACGCCCTTTCTTTGGGAGAACGCAAATATAGCCCAGAAACTAAAACATGGTCCCAGTATGAATTTCAAACATTTGCACAGATCAAAGAACGGGTCATCAATCTAGCCTCCGGACTGGTTTCAGTGGTGGAAAGTCAAATCCATGGAGCACCCCATCCCGACAAGGAACAATACAATGTAGGGTTTTACGGACCAAATACTCGCAATTGGTTTATTGCTGACATGGCCTGCGTCTATTCCAATATCTGTAGCGTGGCCCTTTACGATACCCTTGGCAAAGATTCAAGCGAATATATCATCAATCTAACTGAAATGCCAGCCATCTTTGTGTCTATTGCTCACGTTCCCTTTTTGCTTTCAATTAAAAGTCGACTACCACATCTTAAGATAATCATATTGCTCAATGATTTTCACAACATTGAAGGCTTACCTAAAAATATACAAAAAATTGCCAACCGTGAAGATCTTACTGCCAAAGCGAAAAAGGCAGGTGTTGTTCTTTATGATTTTTCTGAAGTTGAAAGTATTGGAAAGAGGACTCCTAGAACATTAAAAGGACCTTCTCCAGACGATGTTTTTACTCTTAATTTCACGTCTGGAACCACAGGTAATCATCCTAAAGGTGTGATTTTAACACATGGAAATGTTGCCGCTGGAATGACAAACTCTATATATAAAGATGCACTCTCTTCGACAGATCAACAATATTATTTATCCTTTTTACCATTAGCACATATATATGAACGTCTTAATCTTCATATGTTTACTCTAAAGTGCTTTGCTGTCGGCTTTATTCACGGTGATGTTGTTACTTGTCTTTTCGATGACATTAAAGCTATCAGACCCCATTTTATTTGCGGTGTGCCTAGAATTTGGAACAAACTAGCAGCCCAGCTCCGAACAACAACGCTTGAAGCACCAGGAGACGTTGGAGAAATTTCTCGCAAAGCATACAGTGAAAAACTAAAAGTTCTTAAAAGTTCGGGAGATGTTAGAAATGAATTATGGGACCCGATGTGGACCGATAAAATAAGACAACAAGTAGGGTTTGACCGCACAGCCACCATTGCAAGCGGTGCAGCACCTCTTTCTAAAGACAACATTGATTTCCTTATGTGTGCACTTGGCGTGGATCTTCTACAAGGCTACGGGCTTACAGAAACGTGCAGTGGGTTTGCTGTCTCTAAAAGAGGCGACCTTGTTCATGGATCCAATGGTCCTGTGGCTCCAAATGCTGAGATCAGGCTCAGGAGTTTACCAGAACTAGGTTACAGCGTTAATGATTCCCCAGATCCACGCGGCGAAATAATGATTAGAGGTCCGCAAGTGTTCCGAGGGTACTACAAAAACGAACAGGAAACACTTAATAGTTTTGATGCAGACGGGTGGTTCCATACTGGCGACGTTGGTCGCATCGATTCGATGGGGAGAATATTTATTGTTGACCGCGTAAAGAATATGTTTAAGCTTGCACAAGGAGAATACGTTGCACCGGAACGACTTGAAGCTCTTTACTCATCATCATCGTCTCTCATTTCGCAAATCTTTTTAGATGGGAACTCTCACGAAAGATACCTTGTTGCAATCATTGGCGTAAACCCTGAACCATTCTCCACTTTTCTTAATCACCATTTTGGGATATATGTAAATCCCAAAGACTTACCCGCAATTAAAACCAAATTTTCTAGAAAAGATGTCCGTAAAGCATTTTTAACCAAAATTAATGACGAAGCACGACAAGCGGGAGTTCAAGGTTTCGAAGTGCCTAAAAACTTAGCCTTGTTTTTGGAACCTTTGTCGTTTGAAAATGGAACTTTGACACCTACAATGAAGCTGCGTCGCATTCCGGCACGCAAGTTTTATGAAACAACCCTGAAGGATCTTTATAAAGAAGGTCCCCTGGAAGAAAACCCCCTTAGACATTTACTGTAACAGATAAATACATATAAAAATTAATATAAAAAAATCAACAAAAACTAACGGGTATTCAGTGACCCAGAGCTATACTCCCGTAAAAAGTCAAGAAGGGCTTTGCTTTGAGACTTAGCATTATCTTCTTTGGGTTGGACTGCAGGAAGAGTTGCAGCTTCAATAGCAACATTTGCATCAGGCAAACCTGTGATAACCTGAGTAGGGGAAGGCATACGAATAAGACTTTGACCCTCAGGAAGGACAGTGGGTTGAGACACAGGCTGTGGGGTATTTGTTGCAGATCCTTTCTTTAATAGCGAAAGTAGCTCATTACCTGCATTTCCATTAGCAACTGGAGAAGAAATCGAAGGAGAGGGAGCAGAAGGAGCACTTGCAAAGATAGCGGAAAGTAATTGTTGAGATGATTCAGACTTGGAAGAATCTGAAGATAGATTTTCTGAAACCGATGGCGCGGCAGAAATTGTAGAGGTATTTGAAGAAATGGCTGTAGGTAGGTTTGACACAGAAGCATTGCTGGATCCATGTTGGATCAAATTAAGTAGATCTTTCCCAGCATTCGAAACTGTGGATACATCTGTAGGAGCGCTGTTATTTAGCGTAGGCTCATTATTGTAGAGTGTACTATGGGCAGGTGCAGGTGAATAGTTTGATTCTAAATCGCTAACGGTGAAAAATCCACTAACACGAGGGGAGGCCGTAACTGATTGTGTATCCACTTGTAAAGGTGCTTGCGCAGCTGCTTGAGGTTGTTGTTTTTGTTGTACGAAACTCTTAAAAATAGCATCTTTAATGCTTATTCCATTGTTAACTGGAGTGGCCGCTCTTGGTGATGGTGTATTATCATTTTGGCGAATAAGGTCAAGCAATGCTGCACTGGCGCTGTCTCTAGGGGCTGGTGTAGGCTCAACAGGAGGCAAAGTACTTTCAATTGAACTTAAAGTGGGGAAAGAAGATATGTTCGAAGGCTCCAGGGTATTTAATGGCTCCGAGCTAGTACCTTTCAGCATATTTAAAAGAGTTTGTGAGCTATTGGGTTTGACATCTGTTTCTGAGTTTCCATTTTCTATTATTTCCTGAGGGTCGATTTCAGGAACAGAATCAGGTAACTTCGACTTCAATATATTAAGGAGCGAAACACTATCTGCTTTATTTTTATTTTCGTCCAAAACGGGTGGAGGAGCTGGAAACTCAGGCGGGACAGGAGGTGTGGGTGCTGCAATCTTTGGCTTATGAAGCAAAGAAAGAAGTGCCTTAGAACTTGATCCAGATGCTGAAGAATGATTCACCTGCTTTATAGGAGCTTGGGTGATAGATGCCGTGGGAGATTTAGGCGTATGCTTTTTGCCCTTGTTTTTAGCCAATAAGGCTAGAAGAGTTGCACTTGTCGGAGGATGAGGAGCTTCTGGAAGTGAGCTTGTTAATGAAGTGCTAGGAGGAACTAATTGCAAAGGTGGCTGGGAGGTTTGTTGTGGGAAACTGTTTGCTATCATAGGCGAACCCAATACATTAGGAGGTTGACCCAGCATTTGCTGGGACTGGGGTGGTGGAGGAGGAGGCCCAGGAACTGGAATACCAAACATAGGGGGTGGATAGGGAACCATTCCATTATAAGGCATCATTTGAACTGGAACATTGGGAGGCATAAAATATCCCATATTGTTGACATAAGCACCGGGTTGAGGAGGAAGTACTTGTGGAGAAATATATGGAGGTACTCCAGTGGGAATATTTGAGTAAGGTATTTGATTTTGTGTAGCCTTGTGTAAAGCATCCTCTTCTTTCAAACGATCCATTTCTGTCTTTAATAATGATAAGAGCTCCTTTGCATGGTCCATTTCTGCATGAGGAGTTGAAACAGAAGGTGTATTTGCAGTTGAATTTTTAAGAAGCCCCATCAATACATTCTTATCACTTGATTGTGTCTTAGTGTCGGTAGATTTAAGAATGCTCAACAGTTCTGCAGCAGCAGCATCTTTATCAACAGGAATATTAGAATTAACACCTTGTTGATTCGGAGAAGTGACACCAAGCAAATTTTTGAGCGCTTCCGCCTCTGATTGAGAGATACTTGACGGAAGACCTCTTTTTTGAGCAATATACTTTGCAAGCTCTTGCATGAAAGGGGCAACCAAAAAGTATTGATTGACGTTTTCAACCTTCGATTCTGAAGAAAATGCTGGTAGTGTTTTAACGTCATGCCATTCAATTTTGCTGATTTCTTTTCGGGTTTGAGGGCAAAATTTTGTATTTCCTGGAACGCCACGAATAATGTAAAGTTTGAAATTCTTTTGACGAATTGTGATGTCTATAAAATCCTCAGGAACTAGGTAAGGAGAAATGTCAAAACCGATTTCTTCAAAAACTTCGCGTATGGCGCAGACATCATCAGGCTCATCTTTGTTGATTTTACCCCTGGGAAACCCCCATGTGGCATTCGATTTCCAACCTTTCACCATTAAAACTTTAGTCATTTTCTTATTTAATATTATTGCTCCTCTCACAGGAATAATGCTTTTGTAATTCTGAAATAATCCAATCGCTGAAGAAAGGTCTGAGTTAGAAATAAAAGTATTTAAAATGGGACAGACGCGAAATAAATGCTCAGAAAATGACTTTAGTCTCATGGAAGGAAAAGATGGGTTTTCGACGCGAACAAAGTCTTCGTAAAACCATTGCGCTTCTTCTAATTGAAAACAAAGACGCTAAAAATCAAAATCACAAAGTTATTAGATAGAGAATTTATCGTCAACACGGATATACATACTTCAGGCTTTTCAACATCTTCTTGAGGAGCATTTATAATAAAACGAACCGCCAAATCTTGAAGTGCTTGTACAAGAGATATACTCTTATACGAAAAATTTGAAGGAATAGACATTCTCTACTAATATATTTTTATGTCGTAAGTAGCTGTTTAAAATGTAAAGATATTGTCTATGATGTTCATTTGAGCTTTACGAATTGGAGGTGGTGGGTATGAAAGGTGGAGTTTATTAATTTTCTCGTAGGCTACCGTACGCGTTGTAGTAAACCACTGCTGGCGAAGATTACAGATGACTATAAATTTGCAGTGACATAATATTCGCAGCAAATTTTTGTTACAAATAATTATTGTAACGGGGGTTTGTAGCGGCGAAATGCTTTAGCCAATTGGCCGGTTCGTAACGTAATTATGCTTGTGCTAGTAGTCATGCAGCCTCACGATTAAATAAAAAAAAAAAAACTTTAAGATTATCCTCTTCTTTCCATTAGACTCCACGCTAAGACATCTGATTTTGAAGAGAACAGAATATCAGAGCCTTTTTAAATCTCTTGAATTCTTGGATAAATTTACTTTTTTTTTTCAATAAGATTATCGCTAGATTAAAAGTATAATATACTGAAAATGGGTTGGTTTTGGGCAAGTCCTCAAGATGGCTCTTCAAAGGTATGCTAATGTAAATGTTTTTTTACTTACAATATCGTAATTTCTAACGTTGTGTAGCCTGCTAAATGTCCTGTAGACCATAATAGCTTTACTGGGTGCCCTGTTGATCAGAAACCCGCCTCTACAGGCTGTCCTGTCAATCACAATGATTTTAAACCACAAGCTACACAAGTTTCATCGCAACCTCAGATGAGCGGATGCCCAGTTGACCATGAAACTCGCTCAAAATTTTCTTGGTTTAACAAGCCTTCTGGACCTGATGTTAACAATAATAAAATAAATCCTCTCAACAACATGCCCGACTTATCTTCTATGAGGGCTCCAGGCCAAAAGCTTGATCTCCCTACCGAGCGTACTCTTTCAACTATTCCTAGAGGTTCTACGAACGAAGAGGGTGTTTGGGAATACCCTTCTCCACAACAAATGTATAATGCTATGCTTAGAAAAGGAGGTGGTGAGATAGCTGAGGATGCAGTGGAACCGATGGTTGACATTCACAACTTTTTGAATGAAGGTGCCTGGTACGAAATCTTAAAGTGGGAGCAGCCTTACACGAAGGAAACAAAGATAGAACCTCGTCTTTTGAAATTTACGGGAAGACCCAACGACACATCTCCAAGAGCTCAGATGCTGCAAGTTCTTGGTAAAATATATCCTTCTAAATTTGGAATGCCACTTCCTTTCGATCGCCACGACTGGACTGTTCTTAGAGCCCAAAAAGATGGTCAATGGGAAAAGGTCAGATACGTTATTGATTACTATTGTGTAGATGACGAAAAGAACAGCGAAGATCCAGAGTTTGTTTTAGATGTTCGCCCTGCCCTAGACACCGTAACTAGTGCTGTTGATAGATTCAACTTTTGGTCTGGCAGCGTGGTTCATAAGGCTTTGGGATTTGAACAGCCTTATAAATAAATTAACCGAAATTTAAGTCCATACTAGGCATGTGATTCTCACAAAGACTAATGAATCCAATTAGTTTGGCGACTTACGACGTTTTACGTTTTTAATGTATATATTAATGATATTTATTTAGTTTTTTTTGTTAGCATTTTTATTAAATTTATTTTTTTTCAAGATGTTTTTTCAATGGAACTTGACAAACTTCTGATATCAAACATCAAAAGTTGTATGACTTGCAAGCTTGAAAACATTGACGAATTTTATAGATGTTTAAAACTTGTATTGTGATAGAATAAAAGTCGGGATGTTAGTTCTAAGTTGTAATAATAGTGTAACAAAAAAAATTGGAACGGCTTTACTTTAAAAAAATTTTTATGGTTAACATTTTTTTCAAACATATTCTATTCAATTAGTTTTTCAATTTCAGTTTCAATTTCAAAAAAAATCAAAAATGGTGAAATCTACAAAGAAGACAGAAAGAAGTTTAAAGTCAGCTTTAAAGGATTCAACTAAGTCCAAAAATATATCTTTTGATAATTCTTCAAATCAATTGGATAATAAGCCAGCTCAAGATGAAAAAAATTCAAGCGAATCTAAAAGCCCCGAGGCAGAGGCGACTAAAGGGACTGAAGAGAAATCAAAACTCAGTAAAATGTCTACCTTAGCTAAAATGACAACACCGGTTTTTAGAGTCGTTACTGGATCTTACGAACATAGTCTTTTATGTTTGTCTCTTTCTCTATACGATGATGGATCAGTTTTTACTCCCATTTTTCACTTTACACCTCACATCCAATCGATTCGATGTCTTGCCCGATCCAAGAGATACTTGGTTTCCGGTTCCAATGATGAGCACATTAGAATTTATGATTTACAAAAGCGAAAAGAACTGGGCACGTTGATGCAACATGAAGGCAGTGTCACAGTTTTGGAGTTTTTTGACAATAAATGGCTTCTATCTGCTGGTGATGATGGAAAAATATGTCTGTGGAGGACCCGTGACTGGGAAGTTCTGGGTGAACTCAAGGGTCACAAGGCTGGTGGAATTACCGATATATCTATTCACCCCTCCGGAAAAATTGCTATTTCAGCTGGTGGAGATCATACCTTAAGATTGTGGAATTTGATGACATGCAGAAAGGCATCGGTGTTGAAGCTTGGAAGAGATCTTCCCCGAAAAGTCCAATGGACTTCTTTGAAATTTGACAAAGCTGCTCATTATGTTGTTGGGTTTGACAAAAAAGTTGTTGTTTACTCATCTGAAAATGCTACACCAGTTGGAAAAACATTTGTGTTTAGATCCACTCTTCAACATATGGAGCTATATATTCTTGATGACGTCGAGTACGTTGTCACATCTCACGACAATGGTTCTGTCAACTTCATTCCTTTGACAGAGCTTTTGAAAGAACCCAAGGAAGGCGAAGAAGAAATTTCTGCAGAAGGATTACCCGAATCAGCATTCAAACTTCAAGGTCATGCTTCTCGCGTCAAACACTTTAGCTTTTTCTACAGTCAACCTCGCCAAACTACCTACATGTCTACTGTTTCTTCTTCTGGCATGCTTGTTATTTGGAATCTAAATAAAGATGTCCGTGATCAAGTTGCAGCCTATCAGACTGGTAACAGATTAAACTGCTGCATTATGTTCCCAGATGATATTGAGCGATTTGAAACTATGAAGAAGCGTCGCAGAATTAATGACGATGGTGATTTCTTGTCAGAGGCTGAGGAAACAGACTTTTCCGAAGCTGAGAGCGATTTTGAGTCAGATTTTGAAGGTACAAAGCCCACTCCAGCTTCAAAAAGTGAGAAGAAACGTAAGAACAAGAAGAAAACTAAAAAACCAAAAGTTACTGTTGAGTTTGAATAAACTTAGATTAATTATAGAATTTGTTTCATAACACTCATGATAATAAAAATACAAGGATTACAATAATGAAGAACCAGAAGGTCCAGTTGCAGGTGTATTTTGAGGCAGTGTGGGAGGAGCCGCAGATCCCTGATCATTCCCACTTCCGTAACGCTCATTGTACATAGGGCATGATTTGTTGGTTCTAATATGACCAATGGCACCACATGTAGCGCATTTTCGGGTTGTAGATTTACCCTTTCCAACACCTTTATTACTTTTACTTTTCTCAGAACTTGCACCAGCAATAACTGTTTTCTTTGGGGGTTCCAACCCAGCCTTAATAGCTCGTCTCACCATACGGCGATCCTGGTTGCGTTGTAATTTTGCAAGTTCCTGTTCAAGAATCTTTCTATGGCGCTTGTTTTTCTCGCCGTCATTTGTGAGAGTGATTTCATCGGT
Organism: Magnusiomyces paraingens; assembly: GCF_902498895.1. Taxonomy (NCBI): domain Eukaryota; kingdom Fungi; phylum Ascomycota; class Dipodascomycetes; order Dipodascales; family Dipodascaceae; genus Magnusiomyces; species Magnusiomyces paraingens. Next base: position 4,845,616 of record NW_022474068.1, read on the forward strand.
GCGTTGACTATAAACAAGTTAGTATAAATTTCGGTAAAAAAAGAAAAAAAAAAGAAAACATACGCCATAAGTTCATCTTCAATTTTTTGCCGACGCTTAACATAAGCACGGATTAAATTAGGATCGGTAACAAGTTCAACCTGGCGTTGAACTGTACCATTTTGATCTCGAACAAACCGAGTGATTCTCAGCACTTTATTTTGTTGATTACCAGATGCATGCGAAAACATAGATTCACTGTCACCTTTAGGCTGAGGGGTATTTACGGTGCTTTGAGCGTGTGAATCACCATCTCGTTTCATCTCATCTTCGTCCCAAGTTAAATGGTCTGTTTTAGGGTTGGATAAGGATTTTGCTTGGGTATACCAAATACGTTTTATTTCTTCGTCATAAGCTTTTTGCTGAAGAGCAACATTATAACTATGACCACCAAATTTGGACTTATCAAGTCTTTCATTGACAGACTCACCCATAGCACGGAAACCACCCTTCATGGATGTACGCAAAAAACTGAAGGCTTCACCACTTCCTGATGGATCACCTTCACCATGAAGTTGAAGCATGGCTTTTCCTTGTGTGGCATTAATAAAGTTGCGAGTGATATTCCAAGGCGCAAGTTGCTCCTCAATGCTGGTCCCCTCTGCTTCATCATCATCATCGTCAACTGTTTTTCCATATCCAGCATCTTCCAAATGTTGTTGACCAACCTGCATGGCTTCAAGAAGGGCAATATCTTCGGGAGTGATCATAGCTCGAATGCCATCTTCGTTGGGAAGAGTTTCTGTAGGTTTTATTTTCCAATAACTGTAGTCGTTGCCTGTACGCTGGAATACCATAAACTCCTTAAGACGCTGTCTATTCTGCATTTCATTATGATCAGGGAAGTGTGGAGAAAGATCCTTGACATTAATACGATGATGTTCGTCTTTGTTGAGCAAACGAAACACAACCATTTTAAGGCGGTTTTTACTAGCCGTGGTAACTTTTCGGGAATGAGGTCCGGGAATTGGAGTAACTGGAAATGTCTGACCAACACTAAAAAGATATGGAATAGATCGCAAAAAGTACTTCACACCTTGTCCTCCTCCAGTGGATCTGACCAAAAGAAAATCTGTAGAATTTGGATCGTGTCTAAATATTGGTGCACGGATCATTTTGTTATACAAGGCTGGCACAACATTGCCAGGCTCAATAAAACCAAAATTCCAAAATGCACTCTTATCTTCCACACCCAAAACATTAGTTTCACCAGTGGGGAGCTTAGGGCGTGTGCGATCATCTGGACTTGTTTTACGGTAATAATTTATAAGTTTATTACCCATGCCAAAGTTTGATAAAACAAGAGGGAACTCTTCTGAAAACTCCAGCATAAAAAATTGAGCAGAGTCGCCAAGTGTGAGGTCGGTGGTTTTTGATAAAAGCTCAGTAATAGGTTTTCCTTTATCACGTTTTCTTTTTCTCTGTTTGATTTTAGAAAAATGAATGACAGTTCCCGGCTTAATGACAAATGAAGGTCTATGGAAAGAGCGCATTTCGTCTTTAGAAAGTTTGACCTTATAATGAGGAGACTGAAGTCTTTGAGCAACCATTGAATGATCAATAGTGAGCTCACTGATAATGCTTCTGACTTTAGACTGATAATTTTCCTTGAGTAAATCATAAGCCCTATCGTTGGATATATTGTATCTTTGAAGAACGCTTTTGTTAGATATATCAGTAGGCTTGGAGATCTGATTAGAACGGCGATTGTTTGAAGCCGGTTGCCTTAAGGATTGATTAGTGTCTGTGAATAGTAAATGATTGTCATTCATATCCAAAATAACTTTAGATTTGTCAAAATTAAACACGCCTTCAAAAAATCCTTCTTCTTCTTCAGAATCATACATATCAGGATGATAAATTTTGACTCGTTTTGAAGGGCGTCCCTCGTCCTTTTTCACCAATGCAGTAGAATTTTTAGATTCTTTTTGTATATTCTTATTGGTCGTATTGGTTGTCTTCTTGTTAACAGATGAATCTTCATCACTGTCTTCATCACTACTATCAAAACTGGTAGAGGTGCCATTAACTTTAGGAGGAGTTTTAGGAGAATCAGTGTCCATATCAACATCTGAATCTGATGACCCCCATATTTGATCAAGATTCCAATCTGCAGTCGCAATTAAAATATTTTCTTCTTCTCGGAGAGGGTTTAATTTGTTGTGATCTAGACTTTCAATGTCACCCTGTTTTCTATATTTTGAGTCCGATACGGCTGCTGTGGTATTGGGATTTATATTTGTAACGTTTCCATAAAAAGTATCAGCATTCCTAACAGTTCTGCTGCGCTGAAATAAAGACTTTTGGTCTGGTTCAATTTCAAGAGAAACTCTAGCTGGAACTGCTGGTTTGGGGTTTTTAGGAACTGGAAGAACGTATTTCTTTTTTTTGTCTAAGGTAAAAAGGGAATTCATTTTCAAAATTTTTCCCTTGTGGAAATCCGGATAATAGCGTCTAAGTGTATCTTCTTCTATTGATTTATTGTTCTGTTGAGTAATGTTATTTTGATCTCTTGAATTTGTCGATTCGTCTTTCAAAGCAACTGTTGAAGTATTAGAAGGTATTCCAATAGTTACTGGAACTATAGGAAGAGAGTCCATAGGTCCCAAAGAAGATGGAAGCCCTAGACCCATGACACCACTTCCTCCCACAGTAGTGGATGGTAATGTAAAGTTGGTTAATGAGTCAAACGAAGGAAATGCTGATGTTCCCATCACCGACGTAGCTGGATTCGCTCCAGTAAACCAGTCGTCATCAAAAGTCATTGCCGAGACTGCTGCAGCATAGTCACTTCCAACACGTTCTTCTAAACTCATTTCGCGACCTAATGGCGGTGCAGTGCTCATAGAAAAAAAGTCAGCTGGAAGTGTCGTAGATGTTGATAAGGGTAATGTCGAAAAAGCATCACTTGTTGTCGGAAACATCATACTTGAGCCATTTCCTGTTGATGGTGCCCAAAGATTTGTATCAGTTCCAATTCCAGACGAATTTGACGCGTTTAAACCAGGTACTGCTGATGAAATAAGGGGCACCACAAGCCCTGTTGACGCGACCGGCGCGGAAATAGGAAAACCTCCTGGAACCGTTAAAGATATACCGTTTGATGAAGTTGTGGTCGAAAAAGGTATAGACTTCGTTGTTGTTGATGAAATAGCTATATTTGTAGCGCCTGGCTTTGGTAATGACTGATCATCCTCGTCAATTGGATTATTTCCGCTTGGGGCCTCTTCGTCTGGCAAATCATCATCAGATAAATCTTCATCTGCATAATCGATAGCATCAGCAGCATGTTTTACAGCTCCCGAATCGTCTCCTTTAGCATTGGTAATAAGCTGATCAACATTGCCGAAGCCACCACTCATCAGCTTTTTCCAGTCATCGTCACCACGTCCATCTTCCTCATCTGACATTATAGCTAAAAACTGTAACTGAGATTATGCTATTAATGTAAGAAAAAAAATAGATTAATGGTATTAATAGAGTAAATTAAAAATCACGTAAAATAAAGTAAGCGAAAAAATATATGAAAACCTAAGACGCGAAAAAAAATAGGTGGAGGTGGAAAAATTAATGGTTACAAATTAGGCCCTAACCCTCAATAAAATAACTACGCCACTTAAGTGGGTTAGGGTTTTATTTTAAATTTGATCAAAAGAACAGATTTCTGCTTCAAGTTATTAACACTCATACTATTGAAACCTTAGGCTGGATAATCCAGCTTTTTCACTTAAAAATAAGGAAAACATGTATTTTGCAAAATAATATTTTATGAAGATTCCCTATTTTTAAATATAACTACGCCCATAAACTGGCTCAGAAAAAAAGAGATTTCTTTTGTTAAAAATCTCCATACATGAGCAGCCACATCCTGAGGGGCACTCCACAGCCTTTTCGTTTGTGAACCAGTCTTCAGCACATGTATCATGTAAAATGTGTTCACATCGTAAACAAAAAAAGTAGCGGTTATGTTCCGTGACTGACAAATGGCAATACTGGCAAAGAGGATATTTAGTTTTCTCTCTATCTTGCTGAACCATGTGAAGGCCTTTGCCCTTAGCTCGAGCATCATAAGGGTTGTGTCTGCCGTGGAAAATGATTTTTGCAAGATGTAAACTATCAAATTCTGAAATTCGTTTAGGTTGATTATGGGATATGTCACTTTGTGGGACATTTGACGAATAAAGTGTACCGAAATCATTATTGAACTTGGGTTTGTAATAAGCGTCGGACAAATGAAGGTAATTGAACTTCAAAACCTCTAAACTTTCAATTTCAAGACCCCATGAAAACAATATTCCAGCGTATTGCATACGGTAACCTTTGTATTTAGCCTCCTTTGACTGATCTAACAACGGTATTGGCTTTAAACTTGATTCATCGTCAAGCAGCTCGTCGTTTACTATTGTGAGTTTCATTCTTGGAATACAAGAATTTGGAGGTGGTTTAAAGTGAATCACTTGTCCAGAATGTTCTGTTCTGGAAAACTGCGCGTCATAAATACTGTTTCTGCTCGTAACTTTAGTAAATGGAAATCCTGTTCCGCCAATATTAAGTGTTGGACTATAAATCTTTTCGCCAGTTACAGTTGACCTTTTAGGAGGCGAATTGAAAACACCATGAGAAGTGGAATTGCTCCTAAGGATGTTTTCGTTTGAATTTACGAGAGGTGTTGTTGTGTTACTGTGTGAAGGGCTGTTTATTGCACTGGGTAGCTGAGACATTGTTAAAAAACTCGATGAACGCGGAAGATGTGGTTTATTTGAATGATTTCCATGCAAGTTAAGATTATGCGATATACTTCCCTTACGAGAAATTAAGCCAGTAACTGCGCGTTTTGCCAAAAATTTTTCAGGTGACAATATTATATCATCTCTGCTAATTTGATAGTCATCAGTAGATTGGTCTATTTTTGTAGCAGACCCAAAATCCCAGGTGTTCATTTTTGAAAAGGGACTTGCATGTCCAGCTGTTTCTGGAATAACGGGTATTCCTGACGATGCATTTGTGGTCAATGCTGCATTCATTTGTAATAACTCCTCGAAATTAGACATTGGACTATCAGTGGTTTCTGAATCCATATTTTGGTAAACTGATAAAAGCCTTTGTCGATGATTTGTTTGTGGAGTTGAAAAACTAGAAACTTGGGTATATGATGGATCTTTATCTCTAGAGGAAGAAAAGGAAACAGATGCAAAAATGCAAGACATATTAGCCAACATTTGAGGATCCTGTCGTTTTTCAAAATAATTAAAAAGTCGCTCGACAAGCCACTTACGTCCATAGGGATGATTTCCCCATTGGAACTTTCCTTGGACAAAATCTATCAGGTTTCTAGTACCTTGATCAATATTTTCTCCCTCAACATATTCCTCAATATTATTCAGATTAATCTCAGTCGTTAAAATCATTTCAAGCAACCGCCAGCAGTTTGCAAGCTCGATACAACCGTGTTTTCTAGCCACAATAGAGTTATGCTGACACATTTGTTCAGGGGAAGAACCCATTATTACATATTGTGCAGCCAGTTCTGGTCGAGCAGGAATCATATGTCTGAAATCCCGAATGACAATAAGATTTTTCTGGTTATCCTCAACTATTTGATGAAGAGAGTTTGTCGGTTGTGATCGGTTTTCCATTGGGCCATATCGAAGTGCACCAGACACGCTGCTCCAGTGTCTGGTTCTTCCAAGAGTGCTCCATCTGGTGTGAAAAAGTCCCTCATCTGCACTAGAGTGTGAAAAGTTGCTGTCATCAAAATCTTCCTCACTTTCATAGGAATGTAAAGAATTATTTAAGGCTAATGGTAATTTGTTTGATGAATGGTCCACACCATATTGGTAGTCAGTATTAGAAGTCTTGTCACGTTTTTTGCCTGAAAAAAAGCAAACAAGCTGGCCACTTTTAGACCACACAGCCCCAGAAGTTCTTTTTGATAACAAATTCTCCCTTCTTGGAATAGGGATTTCTGAGGACTTTTTAATCATGTAGTCTAAATTGACTTCATCTAGGGAAGACTGAGAAGAAGAAAATTGAGAATCATAAAGTGGATTTTCCTTTTGTCGAAGTTTGTTCTTTTTGGATTTGTCAAAAAACCCATCTTCATCATTCGATATATCCTCATCTGTAGCATCGCTTTCTTTGTGATTTATTTCCAGCTCTTCATCGTTCAGATAATCACTTAAAGAAACTTTTTCTCCAAGTAAAATTCTGAGACATGGCTCTAGACAATATTTACCATGTTTTGTCAATTCTGTAGAAAAGGCAGTCAATTCCAACTGCAGTTCCTTGATTGCATCAGTAGAAAGTTTATAATTGTCACTAAGAGAAAAAGTCGGGGCACCATGTGGATAATTTTCTGGAAGTTGAATATCAACTCTTAAAAATATCAGTTCATTTAAATTATCATATTCGCCAGATGGTGCCCTGTTAAGAGTAATAGTAAGTTTGCCAGTAGTGATTGAAAGTTGTTCAAAGTTAATCGTTGGAAACAAGTTATTAACCAGACTTAGTTCTTCACCCAAATTTGCAGGTGTATTAGATTCCAAATATCCTCGAAGACTATCACTATTTCCCGAACCAAGATCTGATGGCTCTGTGGCACATGCAGAAAGCCCTATTCTAACGCCAGCAACCCATCTCAAATGGTCTCGTGTTGGCTCATGGTTAAGAGCTAATGGTCCGGCAGCTCGTGTCATCATAGCTGGGGTGCTTCGGTTGCGACTACTTTTGTGTGCAAAGGTACTGGATAAATGAGATATGACAGCAGGTGAAGTTCCAAAAGACCCTCGCTGCATTCGAAAAGATGTTGTTCGTGAGTTGGCAGGTATTATCTCGGGTTCCTTGTGGTAAGTTTTATACTCAGCACCTGCACGAGGCATTGCCATACTTATCCGGCTACCGTAGACATAGTTAACCTTTTCCAAAGTTTCGCGCTTAACAGGCCAGAGTCGAACGTCATAGTCGCGGGCCCATGTGACAAGCTGAAACTCGCGGTCTTCAAATTGTGGATTTGATCCACCTTTGTATCTCCATAGAAATTCGCGAAGTGGAGCGTTGTGTGCTTTAAACTCGTGAACTCCTTCAAGCTGGACTGCCGATCCCTTGGGTAACTTTGAAGCACTAACGTCTACTAAAAACAAGGAGTCGTTGCCGCCCCGTAATGGCATAATTGCACAACCTGTTCCAAACGGTGTATGACGGGCACGGCCCACTGGGAAGTTAGTTTTTATAGTAGCTTCAGGGGTTCCTTTAGCGCAAGATTCGGTATCATTGAGATCCCATATTTTGACGGTCATATCATTTGAACAGGACATTAGCTTATTTTGTCCAGAGCGCGAAAAGTCAAGTCCGTTGACTTTTAATGAGTGTGCGGGGATCGATACCACCGGAATAGAATTGTTGCGGTCATCCCATATTAGAACGCGAATATCGTGGCTTGATGCCAACATATGGCTGTCAGCACGACTCCATTTGACTTGGTTGGCACCGGAGAAAAAGTCGGCATAACTTTGATGAGGGCGACGGTGATCTCGCAAGTCCCAAGTATGGATGTAAGAATCGATTGAAGATGTTGCAAGAAGTACGGGATCAGTAGTATGGAAATTTATGTCTGTGATAGCACGCGAGTGACCGTGAATAACTGTTTGAATGGCGTTGCTAGATGGGAGGTCGAGATTCCAAAGAAGTGCTTTTTGATTAGATGTTGATATCACCCAATTAGGAGTAGCTGCATGAGGAGACCATTGTACATCGGCAACTTCCCATGAAGTAAGATGGTGCAGCCATCGTGGTGGGCTAAAAAGATTGTCAAGGTCTATAACATATAGACCGTTTCGGCTGTGGACTCGGGTTAGAAGGAATGGCAAACAACATTTAATGCAACTTACGAGGCTAGGACAATGTCGCGGCTACTTGGACTAATGGACATAGCACCCGCAGATTGGTCAACGCGAATAGCCACGGGTTTCCTGAATGTCGTGCTATCCTCGTCATTTTTGTCCTTCTTGTTAAACATTGGTTTGGTGAAGGTCTAAAACTAGGATTTTAAGGGAGTGGTGAGGAAAAGTCAAAAAAAAAAAAAAAAATACATCTGTACCCCCTAAAAAAAGCATACACTCGTACACACACATAAAAAATTACATAGCCGAATATGAACACTGTTCAACCGTATATTCAGATTTATTTGTATATATAAAAAATTACATTTAATGCTTTGCTGAAAAGAAACATCTAAATTCAGCTTTACTAGATGATTGGGCCTTAAGCACCAAAGGGTGAATAATTTCCCAAGGAGGATGAGTGGATTCCCAAAGGGCTTTACGGTCCACGGTTGCTTCTTTGATAGAATCATAAAGCAACGAGTAATTTTGTAGCATCTCAGGCGTTTGGAACTTTTCCATTGTGACTCGGATTAATCCGATATCTGCAATGGCCTGAAGCAAACCATACCGTCCGAACTGTTCCACTTCACGGTAAGATGCCAACAAGGTTTTAACGACATGGTCGTACAACACAGTAATGACCTTAGTTATTTGGCTAGGTGCAATCTCCGAGACATGAGAGTGAACCACCACAATATTCAAGAGACACTCGTAAACATATGAACTGACTGTTGGAGGAATTTCCTGCTCATTGGAACTCCAATTGATCCCCGACTTTAAAATGCCCTGACGAAGACCTTCCGCCAGCAGTGTCTTCTTGCGGCGATTATAAAGCTCAAACAGAGTGCTAGTCATTTTCTCTATACTTGAGCGTAAGGTACCATATGCTTCCTTAGAATTTGTATTGATAAAGGCATCAAGACGTTTAAACAAAAGTGGCAGCTTGTCGTCACGAATTTGTTCCAAACTCGTAAGAGTAAGAAGAATCTTGCGCTCTTCACTGACATCATCGGGTAAAAGCTCAAGTGCCAAAAATTTGTCCATAGGATCTGTTCCAACAGTTGGTTCAGAAATCACTTTGCTCGATCGGTGTCGGTCAGTTTTTTCTGAAGAAATCATTAGTTTCATCACTGAGTCAAGAGTTGCAGAGACAGTATTGTAAAAACAATTTTGAAGTTGATTTGTTAGTGTGCTGGATTTAGGCGGTATTACAGCACCCTTAATTTCCTGTCCGTCGCTTGAGAGTTTCAACACATCATTTATACCCATCAGGACTGTGTTTTGATATGCATAGAATAAATTGGGAATTCTTGTTGATGCACGGGTTTGTGATGGCATCCAGTCCTCAATAAGGTAAATAGTTTCAGCATCCTGTTCCCAAGAGTAAATGGTAGCATTGACAGCACGCTCGCGAATTGACTTTAAAACGTTACATAATGACTCCGTAGTTTTTGCAGAATCAATATTAATGACCAGTTCATTAAAACCAGAAGAAATCAAAAACATAATTTTTGAAAGATATTTTGTTGTGCTAATGGCGTTGGCAAAAGGCGGTAAAAACTTTGGTAGTTCATCCTTGCCAATTCTGTGAGCATGGGGCAACGCTGCGGTGTTTGACTTTGAAGCACCAGAAACCATGGTTAAAGGTGATGAAGTTTCCGAAAAAAATTCGTAGATCTTAGTTGAAATCAAAGAAATAATTTTTTGGCCACTTTCCATAATGTTTGAGAGTTCGTCATCAGAAAAAGTTAAATGGCTGAGAGATTCGTTTTGCCAACCAGTCGGCAAGCTACGCTGGGGGGTTCCTTCAACAAACTCAATGCAACGCTTCCAGCAAAGACAAAACATGGAAATCAGATTATTAATATCTTGAAATTCAAGACGAATGGCAAGCCACATCTCAACAACGCTAGAACTGTCGTAAATGACCGATGATGAGTTTCCATCAGCTATAGAAGAATGTTCAGCATTGATAGAAATTTTGCCAGAAGAAGAAAAAGATGATTGTTCTGCAATGCTTCGAATGGCCCTAATAAGAGGAATGGATGGGTTCTGAGGGACAGCAAGAATGTTTGCGGTATAAATATCCAGAATAGAATTGAGTTTTTTAAAACTGGCTTCAAAGCTTTGTTCAAAGGAAGTAAGCTGAGACGAAATCCACTCAAAAATTGGATTGTCTTCAACACCAAGCTCTAACAGCTTAGTGATTATAGAAATATAGTTTTGGTCTGCTGTGGCGTTTGCCAGAGCCTTCCACTCGCGCTGTTTGTACTCATCGACAATAGCTTCAACTTCATTCCAGATACGCTCAAGAACACGCTGTTGCTCGATTTTAGCAGTAAGGGTATCAGAAGACATTAAAATATCAGTTTCGTTTGAGCGCATATCTTTTCCTCTACGGTAATCTCTGATAAGACTGTCGTGGTCATTGTTGTTAATATGGGAAAGAATGAGACTTGGGAGATTGAAAAAATACTTGTTGCTATTGACAAGTGAAAGAGCAGTCTTAAGGCGTTCATCTTTGTTATTATTATCCATTACAGGCTTCATTAGAATGGTAGCATTGGCATTAGATTCATCAATGTAATTTTTGAGTTGTTGGAAGCCTAAAGTAGAGTCTGGGTCATTAAATGCCGCGGCTTGTATGTTTTTAAAAACAGAGTCTAACGAAGACTTGGCTTGTACAAAGCGGTCATAGTCATGCTCTACTAAGTATCTCAAAGCCTCAGAACGCTCCGAAATTGTAGACTCCAAATAGTTCAGAGCATTAACAAGGTTATCAAAAGTTGCATCTGGGTGCACGTCGCGCAAAAACACTCGTGGATTAAAGCTCGTTGAAGAGATAAAATAACGGTTTCGTTTAGAAAAATCTGAAATATCAATTCCTCTTGATCGAAGAACAGAAACAATAGAGTTTGTAGAACCCAGTGGGTCGGGTTCATCTTGAGGGACCTCGTAAGGAGCAGCAGAAGCAGAGGAAGCGATCTGGCGCAAAAGGGCGTACTTAGAAGAATCACCAGTGGCTGAAGAGCCCAAGTCGTTCAAGTTAAAAGTAGAAGAGTTGGGCTCCGTCCATTCAGTGCTGTATTCATCAGAAAGATTGTAGAATTGGCGAAGCCTGTCAGGGTCTGCCATGGTGTGTTGATTGAGAGTCTAGGTTGATTGTGATGTGAAAAAAAAAAAAAAAAAAAAAAAAAAGGCGGTGATGTGTTGGTCACTTTTTTTTTCTGCTCAACCGAAAAAGTAGCGCACCCGAACCCTAACAGGAATTCTATTATTAAATACACCTATGTACAGACCATCATATTTTTTTTTAGTTTTCATCTCAAAAGACTATTAATATTATTATTTTTTTTGTCATTCTATAAAGTCACTTGTAAAATCGTTCATAGGGGGTCATGAGTAAAGAGGTAAGAGATACTCTCGCCGTTGTGAAGTCTGCGAATGGCCTCGGCCAATGTTGGAGAGATGTCAATATGGTCAAGCTTGGGGCAGTCCGCGTTATCGTGGGGAACAGTGTTTGTGCAGACAACACGGTCAATAGGAGAGTTATTAAGACGCTCAAAGGCTGGACCAGAAAAGATACCGTGAGTGACCATAGCGACAACAGATTTGGCGCCGTTGGAAGTAAGAGTTTCAGCAGCCTTGACAAGAGTACCACAGGTATCGGCCATATCATCAACAAGGACACAAATCTTGTCACGCACATCGCCAACAAGAACCATGCGAGAAACTTCATTAGCACGCTGGCGTTCCTTGTGAATCAAAGCAAAGTTAAGATCTAAACGGTCCGCAATGGAAGCTGCGCGCTTGGCACCACCAGCGTCAGGCGACACAATGACGGCGTTTTTGTAGTCTAGGTTTTCGCGAATGTAACGGAGAGTTGCGGGCTCAGCGTAAAGATTGTCGACAGGAACATCAAAGAAACCCTGAATCTGGGAGGCGTGCAGGTCCATAGTGATAACATGGTCACAGCCAGCCTGTTGAAGACACTTTGCAACAAGCTTTGCCGTGATTGGCGCTCGGCTCTTGTCCTTCTTGTCCTGGCGCGCGTAAGAAAAGTTGGGCATGACGGCAGTGATGCGGCGAGCAGAAGCAGTTTTGCAAGCGTGAATCATAATGAAAAGTTCCATGAGATAAGTATTAACATCACCGCAACCAGTCTGAATGATATAAACGTCTTCATCGCGAACAGACTCACCGATAGTGACCGAAGTCTCGAGGTTGGCATACTGGGACACATTAACCTTGGCAAGCTCAAGACCAAGACGCGCAGCCACGCGGTTTGCCAGGTCAGGGTGTGAGTTACCGGCGAGTAGTTTAATGGAGTTTGTGCTCATTATGAGAAGATGGAGATGAGGAATAGAGACAAGATAGTTGGTTGACAACGAAGGTGGGGAAAGGAAAAGAGAAGAAGAAAGAAACTGAAAGGGCCGGGATTTTCAGGATTTTCCGCACACAAAAATTTTTTTTCTGGAGGTTTAGGAGCACGGCTGGACCGGCAGGACACACGGTAGAGCCACCGGGGCGCACGTGTTGGGATGAGTATTTGTGAGAATTTAACGGTTTTTTAAAAGATTTTTATAAAAATTTCAAGTTTCTTTAATTTAATAATAATAACAATATAACAACGACAACATGTCTTTTATAACAATGACTACTAGATACAATTCTATGGCGACGGGCCCATTGTGATCCATAGACTCAACCGCTCCGTCACCATTTCCTCATGTGGATCCACGCTCTGATGCCGCGATGAAGGTAGCAGCAAAGGCGTCGTTGTTCCACTGTTGGCACCACTGCTTGTCCCGCCGGTTGCCGATAATCCGCTAGGAATGCTGTTGAGTGCGGCTGTCAAGGCCCTCTTGCCAACCTTGGAAATGGGACCGCCAATATTACCACTATTGCCTGGACCACTACCACTACCACCACCGCTGCCACTGTCACCGCTCAAGTTGGGGCTGTCAATTCTGTTACCACTCCCACTAATGCCGTTACTGTCATTTTTGTTATCATTTCCACCACTTTCAGCCGATGCACTTACCACAAACTCCAGAAGATTAAGTCCTGTGGCCAAACGTACTTCAAAGCGCGATGAAATGGGTGCATTGGGATCTGCCCAAGGCGATGTGATCGACGATTGGTAAGGTTGCACAAGAGTGCCGTTATGGGTAAGTACAACAAAGTGATGTCGATGGTTAAGAGACTCATTCAGTAGAGCTACAAGAGAAAAGGTATGATGGAAGTATGGTACCCAAAAGGCAAAAGCACGTTCACGGAAATGTTCCGAAACAGGGAAATGAATTTGAAACATGCTAAGCTGCTGCGTGGGGGGGATTGGATTCTTAGACTGGTGGTATTTGCTGATAGACGGAACAAGTGAAGAAAACGAAATATACTTGATGAGCGCATCAGATACTGGCTCCTCCTTAGAACGACGAATCGAACTATAATTAACAGTTGTATCCAGGAGAGGTTTCTCAGGCAAAGCTTTTTCAGGTAATGTAGAGAGTGATCCTGTTGGCACCAAAGTGCCATTTGTCAGAGTCGATGAATCTGAAGGAACAGTTGTCACCAAGGATTGAGGACCTGCTGGTATAGCATGAGAAGATACAGATGCAAGAGTAGGTACAGATGGGACATTTACTTGTGCTGAGATAGCAGATGTCGATAATTTTGATGAGGAAGAAGAAGAAGATGGTGTAGCTGTTGCATTTTTTAATAATGATGGAGTTGGTGTTGTCGTTACCGCTGTAGTTGCAACGGCTGATTTGGTTTGACGTGTAACATTGTCAGGAGCACGCTCTGCTGTAACGGTACGTGGGCGACCGCGTTTTTTAGGAGGGGTTGAAGTAGCCGCCTTGAGATCTGTAGCCTGCTGTTGAGGTTGTGACTGCTGCTTTTTCTGAGACTGTTGCGTTGCTGGTGCTGGTGAATTTTGAGAGAGGTCCTTAGCATGAGCATTTTTAACGGATTTCGGAGGGGATGCAGACTTTGTTGTGGCCATAGAGACGGCAGTAGTAGTCGTAGCATTAATATCGGATGTATTACTCTCTTGTTTATTATTGGCAGGTGACGATGCATTCTTCTGTTGTTGTTTGGATGTACTGATGGTGATTTTTGGCGACGGCTTGTTGTCTTTTTGTGGAACATGCTCGTCGTCTTCCCTGGATTTGGAAGAGGATCTGAGACTGATCTTGATGCGGTGAGAAGAAGGAGCAGGATTCGGTGAAGTTGGAGAGGACGTCGACGAAGATTGATGGTATGATGAATGAGGTTGATCCTCTTGTTGTTCAGAAGATGGCTCTATGAATTCCTGCTCAGAAGCCTTAAGTTTAATGCGCTTAGGCAAAGGTGGAGAAGCCGACCCTGGTTTGAGTTTGATTTTTAACCCAGAGTTTCCATTAGCTTGTTGTTGTTTTTGATCTGCAGTACTGCGGGTAGTACGTGTTTTGGGTGCGCCGTTCACAACATGTATAGTTTCACTAGTATTAGCTTCACTGCTGTTGTCCTCCTCATCCGGGTAATCTTTGGCTGCAGCATAGTCAAACTTGGAGGCCCAATTCAAGAAACCTTCTGGGGGGGTGTTGTTTTCTTCAAGTTGCTTTAAGCTACGGTCAAAACGCATGATAGATGTTTTTTGGAGTGCGATAGAGTCTGAATAAATGGTGCTCTCCGGGTCATTGTATTGTTGGGCATTTTCGAAAATGAGGACCACAGCATCTCGAAAGTTTGTGGGCTCAAAGAACTTGCCATGCCACAAGGAAGTCTTGACATTAAGAATGGAGGTTGGGGATTTGATGATTTTGTAATAATCGGGGTACTCCTTGCGCAATGGAACCTCGACGAAGGGGTCACACATAAATCTACTATTTTTGATTCGGGGTTTATAGTACTGAACCTCGTTAAGGACACGGGCCTCCATGTCCAAAACATTGGAAGCGTAAGACTTAAACTCAGGGGGGATCTTGCGCATCAGATTGAACTTGTGTACAAAACTAAACAGTTTGAGCGAGGTTAGAAAGATGGCTGACCCACGCGTATTGTAAGCCTGAGCATTGCCGCACAACAAGTCAAAGTCATCGAGAATTTGCTGGGAAGAGTGATACGCGCCATTAGAATGTTTGTTGTAAATATCTGAGAGTGAAATAGGCGAAGCAATGGTGACGTAGTAGTCTGGGTAAGCGGACTTGTCCGGCAGCGAGTCAAAGGGTGCGAGGTCTGTTGGGGTGAAAAAGGTCTTAAGAGAAGATATCAGGGTAGAAAAAAACTTGGCCACGACCTCGGGGGGGTCTCCTCCTCGATTGGACTTTTTAGAGTTGGTTCCATCACGGGTTGCCGAAAGACCAGCCTTGGAGGCTTTCCGTTTGGAGGCCATTATTGGTGCGTTATGTAAATTAATATATATTCTTCACAAGAGAAAAGGAATGGAGGAGGAGGGTATGACGGAGTTATTCAAGTTGGGAAAAAAAAAAATAACCAACAATATAACACAACACACACACACAAGCCCGAAGGAATGTTTAAGAAGGAACAAGGATCAAATGACGCGGAGCAGAATTGACTGAACGAGTGCTCGACGCGAATGCTAGAATTAAAATTTTTTGAAAAAAAAAAGGCGGGGAGGGAAAAAAAAAAGTATTTGGGGCCAGTCAAAAAATTTTTCGTGAAGGGAAAAAAAATACCAAAAAGACGCGACTTTTTTTTGGTGGTGGTGATGTTAAAATGGGAGTGGCGCAAATTACACAGTGGGTGGTCACGGATTTTTGTAAAAAGAAAGAAGGAAGAAAAAAAAAAAAAAAGAACAAAGTTATTACGAGACTATTAAACTACCGGAAAAATAAAGGCACAGTCGGTAAGTAAAATTACCGGGTAACATAACGTTTTTTTTATAAACTTAAAGCAATTTAAGCCTAAGGCTTAAGAGAACGCGAGAAGCAAAGGTCCGTCGGCGTGAATTTGCGCGTCTCGGGTGGACGCCTGCCACGCCGCCTTTGATTTTTTGGCAAGCCATGCGCGGTCATTTTCAGACACAGAAGCAGCCGTGATAATCTCCCAATCATCAAACAACCCGTTAGAATCCAGAGAGCTCGAAGATTCTAACTCGGGAGTCGTTGTAGAGCCTGCACCAGGCGCAGTAAACGAAGACGAAGCAGCGCCGGCGCCGGCACCGGCCGTAGCTGCACAACTTGCTTGTTCACCAGAACCAACAGCTGCAGAGGTAGTGCCATTACCAGCAGCACCAGAAGAAGTAGTAGAGAAATTGGTAGGAATAGACTTGGTACCTGCTTGTCGATGCTTGGCCCGAGTCTCTTTGGCTGAGATGGGCCGCGCGGCCGGCGCGTAGTCCGATCGATTATGAGCCGTGTCGAGACTCAAAGAAGCTTGGACGCCGTCAGCTCCATGCAAACGCGCTGCGCCTGCCGGGCGCGTCGCACCAAGGCTCGGTGAGTTTTTGTTGATTTTATTATTGTTTTTGATTGCACTACTAGTTTGGCCAGTTTCTTCACCTGCCTCGGTATTCTGTTCATCATTATTATTATCTTCTTCTTCCTCATCTGTTAATGCATGTTTAGGGTATACACTTCTGCGGCCACGAAGAGCCCTACGAAAATCCTTTGCGGAACGGTGGTTGTCAAGATGCTGTTGGTGGTCAATCTCTGAGTCGGATTGGTCTGGGGATTTTTCAAGTTGCGAGATCTGCTCGAGCTGAGAAACGTCAAGAAGGTGGTAATTCATATAGTTTAGGATTTGAGTCAGCTCTTTGTTTCGCCGAGCAAAATCAGAAACACCATTATGGAAACTATTGGCACCCTCGCTGTCATCCTGTGCGGCCCCGGGTCCGTGCTTAACTCCATTAAGCAGAGGTGTTCGCTCGTCATCCTAAAAAAAAGGTTAGAATGGATTGTCTAAGTTATTTAAAAAAAAAAAAAAAAAGCTTACATGAAAGTCCCAACGTGACCCGCAAAGGCAAGACAAAATGGCGCCCATAATGATTAATGATCTCCAAGTTGGTTTGTCACAATGAAGCGTGATAGGGAGAGGTGAAATATGATGATTAGATGTCAATTAAGATGGATTATGCTGAAAGTAGATTTGGCAGGTTAAAGAAGGTTTGCCTAATGAACGGCCGGGTAACTTGCAATATTTTTTTTTCTTTCCCCCAGCTGTTCAAAAGATGGTTTTTTGTTTATTTGCCGCCAGAGGGCATCAACATTATCAACCTCAACATCTAATCGTCATCTTTATCACCACCAACCACCATGGCCACCCGAACTGCTTCCAAAAGAGTGAGTTATTAAAATGAAAATGTGATTTTATTATTTATCAACCAACTCTTTGCTAACTCTATTATATAGCTTGCTCGTGAATATAAGTCGATCCAGGATACTCCTGTGCCATATATTACGGCAAAACCAAACGAAGCCAACATTCTGGAATGGCACTATGTGCTGGAAGGTCCCCCAGACACGCCATACTTCGGTGGGCAATACCACGGGATTCTTAAGTTCCCTGCGGACTACCCTTATGCTCCTCCTTCGATCCGCATGTTAACGCCATCCGGTCGATTCCAGCCAGGCATGCGTTTGTGTCTTTCTATTTCTGACTACCATCCTAAATCCTGGAATCCTGCGTGGTCTGTATCCACCATCCTCACCGGTCTTATGTCCTTTATGGTGTCGGACGAACACACAGCGGGCTCTATCACAACTTCTGCAGAAACTAAAAAACAGCTGGCGCGTGCATCGCGCAAGTTTAACAATACAAATAATTCTCAGTTTAAAGAAGTGTTCCCGGAACTCGTGGAAGCAAATAGACTGGTTCTAGAAAATCCAGAAGGTAATACTACAGTGACCCCAACACCTGCTGCAGCTACACCAGCGACAGCCCCAACAACAACGACACCTACTACTACTAATACTACTAATACATCTACAACCCCAGAATCTGCAAAAGCTCCGGCGCCGGCGCCGGTAGGTTCAGTGCCTGCGGCCAGCGATCCTGGGGCCAGCCGGCCGAGTGGTGGCGACAACCACAATAACAACGGCATGTCTTTGAGTCAAAAAATTATCTTTGTATCTGTTCTTTTTGTCTCATGGGTCATAGCTTCTCGCATGTTTTCCTAAATCCTTTTTTTTTATTCCTTTTATTCCTTTTTTTTCTTTTCTCTTCCTTTTTGTGTTTATTTCATTTTCATCAAGAATTTACTTTAAAAACAAACACCCATGTATTTTGATTTAATCGAAAAAAAAAATTATATGAGCTACTAGTAAATGTCTCTTTATATTTGACTAGTCAATGCGAGATGTAACAAGCTTAATTATGCCTGGTTGATTCAGATGATTGCATGTTGAGAAGACATGCAACCGCTGGTCCATACAAGGATCCATCGGCGCCTACACTTAGCCTAATATCCACACCCTTGGGGAGGTGTCGTTTTGCAAGTTGCGTTACAGAGTTCTGGCACTGGGCCATGAACCCGGGATACTTGACAACCACAGATCCGCAACAGGCAATCACAAGGGGTGAAAACAATTTTGATGTGGGAATAGGTGGCTGTGGACAAGAGGTGGTGGGGAGGGAAATGAGCTGTGCGAGGGCCACGAGATGTGCGGCCACAAGACTCGCCGCGCGACTCATCACGGCATCAAAAACACGCACAGCCAGTCTTACGGCGTTGTGGTCTGTGTTTTCCAACACGAGACGTGGAACATGTGTTTCCAAATACTTCCTCACCTGTTCCGCATCCTCAAGCGCCGTCGCATAGGCCATGGTTTTTGTACTAAGCCCGTATGGCGGTACATTGTTCCACGCGCTTTTGTTACCGTTACTGACATGTACTAGACACCTACGGACAAGCTCGCCCAAGTGCTTTCCCCCGACTCTTGTTTCCAGCGGCTGGAACCCAGGTCTTTGCGAGGCTGCATCCACCTGCTTATCCCAACTTGTGGTTGGCAAATAGTTTTGATCAAGGTCCTGTGACGTATCAGCGGACCCTCCAAGTAACGAAAGCTCCGTGTTGACAATGATAAACTCTGCAGGACCAGGAAATGGCGAGGGGAGCAGAGCGGCAGCATTTACACCCGTACCTAAAATAAGGGCAATCTTCGTGTACGGGTCCCGGTATGCGGCCGAAAGTAGCACTGCTTCTGAATCGTTAACCACGGCACAGACCTCCATCTGTGGCAACCTTTTGAGACTATTGGCATCCTTCTCAGCAGCATCCGCAAACCCTTGAGCAAAAGCTGCCCGCAAGTCCCAACCTACAATATCGGAAGCGACGCGGGCCCAGCCTTTTCCCATGTCGACAACGGAAGCCGAACGACCGTGGTCTTTGGGAATCACGGGGAATGACCAGGACACTGCGACCGGCCAGCATGTGTTATTGTAGTGTATGTTTCCGTTAATATTTTGGTTTTCTTTATCGCTCAACAATGTAACTGATGCCTCTGTAGTAGTTACATAGTGCTCTGCAACAGCCTCACGAATCCGACCTGCCAGCCACGCAAATACCTCGCGACCACTCATCTGCTGGCATCCACTTAAGTCCCATTCCCGAGACGGGCAGCCGCCTTTTAAGGTATTTGGGTTTGTTTTGGTGCCACCAAGGTCACCCGTCTTCGGATCAACATTAACCAACCCAACACGTAGAGTGGACCCGCCAACATCAACAACAATAATCGGACAAGAAGAATGTGAGGATCGTTCAGAGCTTGTGGGTAGTCGAGTAGAACCACAAACGGCCATGGCTGGAGATGCTCTGTCGGCAAGTTGAGATTGCATGGCCCGGCGTGCTCCGGCAACCACGGCGTCGAGAGCCTCGGGGGAGTGGCCAAGTGCTAAATCGCGCTCAACCTTAAGTACAGCCGCTTGTAATTGACAAGTCATAGATAAAATAAAGAAAATTAATTTATTACGGGGGAGAGAAAAGTTCCTTCTATTAAAATAACGTTTGCATTAAATGGGGTGGGGTGGTTAGTTAGAGACGTGTAAAAGGGATGGTGCGTGCATGGGGACATGAATTATATATATTTTTTTCCAATTTTTTTTTTCATAATTTCATTTTTTAAAACTTCCTTCTTCTTCATCAATCATTTACAGCTTCTCAAGCTGGTCAAGGACAGCCTTGGTGAACTCGGAGGTACCGGTGCTGCCACCAAGATCCTTAGTCTTGAAGGCACCAGCGGCAATGACATCGTAGGTGGCCTTAGAGATTCTGTCAGCGTGGGAATCAAGACCAAGGTGACGAAGCATCATGGAGGCAGAAAGGATCATGGCAGTGGGGTTAGCCTCGTTTCTGCCCTTAATGTCAAGACCGACGTGTCTGCAGCCGGGCTCGAAAAGAGCGTGCTCACGGCCAAGATTGACACCGGGGACAAGACCGGGGCCACCAACAAGGGCAGCACCAATGTTACCAAGAATGGTACCGTAAAGGTTAGGGGTGACGAGAACATCAAACTGTTGGGGTCTGGAAACAGCCTGCATGGAGGCATTATCGACAATCATGTCGGAGTAAGCAACACCAGGGTAGTCCTCACCAACCTCTCTAACGGTGGCACGGAAAAGACCATCAGCAAGCTTCATAATGTTGGCCTTGTGAATAGCAGTGACCTTCTTTCTGTTGTTCTTAAGGGCAAAGTCGTAGGCGAAGCGGGCAATGCGCTCAGACTTGTACTTGGTGATAATCTTGAGGGACTCAACAACGCCGGGGACGGACTGGTGCTCGAGACCAGAGTACTCACCTTCAGTGTTTTCACGGATAAGGACCATGTCAATGCCATTGATACGGGTGGTGACACCTGGAATGTTCTTGATCAAGACGACAGAGGCGTAAATGTCGAGTTCGCGACGGAGAGCAACGTTGAAAGAAGCGTGACCAGACTTCTCAATGGGGGTGTAAAGAATACCCTTAAGACCGACCTTGTTTCTCTTGAGGGAAAGGATGGCCTCGTTAATACCCTCGGAGGAGTCACCAACACCGTGAACATCGATTTCCTCCCAGTCAATGGGGACATTCTCAGCCTTGAAAATAGTCTTGACAGAGTCGGTGATTTCAGCACCAATACCGTCACCTAAAGAGATTAAAGTGTTAGCAGCAACAGCAACAACGAGTTTCGAAGGGCTTCATTTTCTTTTCGGTTATTGGAGGGAATGGTGGGAGGCCATTAGTAGATAAGGGAGATGGGATAGGACAGGTTGTAGACGGGCAAATCACAGAGCAGAATGGGTGACGCAACACATAAATATATACACGCACACAGGCACGAGCGGCGGTACATTTCAAAATGGGAAGACAACTTTGAGGGACATTATACATTAAAGCCGTAATAAAAGACTATTTATCAATATGAAATGACGATATTTCAAAAGCATAAGGAGAATAATTATGAAAAAAAATAATGTTGATGAAATGAAATGTTTGAGGGCTGAGATTGTGTGAGTGGACGGGCCGGACAATTGAGTGTTGTGATTGGTTGAAAGTGTTATGTGCGTGTGTGTGTGGTATTATAAAATAAATTATAAAATAAAAAAAACAACTCAAGTGTGCAACCGCAAAAGCCGCCAAAAAAATAAACAAAAAAATAAAATAAAAAAAAAGAAAGAAAAGACGCTCAAAATTGACCAAAACTGAAATTGAAAATAGAATTGAAAATAGAAGCTGGAATCATTAAAACATACCAGGAATAAGGGTGACGTTGTATCTGCCACCATACTTGGTGGGCTGGGAAAAGGGAGCGACTGAGGCAAGGTGTCTCTTAGCGGCAGGAGCAGCGACTGAGCGAAGGATGGAGGACTTGGGCATTATGAGTTAGTTACAATGTTACAATTGAAAGAAATAGATAAGCTGGTATTCATATATCTTGAACTTGTTTAAGATTGACCAAACAAGTTTCAATTTTCCAAAGATAAAAAAAAAAACACAAAAAAACTCACCTTGGCGAGAGTGTTGCGGAACATTGCTGAAGATGAAGTTAATTGTTTAAATGAAGATATGATGAAGAGTTAAAGAAGGGAGGAAGGGAGATGTTTGAGTTAGTTGAAAGAAGAGGAAGAGGAAAAAGAAGGGAAAACAAAAAAGGGTGGGAAAAAAAGGCAAAAGGGGAGGAGGGGTGGGATGGAGGGGTAGAAATATAGAGGTATATATATATTTATATATGTATATATAACTGTTAAATGTAAATATGTAAATATGTATAGTATAATAGTATAGTAATATATAGGTGTAGTGGTAACAATAAGAGGGCTTTTATTTTATTTAATGCTGCGGCTCTCGGGTTTGCCAACTGCCAGACAGCCAGCCAGCCAGCCAGCCATAAACAACCATAAACAACCATAAACAGCCATTAAACAAACAAAACAGCCAGCCAAACAACCAAATAACACAAACAGCCACGCACCGCACTGCACAACAGCGCCCGCCAACCACCGCTTCCCACACGGCCCCGACTGGCTTTGGTCTGCCATTTCTGGCCTGCCTTGGACTGGCTGGCTGAGGGTTCTTTAAATTTATTATTTATTTCTTTTTTTATTTTTTTATTATTACTATCTTGGACAAAAAAAAAAAAGCGTGCGGCGGTCTCATCACCGTCATGGCCGTGATAGCCTTCCCATTATCCATATTGTACTACCCAATTTATATCAAAGATTACAGAGTATCTAACATATTTGCAATTATTGAAATTATTGAAATTTTTAAGAAATTTAAAGTCTTAACGACTTTAAATACACATATAACAATAATAAATGTGAAAAAAGAAAAAAAGAAAAAAAGAAAAAAAGAAAAAACCTCGAAATTCAACTGATTTTCATTGAGAAAGAAAATACGCGTGCAATTGGGTGTATTTTTTTATAATAAATAATAAATGTGTATGGGTGTAGACATAATTATTTATCAAAAGACGACACACATCAAGATAACGATTAGGACTCAATCACGACTTTTCTCTCCAAAAAAAAAAGCCCTAAACCAACAATTTATATATATACAATGCGCGTCTTGTTCTTGTGAAAGGATTTCAAAGCTTATTCGTCAAATATTTATTAAAATTTCAATGAAATAAAGAAACTAATAAAATAAAAAAAAAGAAAGAAAGAAAGGGTCAAAGATTGAGCGAGTATTTTGGAACCATAATAGATTAGAGAAACAAAAATAAATAAATATATATCCACTAGGGCAAAACGGCATGGCCCGAGTCCGGCCGGTCAGAAATTTCTCTCTTTCCTTTTGTTTAAATAAATTAATTTGACCTTAAAACTAAAGTAAATTCTTTAGTTTTTTTTTGGTTTTAATTTTATATATAAAATCCCAATGTAATGTAAGAAAAACACCGCGTTTTTTTGAGCTCTTTTTTTTATTTTTTTTTTTTTTTCAAAATTCTTTTCATTCATCACAAAAAAGCCGCGTTTTTTTTTAAAAAATTATCGCTAAAAAAATGACCTGCCAGCGCGCTAGAAAGCCACGCCTTGTGTAATAACGACAAACACATACACAAAATATATAAATGAATAGCACCGACAGACATAAAAAAAAAAAAAAAAGACAACAATAACTGCAACAATTGCACACAGACTTTATAAAGGCTTCTGGTGGTGGTTATCACCAAACGCCAAATTTCATTCGGTTCCGCGCGGTAGTTTTTAAGCAAATTACGCACACGTGACACGCATCAAATAACCGGGTGCGGCGATCGAAGGACTGCGGCCTCTGCCATCTGCCAAAACACTAATTTTTTTGTTTATTTTTTATTTTATTTTTTTTTTTCCCTCTCCCTCTTTTAAAGTTTCTTCTGCTTCTTTAGAATCCCCTCCCCCTAACCCAGTACGTCGAAGCGGTTGCACGGCTATTTTTTTTTTTTTTTTTTGGTTTAAAAAAAAATCTCTCTCAGAAATTAAAATAAAATAAAAAAATAAAGAAATAAAGAAAAACCTGGTGTAGTTTTCAGACTGGCACTAACACAAATTAAAATTTTGGTAAACCCTATCCCTCTCGGCCCGGACTTGAGTTTTCAAATAGACGAATCTTAAAAGACTTTTTATATAATAAACTTCATATTTTGGGAATAAAAAAAAGTAAGATTATTTCGTCAAATGTTCCCTCATTTTTAGTCTTTTAACTGTGTAATAAAGTTAACTTCCAGTTATTACAACAATAAATGTGGTAACTTGATAAGTACTTAACCGTAATCTATTTAACTGAAGTTATACTTTTATTTTAATAAGCAAATTGTTAGGATATGGGTTCTAATTAACATTCATAAATGAAACAACCTGAAAAAAAAAACTTGAATGTGAATATTATTAGCATGATATTTTATTCTCTTGTGTTAACCAATTTTAAATTATTTTTTCAATGATTTATTTAAGAAAGAATCTTTTTATAATTTTTTAAACAAATCCATCATGATAAAAATGCATTTCCTGAAGACTTCAATTGATAACAATCTTCCGACATAGAGCACTTCAATTACTATACTTAGTACATTTCAGTCTGTACGGTAACTTTGAGTACTACTATTTTTTTTTTTCACAGGATCTTAGAAGCTCATCCTTTGGCTAGGACTGGAAGACCTTTATATCAAACACCAAGCCTCTTTTTTTTCACCACCACCACCAACACATCAAATTTTTTTTTTTTTTTGAATTGCTCATCCTGTCA
Organism: Magnusiomyces paraingens; assembly: GCF_902498895.1. Classification (NCBI taxonomy): domain Eukaryota; kingdom Fungi; phylum Ascomycota; class Dipodascomycetes; order Dipodascales; family Dipodascaceae; genus Magnusiomyces; species Magnusiomyces paraingens. Next base: position 4,870,192 of record NW_022474068.1, read on the forward strand.
ATCCCATCAACCAGTAAACCATTCCAAAAGCCACTTCAAAATCTTTTCTTGAACCATCTACCTCAAATTCAAATTCACTCTTTCAATAAATACACACTTTTACTATATTTGTCTTTTTGTTTCACTAGATCTAAATCGTTGCCTTTTTCATTACGCTCTAGTAATCCTCCCAACTTACCTAACGTCTATTCGCTCTTCCTATTCACTACCCTAACCCCACACACACAACCACTTAAATACACACATAAAAAAAAATGTCCACACAACAGTCTACTACAGCTGCCGCACGGTCCCTTTACCGCGCAATCTACCGTCAACTCGAGCGCCAACATGTCGCCTCCTCAAAGCTCCACCAAGCCCAGGATCGCAAGAAACTCGAGGCTCTTCGCAAGTATCAACAAATGAAAGCTGCTGCTGCTGCTGCTTCCACTGCCACGAACCCTAATTCTTCATCCTCTTCAAGCACATCTCTTCCTCTCATAGAAGATCCCAGAATTAAACCGTACCCCTCGCAAACCCTTCGATCCTTGTTTCTTTCCCAAACATCTTCAACAGACAACACCCCAGATGAAAAATATCTTGAAGCTATTGCTCTTTTCCTCAAATCACAGCACGAATACAATTACCTTCTGGAATACTACAACGGTTCCACCATTGACGAGACAAAGCGGATAGAACTTTCAGCCAAGCGAGTAGGTTTGGCTCTTCCAGAAGAACCAAAAGAGTAATAATACTCCACTCTTCTTTTGTAAATAATATAGACAACTAAAAATCATTTTGCGGAAAAATTTTTTTAATTTAAAAAAATACTTGATCATAAAAATGTTCCTTCATCTTTTTTTTTTCTATCTAAAAGTTTTATTTTTTTTTTCTTTCCGTGCAACCATAACTATATTGTACACACAAAAAACAACCATTTTTGGCACGTTATAAAAAAAAATCATCAATCGTAAAAAAACATAAATGTCTATCGTAAAAATGCATTTCAAAAAAAAAAAAAAAAAAAAGAGGGGAAATCTCCCTTTTTTTTTTCCTTATTCTTCTTCTGAATGGGGTCATTAAAAATTCGTCAGTCGTTTACCACCACAAATGTCGTCCTAGTAGTCAAAATAACTTCCCTGGTTATCTTCATGCAAGCTTAAATTTCTTCAGAGTGATTTCACGCTGGCGAACAGCCTGCCAGAATGCACCATAACTCCAAGTCAAATCCCGAGCTCCAGTCATGAATCCATCGTATCTGTTGAACTGTTCGCTCAGGTTACCTTCATTATCCTGATGTTCACGAACAACATCCAAAAATGAGTCCGCATAGTCGATAACCATCTTTATCAAAAAGTTGTAAACATCAGAATCTCTGTTAAGAACATAGTCATTAGGATCCGACCAATCAAAACCTTCTTGGCCATTTAAAAACAATCCGTAAAAGCCCTTATTCAAGCCATTAACAACAAGGTTGAAAGAGGTAGGGCGAGAGGCAAGATAGTCAGCAAGCAAGTACAAATTCTGGGAAACAGTAGAAGTGCACAGGAACCATGGGTTACCGACAGAAGTGCCATCACCATTGTAAATATCCTCAGGGTAACGACCAACACCAATGCCAACCATGGATGAGTTAAATCCTAGTTCGGTGAACTTGGCCATACGGACGGAATTGATGGGGTAAAGGTTGCGCATTGATTCAATGTATTGGGAAAGCGAAGACAAAACCTCATCGCTGTAGGGAGGGAATAAGTCAGTAACAGTGCCCTGACCATCCCAGTTCAAAACGTCGAGAGAGTGAAGCGAGGCCAAAAACAAGGCCGAGTCCAAACCAGAACGGTACTCGAGGCCATAAGTCTCAATCAAGTGGCCCCTGGTATTGTTCCAAAACTTTTCTTTAATAAAGGCAGCCATGTATTCAGCTTGGGTTGCATAGTAGGACGCAGCATCACGGTAGCCCATAGACTTTGCAATCTTAGAGCCAGCGACAAGAGAGCTATATTGGACCATGAAGGTGTAGAAGTGCTTGCCCTTAATCTCCTCCCACAAGTCAAAGCCATCCTGGTGCCAGTAAGCAGCCACATAGTCCAGATCGTAACGGACAATATTGTTGAAAATGTCACGGTAAGTATCAAAGGAAACTGAGGAATTGTACTTGACTTCGGTATTAATAAAATTAGAAATAGTGATTGCACGAAGAGCAGGACCATCACGCTGAGGACGACCCCAGTTTCCAGTAAAGGCCTTTCCATCAACTTCAAACTTGGGTTCACCGAGGCCCTGCATGTCAGCAAAAGTTCCGCTTGGGTTGCTGACTCTTTGAATCTTGTGCATCAAGTAAACATAATCGGTAATGATACTCCATAAGGTAGAGTTCCTTGCACGCTGATCAGCATGTTGTAAAACCAAATTATTGATTGAAATTGCAGCATCGCGAGTCCACTAAATTTTTTTTTAGAGTTAGTAAATGGAAATATAAGTGCAAGACAAAACAAATCAAAAAATTGTCCCAAAAAGGAAACCGGCCCACACGGAAGAAAAGTGACAGTAGACATGTGACTGGGAGACTGCGGCTCTTCGTCACCCACCGCCCAGTCTTAACTTTGTGTTTTGAGTATATAGGGGCCCACCAGGTAATAAAGCGTGCCCGGAAAACCAAACAAGAGAGGGCCGGCCGGAGGTAGAGGGAGGAAAAAAAAAAAAAAAAGATAAGGAAATATATAATAAAAACAACATACCTGATAGTAATAATTTGGATGAGTTCTTGAAGGACTAGCCACAACAGTACCTGGAAGAGCATCATCGATTCCAGTACCGTAGCCACCAATGTTACGAATGATGGATTCAAAAGCATAATCGGATTCATTGCTAATCCAATTCTCATAATCGGCTTGTGGAATGAGAGAGCCGATAGAGAATTTTCCGTATTTGGATGAGATTTTTTTAGAAGAGGAAGAAGAGGAAGAAGAAGAAGAGGAAGAAGAAGAAGGGGACTTGAAGATTGGAGTGTTGAGAATCTTTTGTTCTAAAGACTCAACATAGTGATTCAAGTCGATGGGTAGCGCCGATGACAGAGCTACACCTGCTGTGAGTAATAGTGTTATTGGTTTGTTAAACATTGTTGAGAGTGTATTTATATGTATCAGAGCAATATAAAAATCGACTGGTATTAAAAGCAATCAGAGGATGATGATGAAATCAACACAAAGAGAGAGTTGGGAATAGATGAAAGAAATGAGAAAATTTATATAATATATTTTGGGGGTTATATTAAGAAGAAAAGAAAAAAAAAATTAAATGTTCAAGCGGATCCGGGGAAGTTTAAATACTTGGAGATGAGAGGCGAGGGGAGGGGCAAAGTATTTAGTACTGTTATATTAATAGGGGAGAGAGCCCTTGGTAGTAGCAACAGAGCAGGAGTACGCACATCATCACCATCATCGTCACACAGCCAACAAAAAATATATCCTAAAAGCTCTCCACACATCTTAGCAAAAAAATACGATACCTGTGACCGCAGACCCGCAGTCAAAAATATTTTTTTTTTCTATTTTTTCTATTTATTAATATTATTCATTTTATTTTATTTTATTCTATTTTTTCATTCTGAAGAATCTTCACAAGCCGAGGAGTTCTTTTGTTTATTTGTTTATTTGTTTATTTGTTTATTTGTTTATTTGTTTATTTGTTGTTAGCAAGCAAGCAACTAACAAACAAACAAACTTTTTTTTTTTTATCTTAAGGTTATTTTTTTTTAAAACAAAAAAACTCTCTTTATTTTCTTTCATATGAGAATTGAAGATTAAGAAGATTAGAAAGATATTTCTATATAACAGAAATATAGTTTCTTCTTCTTCTTCTTCTTTATTTTATTTTTTTTTGTCGTAGAGCCAATACCGTAGTAGTCTTTTATTTATTTTATTTTATTTTATTTTATTTTATTTTTCCTACTCAAAAGCCCCGAGGAGTTTCCTATGCATTTACCGGCACATGACCTTCGCAGGTGACCGGCCGGTACGCTCACTGCCTTTTTTTTATTTTTATTTTTATTTTTATTTTTATTTCTTCTTACTGCTGCCGCTGCTGCTACTACTGTGCTTAACAAAAAAAAAAAAAAAAATCTGTTGGTTTCATAAGCAACGCCTTCCTCCCCCGTGGCACATGCGCACATGCCCATTTCTTTCTTCCAGAAGAAAAAAAAAAAATTTTAATAAATAAATAAATAAAAAAATTTTCCCCAGACTTTTTCACATTTATGAAAATTTTTTTTTTACAAAATAAAAAGTATTGTGATTTCAGGTCTCGAGCCGTTGGGTCCTTTGACTGTTAATTTTAATTTTATTTTTAATTTTAATTTTTAATTTTTATTTTTAATATTTTTTCATTGATTTTTCACTAATATTGATGTATTAATTTAAATCAACTTCTAGAAGGAAAAAAAAAAATAATAATAATAATAATAATAAAAAGGGTATAAAAATTACCCGCGTTGAAAAGATTTTAAAGAAGATGGTGGTGGGTCAGTTGAGCGAGCCGTGGTGTGGCGGTTGATTTGTGGAGAAGCCGATCGGCCAACATAATAATTTTTGGCTTTAGAAAAATAAATAAATAAACAAATAAACAAATAAATAAAAATAAAAATAAAAATAAACAAACCACAAGCCATTATTTACTTTTTAGACAAATTAAGAGTCGAATCAAAATTAAAACTTTCATTGACCATTTCACATTCTTCAAGACCCAAGGCTCCTTTTTTTTTTTTTTTTTTTTTTCTAGTTTTCTTGTAAAATAAAAAATAAAAAAAAGGGGTACAGAGAAAGGGACCAAACTGGTTGTTGGCTGAGTTACTGACTACCTGACTACCAGGTCAGTTGGCCAGTTGGAAAGCTTTGTGCCTGTGAAGAACAAAAAAATAAATAAAAAAAAGGCGGGGAAAAACAAACAACAAATCGACTTTAAAAAAAAAAAAAACTCCCCCACAGATCAGTTACATCATCATCATCATCATCATCATCATCGTCGTATTAAACCACCTGAATCATCCTTAGTATTAAAATCAATCATTTTAATCTTAAACATCTTGAAAGAAAAAAAAAGAGTCAATTATCCCCCACAAAAAACCCACCTTTTGTTTTCCCTCTTTATTTAAGTCTATTTACCTTTTAAAAAAAAAATCAAAAAGGTTTCTTATTTTTCCCTACACTCCTCTCCCCCTATTAAACCAAAGCGCTTATATTCACCTATTGTTATTGTATTTATTATTATTAAGACTGTCGCGTGAAATTTTTAAAAATAAGTCTTCACCATCAACAAATAAGAATCCATGAAAGCTGAAAAAAAAGTAACCCAGCGGCATACCAGTGGGCATATCCCACCTGTTTATCTTCGCTATTGTGTTTGCAGATATATATACATGTATATACACACCTCCGTACTTTACATTTCTCACATCATATGAACACAACCATTCTTTCTGTCATATTGGTTAACTTTCTATTTATTTTTTTCTTTTTTTCTTTTTTTCTTTTCCCGCCTTATTATACACTTCTTTTCAAAAAGCAACTCGGATCCCTATCATCAAATATCTCTTGCTTTTTTTTTTTTAAAAAAAAAAATAATTCTTAAAAATAATATTAGAATGATGATGAAAAATTTTTTTTTTCACATGTATTAACCTCGTCTGTGCGCACATCCTTTGCGCATACATTCTTTAACTATTATATTCGCACAAGATCAAATGAAATAAGATGCAATAAACCAATAAAATGCCAGAATATACTTACAAAGTACTCTGTAAACAATTATAAGCTTATATCTATTCATCCATTCTTCACTTAAAAATTTTTCATCGGGTGTATTCTCATATTATCCCCTTCCCGTATCTTTTTTTTTCTTTTTAATCTAAGAACTTTTATCCATATCCTTCTGTTTTTCATGTATTGCTTAAAATTCCTTTTTATTCTCGCGTATTTTTTCCTTCAAGAGGGAATGTTTCCCGAATAGGTAATTTATTCGCAAAGAAAAAAAATTTTCAAACAGAATTTTTTTTTTCAAAAAAATATAATGTATATACTTAATACATTTTTTATTATTTCTTTTTTTTTCACAAGTCAAAAATAAAAAATAAAAAATAAAAAATTTCACCCTTTCATTATCCCCACAAAATAACTCCTTAACTTCATTTAGCATTAATTGCTAGCTTAGATCCTGATCTTTTTTTCATTTTTCCCCACACTTTTCTATATATTTTTTCATACATCCATCTATCCAATCGGTTCATTGCTATCCTTTGTTTATGCTTACTGCTTGGTCAAAAAAAAAAAAAAACCTGGGGAACATAACTTAACTATAAAAAAAAAAAAGAATGTCAAACTCAATCTTTCATTCGCTAGTTAAATCATTTTCCCTCGTCTTGGCTAAGTTATTAATCACTATATCGACTCCGTAGGTCACATCTTAACTATTAATTTTAATTTTAATTTTAAAACAAAACAAAACAAAACAAAACAAAACAAAACAAAATAAACCTCTTAATACCGTCCTTGTGACAAGAATTAAATATATATATTTCCTTACTTTAAATAGCCACATTTATTATTTACGCCATTTGTGCACTGCTAGCTGAGTAAAAAAAAAAAAAAAATTTTAATTCCAATCATTTTCATGACGTTTTGTTTACGTATATAGGTATTTCTTATAATGGTGGTATAGTGCTCTCTATATTTTCAGCTACCTTGGTATATTATTCTCATCCTCACTTCTCTCAATCTCTCATCATCCTCTTCTTCTTTTTCTTCATAGTCATCATATACAAAGTTCTTCCATCTCTCATTTATTATCTTCCAAAACCTTGGACAGTTCCGAGGCATCTTCTGCTGTCTTTACTCTTACCATATGCTGCTTGGGTCCATCACCAGTCAACTCCACAATCGTCACAAGGGTCTTATTCGCCTTGTATGAAAACCCCTTGTGCAAAAGCACATTTAAAAGAACTCGTCCACCTCCATCAGCCCGTACAACAACTCGGCTCTTTTTTGTCTCTTTATGTTTCAGCACACGCAGTAATCCAATTCCCTCAGCTTGCAGCTTACCTTCAGCATTGGAATAAACTTTTGCCTTTTTCTCATATAAAGAATCCTCATTCTCTTCTCCAGGCCCCTGGGCTGTGAAATTTGTAGACTCCCCGCTCTCCTCAGCAGCTACTTCCCCATCTCCCTCTTCCTTAGATCCTTCCTCATTAGTCGACGCTGTAGAAGGTGCTGTTGTAGTAATAGAGGCTGGTGCTGGTGCTGGTGCTGGGCTAAAAGAAAATGCAGGTGTTGTGCTAGTAAATGATCCAAACCCACTGGAGCCACCGGCTGTACTACCAAAAAGAGGTTTGGTTTCGGCACTCTTATTGGCAGACGACGAGCCAAATTGAAACGCAGGAGCCGTTGGTGTGGTTCCAAATAACCCAGATTTGTTACTAGTGTTGCTATCAGAAAATACAGATGAACTAGACGATGCTTTTTCGAATAAACCACCTGTTACAGGTGCCGCCGGAGTTTTGCCAAACAAACTGGGCTTGTTTTCAGATACTGTATTGTTATTCGCAGAGGAAGAGAAGCTGAACAATTTAGACCCCTCGTTTGTCAAAGCACTCGTCGTAGTTGGTGGCTGAACTGGGTTCGCAAAAAAAGACTTCTGAGATTCGGTATCAGAAGAGGACAATGACTTGGTGTTAAAGTTGATACCTTTCTCAGGTCCCCAAGTATGATTATTTTCTGTTGCTATCTTCTTGGCTCCTTCTTTATCTGTGCCAAATAATAAGTTTGATGTAAATAATGGCTTGGGCTCATCGCCCTTTTTTTCTTCAGACTCCTTTGTTGCAACTGCTAAAGACTTGAAAGGCGATTCTGTTTTTTTTGCAGGTTCTGAAAATTTAAAGGGTGATTCTATTTTTGTCGCAGGCGCCACAAACTTAAATGTAAGTCCGGGCTTATTATCGCGCTTCTTCTCCGCATCAGAAGTCGTCGTCTTATTGAAAACAAATGGAGACGGTTCAACACTATCCGTGGGTTTAAAAACAAACTTTAACTCCTTATCTGCAGGTCTGTCGTCATTGGCCTTCCCTTCTTTTACTTCCTCTGGTTTGCTACTCGACGCGTTTTCAGGTTGCTCTTCAGTAGTCTTGTTTGCTCCAAAGTTAAAAAGAGGCTTACTATCTGTAGTAGATGTTGTAGTACTCAAAGATGCCTTGCTAGGAAGAGATGGTGTGAACTGAAATGAAGGAGTAGGTACAGAAGATGTATATGTTGGGTTTGATAAGGCGGGTGATGAACTCGACGTGCTTTCAGTCTTAATATTTTTGGCAAATGTCAAGTACTTTTCAACGGTTGAAGAATAGTCGCCATATAAATTGGAATTAACAAGTTCCGAAAGTTTGCGCTCAAATTTCTCGTTAAGAGCACGGAATTTAATCTTCAAATCATCATTATTCTTTTGGTGAGTAGAAGATGTCGCTATGTTCGAGCTAAAAAGTTTGCTAGTAGAATCTGTATTGCTTTCAACTGAAGTGAATGTTGGGCTCGACGCACTGGCTGTGCTAAAAAGACTGGATCCTGTCGAAGAAGTTGTAGTGGCACCCACACTTGAGAATTTAAATCCACTGGATGCAAAGGGATTACTAGCAGGCTGTCCCTCTGTCTGTGCTTGTGGAAATGATCCTTTTTTCACATTTCTAAATTTCAAAACTGCAATTCTTTTTTGTTTGTATATGATTAATATAAAATGTACATTGATCTATAATGTATACATGAATATATAAATGAATATATCCACTACATCATTTTCTCTCTCACTTACTTGCGCTTTGAAAGTGTCTCAGGGTCTGCAAGACGAACAGGGTCGCTTACTTCGGGAGAGTCGTCTTCAGGGTTATAACTACTTATTTGATTCTCACTTTGACGTTTCCCCATTATATTGATATATATTGATATATATTGATTGCTTATTTCTGCTGTGGGAAAATGGCGGGCTCGCAATGCTAATTTAGATGCCTCTTCGTCTTTCAATGTCACGGTGTCGATATCACCACCCTCTTTCAAAAATTTTTGTTAATGCAAAATACATTAGTCATTATTAATAATATAATACTAAATTATTTCACTTATTTACTATTATTTAGGGTTAAGCCCTACATTTTTTTAGAGATATTTTTGCTTTCCTTATTACACTTTGTTAAATATGTGACACAATTTTTCCACAAGTAAAATTTTTATTGTATGACTGAATATTCTCTGTACTAATGTTTACACAGTAATTTGTTATACACTCCTCGAAACAATCCGAGCCACCCTTTTTTCATTTTTTTTGGACCTTGTGAACCTTGCCTTCTACTTCACGGTTTTAGAAAGACACAGCATCCTTGAGTAACAGTACGTGAGATTACTATACATTGCTTTTACAGTCGATTAAACCACTTTTTTTTTGGTATAACTATTATCATGAATATGGACATTTATTGAATTAATGATACCTTTATTGCCTGTTATTTTAACACCAGTTAAATATTTTTACTGGCTATGATATCTTTTTTTATACCTTGAAAGTGGCGACTGTCTTTGAATATGAATATTTTATTAACATTTTAACTTAGATGCCACCAAAAATTCAACAATCTAAGGCCGCCAAGGCCGCCGCTGCTATGGCTGGTGGAAAGAAGTCTAAGAAGAAATGGTCGAAGGGTAAGGTTAAGGATAAGGCCCAGCACCACGTTATCCTTGACCAACCTCTTTACGACAGAATCTTCAAGGAGGCTGCCACTTACAAGCTTGTCTCTGTCTCCGTCCTTGTTGACCGTCTGAAAATCGGTGGCTCTCTTGCCCGTGTTGCCCTCAGAGACCTTGAGGAGCAGGGCGTTATCAAGCCTGTCATCAAGCACAGCAAGCAGTACACTTTCAGTATGTTTTTGTGATTTTCTATTGTTGATTTTAAACTAACTTTAATTTTAGCCCGTGCCACTGCTTCTGAGTAAATTTTTTAACTATAATTTTAATGCTTGTAAAATAAAATAAAAATCGGGTTTGTTTTTTCTACTATTTTTTGAAGTTTTTTGTAGTCTTTAAATTGTGTTTCTTTAAGAGTTGCTAAATCAAAACATTCTTAATACCGAAGAAATTTTGAGTTATTCCAAATAAATATCATCTGGGCATTGTTATACAAGGGTTTTTAAACGATTTAGTTAAACGTCAAATTGATGTTGAGAATTTTTTTTTATCTCAAATCTATTGCAACCAAAATCATTAAGCCTCAGCCTATTTTTACTTTTTCAAGTTTGTCTTATTCTCAGACTTCTCACATCAGACATACTTATCTCATAGTAGTATTGACATTGATAAACAATTAGTTAACAAATGCTTATAACTGATTTTGTGTTAATACAATGTTAGTTACTAACTAATTTAGATTTGTAATTACATCTGAAATAAAATAACAAGATTTTAATTAAAAGTTTTCTGTGGTCCATAGAGTAAGTATTATCAAGATACCTGTTTAAGAATTTATAAGGCGGTGTTTATCATGGTCATGATAAATGATCATCAACATCATAAATTAGCCGAGAAATTTATTACATCGTTTTTTTAGCACCATATGCTTTTTAATTAATATTTCTTTTAAATATATTTGAGTTTATTGTATGATTCAATTTAACTGCACTGCGATAAATAAATAATTTTTTCTAGAATAAAGTGTTGGCAAAATAAAATCTCGCTTTACATTTAACAAATAAATATTTGGGTAATTGGTGTTCTTTTGCAATATTATATTAAAAGCTGAGCCAAAATTCTGGATAAACCTAGCTAGTTAAAAAAACTATAGTTTTTTTAATTTCTTTTTAATAACAGATAAAGCTGTATCTTCTATTTCAAAAAATTAAAAAAGCGATTAGTTAGAATATTGAAAGACAGATAACTAGAGAATAGTTAAAACAATTTCTTAACTTATATTTTAAACAAAAATTAACTTTTACTATGATTTATTTGCTCATTATGAATCCCTAAGGTTTCCTACATTCATATACAACCCAATTAATCAATTTAATGTATTCAGTGTCTAAGTTTCTGGTGTTGCAAGAAATTAGCCATTAGCCATTAGCCATTAGCCATTTAAATATTTGCATTAATACCAATATTGGAATAATCTATGCCAACAGTTAAATGAGAAACACAATTGTTAAAAAAGTGTGAGAAGAGGCATATTTGTGTCGATAATTTTAATTATTCTTCTTTACATTTCACAAAAAAAAAATGGTTTCTGACTGAAAGATGACTAATCCTTTCCCCATTCTTTTTTTCTCTTTCTTCGAGCTGTATATAAACTGTACATTTTTAGGGTAAACCCCCAAAAAATTCATGGAAACAGAGCCTAGATGTGAGCGTAGCGAGCCACCATTTTTTGAAAAAAAATGTCAACACCAACAATACAAACATCATTCGAATTACAGTTACGAATAGCAGTAGCACAGGTAAATATTTAATTGCAAATTATATAGTAGCACGGGTAATCAACTTGTCTATATTACATTTCCGTAGAAAAAAAATTAGTTTTCTTCTAAGCACCCCTATTATGTTTATGTAATCCCTAACCCATAATTTAAACAACAGAACCTAGATGTGAGCGTAGCGAGCCACCATTTTGTGAAAAAAAATGTCAACACCAATACTAACGTCATTCTAACCCATAATAATTATAATTAAATAACAGAGTCTGGGCCTGATCACTTTGATGACTTTGATTAGCTTTCTTTTTTTTGTATATATATTGCCAACAGCACTATTACTTAATTGCGAATAGCAGTTACCAATCACAGTTACGAATAGCAGTAGCACGGGTGATATTAAATTGCGAATAGCTGTTACGAATCGCAGTTACGAATAGCAGTAGCACGGGTGATATTAAATTGCGAATAGCAGTAATATTCAATTGCGAATTGCAGTAGCACGAGTAAATAGCAGTGATGTTTAATTAAAAATTGCAGTAATACTTAATTGCAAATAGTAGTAATATTCAATTGCGAATAGCAGTAGCACGGGTAAATAGCAGTAATATTTAATTACAAATAGCAGTAACACTTAATTGCAAATTATAGTAGCACGGGTATAACTTGTTAATGATAACATTATAGTTAAATTATCATTGGTTTAAGAAATAATACACCTGGTTGTTAGCCACTGTATTAAAAGTAGGGTAAATAAGTATTAGCCCTAATAATTATAGGTTACCCGGAGTTTAAATAATTAATCACAATAAGAAGAGAAAATTTTTTTGAAAAGTATATATATAAGACACTTCCTCTTCTTAATCATTCTTATATATATAGTAGTAATTCTGTTATGATGTTTTTCTCTGATATTTTCCATAATTAAAGGTATGTAAATAACTAAGTTTTGTTCCAGTTTTTTTTATTTAAGTGATTATCTACAAAAAGATATCTGAGGATGTATATGCAGGACTACTTGTATTTAGGAATTCTTCGTTTATGATTTATAAATAAATTCTTTGGCTTTGGTTTTTTTTTGATTTATTAACAATAAATTCTAACTTGTTCAAAAGGTATTTATTAATTTTTTTCTTTTTTTTTTGCTGTAAAGCTTGTCGAGATGAATGTTTTCACAAAACTTCGTTCTAGCGAATCTCAAAAATTTCCATGAGCTTGAACATACATGCATCACCATCTGAACTATCACCAGTTTTCCAGTTTTTTTCAATTGATTGAAATCTCAATATTTAATATTCTAACTTTTTTTCAGGATATTGTAAAAAATATATCTGAAAGTTTTTGGTACGTGGTTTTTTTAAGAATCTGCATTTAATGATTGAATGATGAATAACTTTTTCAGTTCTGCTTCTGAGAAATTCATGAAGACAAACAAAAATACCAAAAGCTCACTGAATCAATCTTAAATCATCTATGTTTTTTTAGTATTTTGATCAATCTCTAACCTGAAATTAGGACTTCGTTTTATTGTAGTTAAATTTTTAGTTTATATAAAAATATCATTTTTTGTATGTTTACCCTGTCTATATTGTACTTGCAACTTTCACTACTGTAGAAAACTTGGATAAAATTTGGAAGATAGAAATTATTGGAAATTAAAAGCAAAGATATTTTAGAGGTTTTGTTGTGGTCTATGCTGACAGAAAAGCCCTTAAAATATTTTTAATTCTTAATGGTGATGATGGGTTGTATTAAACTACGAATTAATTAAGAAGAGGAATGTTTTTATTTGGAGAAAAAGCAAAGTCTTATAGGTGGGCGGATACTCTTAATTCTGGGAATATATCAGCCTATGGCTTTTTTTATTGAAAGACTGGTTTATAATCAGTAAGTTATTATGAAACGGTAAATTTACCGTTCCAATCTTTTAAATAAATGTTTGGAATGTAGGCATTGTATGAGTTTCTGTTACTATATGTGTGACGGAACTTGTTGTAATTGTAATATACTGTTTGGTAATAACGGGTTTATTGGGATAAGCATGCAGTCAATTAAGTCGATCAAAGTTATCGTTAAGAAGTTAAAAAAAAAACTTCCATTATTTTCTCAAGAGAAATAAATCTTTTTAATAGATTGTTTGGTCAAGTTTGTTACTAAAATATTCAGGTTACAGGGTTGCCAGTTTAAGCATGACAACAGATTATCAAGCTGCTGTTATACCTTTTGGTTTTACTTCATAACAATACAACGGTTAAACTTGTAAGTCTAAAACTTTAGAGGGGTTCTACTAATGGGTTGTATAGCCCATCATAATTACCCCAGAATTAATCAAGACACATTTTGATGATTACGTGGTCTATTGTTTTGATGAAATCATTAGATAAAGTGCATAAGTAAATAAATATTACATAAGTTAACTTCTTCATTGCAGGTGATTGTTATTATATTGAAAAAATAGGCATATGCTTAATTATTCTTATTTTGGTTTTGGAAGGATTCAATGCCTTCTCTAATATAACCAGAAATTTGCTGGTTTTGGGAATCAGACAAATTGACGTTAAGAACATTCTTTTCAACATACTCGACGCCCTTGTCAACGTAGTCGGCTTTGTAAGTTGTTTTCTGTTCAACTTGGGCTGTATTCCCATCCTCACTCTTAGAAACTGTAGTCTCTGATTTGACAGACTCACTCTGAGGTTGATCTTTGAGTTGATTTTTAACAAAAGAAGCAGCTTGATCAACAAACTCATTATTAGATCCTCCTAGGGCACCTGAAATTTTAGAGGCAACACCGTCGACAGCGGCATCCTGAGCGGCATTTTGGCCAGCTTTTTGAACTGCATCTTTAAGAAAATCCATTTTGAAATTAAAAGTATGTATTGTAGGAAAAAAAAGATATGAGAAAGAAAATTGATTTTTTTAAAAAAAAAACAGAAAAAAGTAATAAAATGTGAGAGAAGAGTAAGAATTAGAAAAAAATAATTCGAGGGGGAAGAAGGTATTTATAGTTGGCAATGACTGCCCCTTTTCAACTAAGGCGTCTCTTTTTTTGCGGCACTACTTGAACGTGGGCAAATACTATTGAGGCTTCTTGACCAAAATACTATATTCACTACAATGATTTAATTGACTTTCTACTTTCTTTAAAAATAAATTATTAATCAAAATGAAGTTTTTACCAAATGCTCACTGAAATATAATAAAAATCAATTGAACAACAATAACACAGATACTTATTGTATAGATCGACAAATAACTATTTACCCGAGTGTACTGCTGCTAGCTTAATAGTACCACAAAGTGCTAACCAATTGATGTTTACGAAAATATGATTAAAACCGGTACTAATAGTTTACCCTATGAACCTAAGCAAAAGAAATGGTAATTGTACTTACTTTCTTGAAAATATAAGTTAAAATAATTTGATCCCTCTGACGCCTCACAAAAAAAAAAAAGATAGAGCATTAAAATCAGTTTCATTTTATTGTTGTGTTAGTTATTTTCAAATTGTATATTTTGGACTAATAAAAATGATCATTTAACATTATCTAATTAGATGTAATATTTTTCGTTACATTATTACATAATACTTTTTTTTGTTTGTTTGTTTGTTTTTTTGTATTTTTATTTTTATTTTTGTTTGTTTATTTGACTTTAGATATTTAAGAATGAGCGAAACCGTAAATTATACAGTACTAATTAATACTACTACTTTTTTTCCCCAGTTTGTTAACAATATTTTCTAAATACCTTTTACCTGGTTATCTCATGTCGGTATCTAAAGCTTTAGATCAACATTTTTTGAATTTAAAATATGTCACACCCCTTTCCTTTTTCTCCATTATCACCGAAAACACCTACCAAAGGGTCTGGTGCTTCACTTAACTTCTTTGTAAGTCAAAGTGGCCACAATAAGAATAAGCAGAGAAGTTGCTCTCAAAATGATGTTTTCTTTCATTCTTCGCCTAGTAAAATGCCTTCTATCTCTCCATTGTGCTCACCAATGTTTTCCCCAAAAAAACGTATAGAACGACCACTATCCTATTTGAAAAGCCCGGAAAAAGCTCGCGAACATCGTCGAATAGCAAACCAACAACGTATTAAAGATCGAATACGAAATAAAAATATGGAAAATATGGAAAATGAGTATTCCCAAATTACTTACTTAAATTATATATCACAACTTGAAAAAGAGTCTCAAAAACACATAATATCGCCGGAAGAAGCTGAGAAAGCCGCACTGGAAATTCAACAAGAAAAATCACAATGTCATGATCAAATATTTCAAAACTTAAATGAAGCTGATCTTTTTGAAGCTTCTTTAAATGAGGAACTTGAAGTTACGGAATGGCCATATTTCGAAGAAATGGATATTGATGACGACGAGTGCTTGCAGCTTTAAAATTTCTAAACAAATTTAAACACCTTTTAGACACTTCTTGAACGTTAATTAACAAATATTACTAAACTAGTTTGTTTATTTTTTTCTGAGCCATGTTAAAATTTTAACATGTCAAAAATTTAATGAGAAAATAAACAATAAACAATAACGAAAATTTCCTTCCTTTCTCTCTTTCGCTTTTTTTATTCCCTCCATTTTATCTTTATCTTATTTTTATTCCTTTTCTTAATTGCTCATTTGACAAATTTGTTATTATATTTTTTTTTCTTTTTGGGATTTCTTAATATTAAAATGACTTCTAATAATCCGCTAGAAGATCAAAACGCATTGGATTATAATATTGGAAAACCTGATTTTATATCTGAACTTCTTTTCTTAGATTTCAATAATCCAATGCATATTTTGTATCGGGTTAGATTAAGAGTAACAATGATGGATCATATTTTTTTCCTGATAAACTATTTAATAATTATTATAATGATAAATTTTGAATCTAACCGTGTTTTTTTTAATAGAGAGTTGCCTGTACGACGGTTTCCTTAATGCGTGGATCCATTTTATATAGCTTTCGCCAAGCTGCTTATTCTTCAGATGTGATTCCCTTGGACTTACTTAGGTTTTTAAAGGATTGCTTAATGGAAGATGCTGCAGTCTATAATGTTCCTATCCACTCAAATTTTGAAAAAGTATTTGAGATGTTACTTTCATACGAGTGGAAATCGCAATTTTTTTTTGAGTGTAAACGTAATTAAAATGAAAAATATAAAATTTAAGCCATGTTACATAAATTACATAATCACATAATTAAAACGAAAACAGAAAAAAACCAATCATAATAATGATTCCATCTATAGCTTCTAGCAACACCACCTGCTGATGACAATGTATAA
Organism: Magnusiomyces paraingens; assembly: GCF_902498895.1. Taxonomy (NCBI): domain Eukaryota; kingdom Fungi; phylum Ascomycota; class Dipodascomycetes; order Dipodascales; family Dipodascaceae; genus Magnusiomyces; species Magnusiomyces paraingens. Next base: position 4,886,942 of record NW_022474068.1, read on the forward strand.
GTCGATGTTTTGTGTGCAGGAGAAGGAGAAGAAGAAGGAGAAGAAGGAGAAGAAGGAGAAGAAGGAGAAGAAGGAGAAGAAGGAGAAGAAGGAGAGGAAGGAGAGGAAGGAGAGGAAGGAGAGGAAATGCTATATGATGTCGACACAACTGAAAATGGTGAGGCGTTCGATGAAAACTGAGATTCTAACGTTATTTCAGGTGTAAAAATATATGTAGAATAAGAAACAGAGTTGGGTGTGCTCAAAGGTAATTTTAATGTTAAAGTTGGAGAATTTTTGGCAGTAGATGAAAAGGAATTTAACCAAATTGATTGATCCTGAATACTTTTTAAAAAGGAAACATCAGAAGATGAAATTTCTGAAAAATATTGTTCAGTTGATAACTGATAAGGGGTGATACTATGGGTTTGTGGTTTAATAGCCGATATTCCAATTATGTTAGGCATATCAACAGCGACAGATAAATCCAGATCATTGGATACTACTGTTCCATTAGCTAAAACATAACTGTTAACTTGAGCAGGTAAATTAATGGAAGTATGAGAATTGCTAGACTTGAGCGTATTAATTTCAAAAAGCGAATTAATAGTATCAGGAGTATCAATTTTAGCAGGAGTATCAATTGTAGTAGGAGTATCAATTGTAGTAGGAGTATCAATTGTAGTAGGAGTATCAATTGTAGTAGGAGTATCAATTGTAGTAGGAGTATCAATTGTAGTAGGAGTATCAATTGTAGTAGGAGTATCAATTGTAGTAGGAGTATCAATTGGAGTAGGAGTATTACTTAAATCAGGTTCATAAATGGAAGCAGAATTATAACCAGTATTGTGACTTTCAATAATAGCCGTTTTGTTTATTGCTTTTGGAGCTATAACAGTAGAAGATGCTATTTTATCTGAAACACTTAATAAAGTGACATACGTTTGTGTCTCTTGATTAACTGTTTCTGAAAATAAAATTTTCGATGATATTGTATGTAAAGAAAAAGTAAAAAGAGAAATCTGATTTGAAACTTGTGATAACTTGGAAAAGATTTTAGAACTTGAACTAGTATCTTCGATAGACTTAGAATTTAACACAAATGAAGACTTAGAGCTGAATTCATTAGCTGATTGAATTGAACTTGATTTAAATGGGTGATTAATATCAACATTTGACAATTTCTCTGAAGGAATCAAAGTTTCTTGATTAGAGTATGCTGTAATAATCTCTGTTGGTGCAAATTCTGAAAGAGATGATGATAAACCTTCAGACGTAAACGAATAAGTAAGCTTTTCAGGAATTTCAATCTCAGTATTTTGCACATGACTAATAAATTTATCTGAATCTCCAGAAAAAGTATAATGATTATTTAAAGAAGAATAATAATTTGGCGCAGTAGTTGGCTTATCTTGAGCTATTTGTAAAGATACAACAGAAGTTCGAAATTCCATTGCATTTGTGATATTAGTGTAGTTAACAAATATGGGAGCGGGTAATGGTGACCCCGATGAAATCGATGTGAAAATCAAAGTCTTTGATTCAATAACAGGGATTAACTCCGACGTTAAATTAAAGTACACCTGAGGAGTTTTAACGGAAGCATTCTTTGCTGATATCATGTGATAAACTGATGAGTTATGTTTAACTGAAACTGGGCTGGTCAAATTTCGATCAGTATTACTATTATGGGGCTGAGTGTCTGAGGTAATAATAGAAGGTGCTATTGAAGTGACAGGAAAAAGAGATATTTTATCTTTAGTGAAAGTCGGTATAAATACAGTTGAATGCTTTTCTTTAGATACATTAAATGTAGGAGTTGATGATGTTATATAGGGATATATAGTAGCTTGAAAAGTTAAGTTAGCTAAAGATTTGTTCCATGAAGTAATGGGAGACAAAGTAACACCAGAAGCCCATTGCATTATTGATGTATTAAAACTCTTGGTAGGGGTATTAGAAGTTAAATTAGGATAAGAGTCAGTAATAAAAGAGTTAATAGAATGAAAAGAATAAATTATGGGGGTTGATTGATTTATGGAAACGAAGTGAGAATCTGTTTTATTATAAAAGGTAGTGACAAACGGATGGGGAGATAATGATGAAGCATTCAAATTTGATGTTGATAAAGTTTTATTTTTATTTTTATTTGCCATGCTTGGAAATGAAATTGTAATATTTGGCAAAACAATTGTTGGCGTTGGAGAAGGAATAGAAATACCATCAACACATGATATTGTAGTATTTGAAACATAGTTTGTAAAGATTGAAGTTGTTTGAGTGATATTTTCAATGTCAAATGATTTAGTGATTAAACTGGATTCATTATTTAAAGAAGTGGTCGTATCAAAGGAAGGCGAAATGAGTGTAGAATATTCAAATGTCTCGATGAAAACAGTTGTCAAAGTCACAAACCTTATGTCAGAACCATTTGAAGATATGATATTAGTGGAGGGATTGATAGAAAGACTGCTTCGGAACGTAGAATTTAGAAAAAAAGGCTTTTTGAAAGATTCTTCAACACTTGAAGAAATCATCTCATTGTTGATACTAGCTTTGTTAATGATCTCCGTCAAAAAGCTTGTGCAAGTAATATATTCAAAGTAAGAGCTTGAGGGTGACTGTGTACATTCATTCATGTTGTTAGATGTACTTGTCTTAGAAATTTCTTTAATATTCGAAGTTAATAAAATCTGAACATCAAAAGAGGTAGTCGTTAAGGTTTCACGTTCATTGGATTCACCAGTTTCAAAATGATGAGTAAATATTGTATATTCAAATCCTTCTGAAGACAATAATTCTGAGAATGATTCTAATGATGTTTCTTGAAATGGTCCTAAGGGGGGCTTTGAAAATATTTCAAAATCTGATTTAAAATGTGATTCCGAAATCGATTCTGGTAATTTTTCTAAAGTGGTTTCAAGAGTTAATTCAAAAGAATTTCCCGGTGATGGCTCAAAAAATGAGTGTGAGTAGGGTTCAAGAGATATCTTGGGCGATTTTTCTAGAGATGACTCTAAAGAAGACATAGGGAAAAGTTTAAAAGATAGTTCAGAAGATAGTTCTAAAAACGGTTTAAGCGAAGACTCTGGTGATGGTTCCGGGGATGGTTCAAGAGATAGTTCTGTAAATGATTGTATAAATGGGTTTGTGGGTGACCCTAAAGACGAGTCAATGGGTGGCTCTGGAGATAATTCTGTACATGATTCTGAAGATGGTTCTGGAGATGGTTCTGGAGATGGTTCTGGAGATGGTTCTGGAGATGGTTCTGGAGATGGTTCTGGAGATGGTTCTGGAGATGGTTCTGGAGATGGTTCTGGAGATGGTTCTGGAGATGGTTCTGGAGATGGTTCTGGAGATGGTTCTGGAGATGGTTCTGGAGATGGTTCTGGAGATGGTTCTGGAGATGGTTCTGGAGATGGTTCTGGAGATGGTTCTGGAGATGGTTCTGGAGATGGTTCTGGAGATGGTTCTGGAGATGGTTCTGGAGATGGTTCTGGAGATGGTTCTGGGGATGGTTCTGGAGATGGTTCTGGAGATGGTTCGGGAAACGACATCAGGGCCGTTTGTTGAGATGGATTAGAAGATGATGTAATAAATGATACTGAAAAGACTTCAAAAGATGATTCAATAGATGATTCAATGAAGGATTCAATGGAGGATTCAATGGACGGGTTCAACGATAAATCTGTGGTAAGTTGTTGGGAAGATATAAATTCTTGCAAAGTAGAACTTTTAGAAGTGCTTCCAATATAGTACTCAGTTGATAACGAGGAAATTTGTAAAATTGAGCCTATGGTATTTAAGGCTGTAGAGTAAAAGTTAGATATTTCTGCTTCCCATTCTGTGTCTATCTCTTGGGTATTCCAGTCAGTTGGTTCATCATTGACTTCTTTTTTACAAAATATTTGAACAAGGTGAACAATTCCATTTAATTTTTCTTTAACATCGTCAGGGAGATCATCATTTTCAATCAAATCTGTAGGTTGAATGTCGATAGATGGGTCATAGTCTCTAAAATCGTCATTAGAAACACCAAGGCATTTACCACAATGCTTTATGTACATTCGAACATGACGCTTCCGTGAGCACAAACAATCCCTGAATTCGGCGGAAAGAATGTTGTTAAAATCACAATTTGCAACCGATTGTGGAATTAAATTGGCACAAGCCCAGCATGTATCTTTATAATTAGCCAGAAGAGATTCCTGAGAAAAAATGGGAAAACTAATGAGATTATCAATTATATGTTGTTCTAAAGTATAATAATTAGTTGGAATGCTTGCCGATATAAGCTGAAACTTCCAAGATGGAACTTTTACAATAGCAGCCGCAAAAACTATAGTGCATGAGAAAAAGAACGAAATAAAGAGATGAATCATTTTGCAAGTATGAAAAAAAGAGATGAAGTCTCAAAAAACAGAAAACAGAAAACAGAAATATATATATATATATATATATATATATATTCACGGTGTTAAAAATCCATTATTTTCTTTTCGTATTATTAAATTTAATATTACTTTATAAGGCAAGCTAAAGTATCGGGGTTCTACTTAAGGAGCCGAGTATCATGCAAATCATCATTTATTCATTTAGCATAAAGAGTTCTGTAATTATGAAGTTTAATGGAATCAAACTAAATTTTTTTAAAAGAAAGCTTGAAGATTAATATTTAAACTTGGTATTTGACCGGGATATAAAAGCATATACATATATGTAAATAAAAAAAGGACATGTAGAGTAGCATTTTGTAACTGCTTCCCAAAAATGTAGGTAAGATATCGTTTTAATAATAAAAACCGAGAACCGAGAACCGAGAACCGAGAACTGAGAACTGAGAACTGAGAACTGAGAACTGAGAACTGAGAACTGAGAACTGAGAACTGAGAACTGAGAACTGAGAACTGAGAACTGAGAACTGAGAACTGAGAACTGAGAACTGAGAACTGAGAACTGAGAACTGAGAACTGAGAACTGAGAACTGAGAACTGAGAACTGAGAACTGAGAACTGAGAACTGAGAACTGAGAACTGAGAACTGAGAACTGAGAACTGAGAACTGAGAACTGAGAACTGAGAACTGAGAACTGAGAACTGAGAACTGAGAACTGAGAACTGAGAACTGAGAACTGAGAAATGAAAAATAGATATGCATTATCCATTTAACAATTCAAAAGTACGCATAAGCATTTTTAGTGAATTACAAACCGTTATTTTTGATAAACACTTCCTTGTCATTGTTCTGATTACTATCGAAGCAAAATATCTAGAGATGAAAAAATTTTAATTTAACAACTTTCAGACTTAATAAATTAACCATTGGAAAGTAACTGTCCAGATTAATGTAATTATGTATTGTTTATATAACATCTATTGTTAATTATAAATACTTATAAATAATACGGAAAGACTGTTACACCGCAAATATGACGTGTGCCTGGTGTTTTTTGAGTGATTTAATTATTAAGAAGTTATTGAATTAAGGTAGTTACTAATTAGTAACTACCTTAATTCAATAACTTAGACTTATAATTATAAGTCTAAATATCAGATTGGAATCCACATTCCTTTTAACTCAGCCCCCATAGAAAGGAAGGAGGCTGAGTCAAAAGAAAGCATCTTTGATATTACAGTAGACTTGGTTTCCTTTTCATGATCTTCAAGAAGATATCTGGTCAAATATCTTATCATGTTATCCAAATGGTGGTAGTTGCACATCTCAGGTTCTGGTTTTGTTACCACCAAGAATACATAACCCTAAACACTTAGGTCACAGGGCTTGTTAATCCTTAAAAAACACACACATACACGCACGGAACAATTGGAAAATAGTATTTGATATTTAGATTCATAATTATATGATTAATAAGTATGAGTCTAAATATCTACATTATGTTAAAAGGATTGGAGGAAAAATGGACCAATTTTTGTTTAAAACAATTCTCTTTAGAAATTTTTTCGTTATAACGTATCCTGATATTCTTACGTAGAGGTTTAAAAATCATTTTGCTTCATTAGTGACGGATAAAAATCTATCCGCAGTAGTAACCCATAAATAAAAAGAGAATGATGGAAAATGTTACCAAAATTTAGTAAATAAATAGACGATGTCGACCGTTACTGATTCATAAGTTTTTCTCTCTGATGAAATAAACTATCTTTTTTTCTCAATTCGAGTTACCGCAATGACAGGCTCAGAAGACACATTTAAACCAATATTATTACTAGTTCGCGACAGCTCTAGTGAAAGCAACACTAATGTTTATGGTTTGATCCCTAATCGGGATGCAAATCTTGCTGCTCTAATTTTATTTGCCATTCTTTGGGGCTGGAACACTGTTATTGGTATTTACACTAAGCAATGGTGGTTTTTTACAGCATTTTTCATCGGATGTGGCCTTGAAACCGCCGGTTATATTGGTCGTTACCTGTCTCATGGGGATCCTTATAATATTAATTATTTCCTTGATCAGATTGTTTGTCTTACGCTTGCCCCAGCATTTTTTATGGGTGGAGTTTATTACCTTCTTGCTAAATTTTCTATGATTTACGGTTCTGGGGTATCCCGCCTTAAACCCATGGTTTATTCCTATATCTTCATTTCTTGTGATCTTCTTTCCATTATTTTGCAAGCAATTGGTGGTGGTATGGCAGCAACTGCTCTTGACGAAAATAAAGATACCGACCCTGGAACCCATATTATGGTTGCTGGTTTGGCAGTGCAGGTTGCTGCCATGTCTGTATTTGGTGCTCTCTCTTTTGATTTTATTTGGCGTGTCATTAAAATGAAGAAGAAAGGACGTACGGAGCACCCAAATCTTTCAGATAAAGAACTCGACGCCCTAATTTTTGAGCCTAAGTATGCATTTATTCGCAACAAGGAACCACTATATCATATTTTTCTCTATGCTATCTTTACATGTTCCCTTTTAATCTATGTAAGATGCATCTACCGTCTCATTGAGCTGGCCGAGGGTTGGGATGGATACCTTATTTTACACGAGCCTTACTTCCTTGTTCTTGAAGCTCTCATAGTTTTTCTTGGTGTTTTATCATTATCTATTGTTCACCCTGGATTTGTTTTTGGACGAAATACCAGTATTCCTGTTAAAGGTCTTCATAAGAAGAAACATTTTGAAGAAACCGAAGAGGAAAAAACACTTGAATTCAACGAGTCTGATACGGCCATCTAAATATTTCCACTGTTAAATTTTTTTATCATAGCTCTTTTTTTTTTATGTATTGTTACGATACGAAACATGCTTTATTAATTTTTCTAAAAGCGATTTGTTAAAAGTGATAAATCTTTAAGTTGAGTTGTCGAAAGTGAGAGAGAGCTAAACATCCGATTTTCACTTTTTGCATGTCTTTTGCAATAAAAATTGTTCTTTTTCTTTTTATTCTTTCACCAACAACTAGTACATAGTGCTCCGGTTGACAAACGGCGCAAAACATGCCATGAATCAACTATCTTTATCCCTCCAAATGACAACCCATATTATTAGACTCACGGCCTAAAGGCTAGAGGAGTAATACTTCACTGACCAACTTCAAAATGGCACCTTCATGAAATTCATGCATTTGTCAATGAAATCGAATAGCCAACCCTAACAAAACCCTCGACTCAGATTGAATTTTCGCAAAAACCTTTGAGATCCAAATCATCTTCGGCAACAAAATCAATTCCTTCCCTGCCTGGCTCACAAAGCTTTTCAGGAATGCCAGTTTAAAAGCTACCACACCACCGAAAGAAACAAGTCACATAGTTATCATTCCAAACTCTCACGAACCAGATAAAAAACCAACCAAACCTGCACAATTAGTAAACAAATAATCTAATGAATATCAAAATTAGGCTTTATTATGTTGTAAATAAATTATCATTATTTAAAGTTTATTGTTTAAAGCAAACATGTTTAACATTTAATCAATTTTAACGAAACAATTTTTAAGTATACAATTAAGAAATTATTTTTTAAATTAGTTTAATTAACTCAAAAACTACTACCAAATAAACATCACCAGTACGTTGGTTTTTAAGTGTATAACGCAATCTTGCTCTTGCTTTGGGAGGTGTTGAGATATACTTTTCTACGTTAAATTTAAATCCCGGCAAGCTAATAGCAAACTCTCGACCTAAATCTAAATATGGAGTATAAAAATCAAAGGAGTACTGAGTCGGAGAAGTTTCAAATAAGAAGTTGTGTCGATGTTCGTGCAACAAAAAATATCTACTTCTCTCCAAAGAGTTTCGGGGTATTGAAGTTTTTTTTGAGTTATTGGGATTATTAGTTTTATTAGTTTTATTAGTTTTATTATTGCTAGTGTCCCCTTTAGAACCACTTTTTTCATTGTATCCACTATTCTCATTTATTTCGTTTTGAGAATCAATGCTCAAGGAATTTTCATTTATTTCTTGATCCATACTTTTGCTGTTTATATCATCTTCTTCAATAATCCCTGGCCAAATTAAGCTTCCATCAGAGCAAGATATTTTTCCCAATTGAATTTTATTAAAAGAAGTTAAAGCAGAACCATATAAGTACGGTTTATCACAATAAATATCTCCATCAACACTAGGATCAATCACTCGTTTCATGATCTCAAGTCCAATACCGGCACCGTAAGGAAGATAGTCGCGAATAGGTTCATCAAAATCATTACCCCAAACTAAGTCATCTCCATAAATAATTGGATTCTGTTCATTGTCACATTGTGCTTGTGAGTTGGATTCTTTAAAACACAACGTGATTTGAATTGAAAGGCGATCTGATTTATGTAATGGATGCTCAAAGTAAGGACTGGTGGATGTATCGAATTTCAAATTAAATGGAGGTTGGAAACTCTCATTTGAAGTTTGCAACACTGAGTCAATTGCAGTTTTATTTGAAATTTCCTTAAAATCTTGGATACGTACTGCTACCTGAGCAGAAATAAACTTTGATTCAAGATATATTACTTGCGGACAATCTATACACTTTTCTGTGTTGGCTGGGGGTTTAACATTCCCGTAGCCATAGTCGTAATCAATATTGTTAAAATCTTGTTTGTTGACAGGCACTACTTGCAGAGCTTCTTCGTTATATGAAGTACCCGCATATACCTTAAGATAAGATGTGGAGTTTCCATTTGATGTGTTTGAAGACCAGCTAGACCACATAACCGAATACTTATTTTTGTTGATGCTGATAATCTAGAATGCAATAAATTGGATGGCAACTTTGACAAAAGAAAATGCTAGAGGAATGTAATAATTTTATATTTAAAGTATTTTGTTTTAAAGTTACTAATATAGGCTTACTTCAAATTTGACTTTAAAACTACCAACAAGAGACAACAAAAGATAGCAAGCTTCAATCAACTCTTTATATTTATAAAAAAATACTTTAATAACTCACACCACTTCAAATAATATTAATCATGGCATCAATTGAACAAACTGATACAGAAGTCATTTTGAAAACAGCTGATGGAATTGTTTCCGCACGGGTTTTGCTTAAGGGAGCAACAGTTTTATCCTGGAAAGTTCATGGTCAAGAACAACTTTGGCTATCCGAGTCAGCCATTCTTGACGGAGATAAAGGCGTACGTGGAGGTATTCCATTAGTATTTCCTCATTTTGGCCCGGTCACTAAATCATATGTGACTTCTGGAGAGACTCTTCCACAACATGGATTTGCTCGAAACTCTCAATTTGAGTTCCTGGGTCAAATATCAGACTCCCCTCTCTCTGTTCAATTTGGATTGGGCCCTGAAAATGTACCAGAAAAACTTCAAAGACTTTGGCCTTACAACTTTACGCTTATTTTTACTGTTACCCTGGACAAGAGTATTCTTCAGACTTCTATTTCTATTGAAAATCCTAAGATTGGTGTACCAGATGCCGAATTGAAAAAATGGGATTTTAATTGGCTTTTCCATACATATTTCCATGTTCCTAACGGTATTGATTCTATTTCTGTTACAGGTTTGAACAACCTTGATTATTATAATAAAGTCCTTGACTCTAATGCTCATGAAGACAGTGAAGAAATTATTGTCACTGGTGAGCTTGATCGTGTTTACAAAAATACTAACCCATCTTGCCCAGTTTTTATTAATGACTCCGGCTCTCCAATTTTTGAAATCATAAGAGAAAACCTTGACGATATTGTTGTTTGGAACCCATGGGAAAACAACATGGGTGATTTTAGTCCTAAAACTGGATTTAACGACATGATCTGTGTTGAAGCTGGTACTGTTTCTCATTCTGTGACCTTAAACCCTGGCGAGAAATGGGAAGCATCTCAGACTATTAAATCTAATCTTTAAAAACAACCAAAGATATAAACCATAAATATTATTAGTGTATTTTTTGAAAAAAAAATGAGAAACATGACCCGTTTGCAATAAAAAACGATGATAAAAAATATTAACTAAACTAATTAACTTAAATTAAATTATGATTAACTTTTAGCAGTTACAGCTTTGTGCACCAGAACGCCCATTACCTGCCATCAAATCAACACGTCCATCACGTCCACTTTCAACATCAGCAATACCATCAGCCCCAGGACCAGTACCTCGAGCGCTATTGCGACCATTAGGACCGGTTTCTTCAGGTATTTTATTCGCTATAGACAAAAACACATCTGACACATTTTTTCCAGACTTTGCAGAAGTTTCAAAAAATAAAAGGCCTTCAGCTTTAGCAAGAGCTTCACCTTCTTCGCGTGCAACCTTTCTAGTGAGTAAGCCAGAATCTTCATCATCTTCGGCTTCATTTTCACTACCATCATCTTGATCATCACCGGCTGTTACATTCATGCTTTCGTCTGCGTTCTCATTTTCATTTAATCCCTTTAATTTTTTCTTATCAACTTTGTTTCCCCCTTTAACAAGATCAACCTTATTTCCAACAAGAGCAATGATAATGTTTTTGTTGGCTTGTGCTTTAAGCTCATTAACCCAATGACGAGCTTTTATAAAAGAAGTAGGCTTTGTTACATCGTAAACTACAAGAGCGCTTTGAGCATTGCGGTAATACATTGGTGCAAGAGATGCAAATCTTTCTTGGCCAGCTGTGTCCCTTTATCAAAGTTAGACATTTAATCTAAAATAAAATAAAATAAAATAAAAAACTAACCATATTTCAAATTTAATTGTACGATTTGGAAGAGAACATTTTTGAGTTAAAAATGCAGCTCCTATTGTGGGTTCTTTATAAAGCAAAAGAATTGATGTTAGAAATATTTAGAATGGAGCCATTTTAAATAAAATGAACAAAAATATTTTCAATACAAATTAAAAATGGTATCAATAAGTTGTAAACACGTTATAATTATAACTACTACCCAAGTATAAATCATTGCCAAAATAAATAAACCAAAACAGCTTAAAATATCCATTATCTTATTCTAATATATGAGATTAAAAAAATCCATACCTTTATTCTCCTGAAAATCATTGGAAACAAATCGCAAAACAAGAGATGATTTGCCAACAGCAGCTTCACCAAGAAGTACCAGTTTAACAGATGTTGTTGGTTTATTGGTCGGTTGACTGGGATTAACCATATTTATTTAAAAGTTGATCAAATACTAGTGTTAGATGTTGAGATAAAAGGATTTTGATTTCACCTCTTTATTTTCGTTATCTTAATCTATTCGATATCCATAAAAAAAACTTGTGTAATGATTAATATAAAAAAAAAATAAAGAAAATCCAATTTAACTAAGAAAAATATGGATATATTTTATTTATATTATTTTATTTTTTTTTGTTAACAGACAATATACTATCAAAACTAAGAGATATATGATTAAAGAAATTCGTTGGCTTAGGGGGCGCATAAAGAGGCAAAAAATTCCTACTACCTGTACATAAATAGGTAAACACGTATTTATGATACTTATGACATTAATGTTGCATTGCTTTTTGTAATAATAAATCTTATGGCATACTAATTATATTTAACATGGACTGGATTATGTAATCAATAATTTAATATATTAAGTCAAATGTTTGTATACACTTTTCAATCAACAAAAGAACCAAACATTAGCTGTAAAAAAAAATTTAAATTTATTCTCTTAAAAGTTATATAAATTATTTCTTTAAATTATATATATAATAATATTAAAAATAGATAAATGACGGAATTTATTTAATATAGTAAAATTTACTGCCATCATAGAATTATCGAAAGAATCATTAAGTTATTGAATTATTGAGTTATTGAAAAATATAATTAATGTCGGGAATCCATGGATATTCTAAAATTTCTGGTGCTGAACCTTTTATCCAAGGGTGATTTATCATCTCAGTAGCAAGGAGGCGTTTATCGCGTTTTTGTAGAGTGCCTTCTACTAGTTCCATCCCACCTTCCCATTGCTCACATTCAGATCCCTTTTCTTCATTTTCAGGAATGTTATCGTGGTGATCTCTAAATATAATCCAAGACCATTCTACCCTTGCAATTCTATGAGCAACTTTTCCTCTTACAGGCCGCCCAGGAAATACTGGAGGGTCAAATGGAAGACGGCCTTCCATCATGGCATAAAGTAATACTCCAAGTGCCCAAGAATCTGTTTGTCGCCCATCGTAGGCTTGACCCATAAGTAATTCAGGTGGAACATAATCCACGGACCCACACCTGGTACTAAGAAAAGGATCTTCGGGGTTTATTTGCCGTGAAAGACCCATATCTGTTAATGTTGCAATTGCCTTAGGATATTTTAAATAGTCAAGCCCCGGTTCTAGCAACTGAACCACAGGAATGTTTAGCAAAACATTTTCAAGCTTTATGTCTCTGTGAACAACAAAATTTTCATGAAGATATGACACTGCTCGACAGATTTCTCCAAATATGCGTCGGACCAACTGCGATTTCATATCATTTCGATGATTTATAACCAATTCAAAAAGATCACCGCCGGGACAAAGTGGTAATACCATCATAGCCGATTGTTTGTCAATATTGAAGGCATACATTCTGATGAGTGATGGATGCTTTATTGTCTAAAAATCAGTGTGTTAGTTATCTCCAAAATAAATAAAAAAAACACACAACTTACTTTAAGAATTTCAATTTCCCTTTTAAGACCACTTTCCATTCTTTCCCTAGAATGAACATGACCACCTTCGATTTGTATGTCAACCACTTTAATTGCAACTTGGTATTCTCTGCTATGTCCTTGATACTCTGGTTTTAGATATCTATCAGCAGGGCATGCTAAAATTACTTTACTAAATGCCCCTCGTCCCAGTTGTTTAATTTCGTTCCAGGTTGATTTTTTCATGTTTGTGTCATACGCCTCATATACGCGTGTCGAATAAAATTTATCCGAAGTATCAGCCGACACAGAAGTAATAGTAGAAGAAGCTGTGGCATTAGATATAGAGCCAATAATACTTCCTGAGCTTGTAGATGTGGTGACAGTCGACGACGTTAACTCTAAAGGATTTTGCAGCGAAGGAACTTTTTCTTGATCTGTAGAAATAGGCTTAAGTTGAGACAACACTTTTTGTTTTTCATAATATTGCTTAGTCTCTTTCTCTTTCTCTTGTTTTGGATGGTGTTGAGATATATTTGATGATTGATCCCCCATAGATATCAAGTTAGTTACATCAAGAAGTTCAGTTGCTAGGGGTGCTTTGTTTTGATCAAGGGAAGAATTCAAAGACTGGGAGCATAGCTTAATCTGTGGGTTAGTAGATGTGTTAATGGTGATGGATGACGAAGACGGTGAAGGCGACGTTTGCATCGTCGACGTCGACGTCGGCAATGGTGGAGCCAAAGCCGCACCAAAGGGAGGCTCAGACTTGGAGGCTATTATAGGCTTTTCCCGTTGGATAGTTCGACCAAATACTGGAGACCCGCTAGATGATGATCGAGGTTGAACTTTACCAAGAGTTTGATTGACAGAAATGGAAGACGTGTCTTTTTGCAAATTCAAGCGCAATGATTCTTCTTGTGAATTATTTTCAGCAAGAGTTTCTGAAGATGGAGTCTGTCCTCCAACTTTAAGGCTAGGAGTTTCTTCTAAAATACCTGGAACACAAATAGGATTAATAACAGCTGGTGCATTACGTAATTTTTGATTTTTTATTTCGTTGTTTGGAGTGATATGAGTTGAAAAGTGGGAAGAATAATTGTTTTCATTAATTTGAACTTTAGAATTATGTTCATTTTTAGTTTTTGACTCACTTAGATATTCTTCTTCAATATTCCTGCTAGTCGTCGGCTTAGGAGAACGGCGATGATAAGAAGCCAAAGATGAAGGTGTTATAGGTTGTGGAACATATTCGCTTACTGAGCGAGAACTTGTCTTCATAGATGATACTTTTGAAAATAGAGCTGTGTTTTTTGACCCTTCTGTAGGTATCATGGAGGGTTGAAGATTAAGATGATTTGAGATGCCTTGAGATGCAGAATTTGATTTAATGGTAGAGCTGTCGGGTGAAAAAATAGTATCGTTTGAAGATAAGCTTGCATATTTATTAGAAGTTAATGGTAACGGCAATATCGAGCAATCGTCTTCAAAGCCTTTTCTTGGTGCATTAATAGGTGAGTGAGTATTTTTTGAGTTATTATTAATAGTAGAATGTAGGTTAAATCGTAAGCCTGAGTTTCTTAATGAAGGTGCCCTAGAAATAGTTGTTGTAGGAGGACTTTGTCCATTGTAGGCTTTAAAAATCGCTGAAGTTGAGTCGGTTGGAACGAGGGGAGAGGGAAGAGGTGTGAGCTCAGTGTATGTGGTAGAATTTGGAGGAGATGATTCAAAGGTAGAAGATGTCGATGGAGAACTACTTAAATTAATATTATTAGGGGTATTACTGCTATTGCTGTTAATAGGAATCGTAAGCTTAAGAGAAGGATGTGAATTTGAGTTTGATGAATGAATATTTAAAGAACCAGAATAATAGCATGGAGTACTCCCCGAAATAGAACTAGAAGGAACCAAAGTAGGGATGCGAGACTTAACATCTGAAAGATTAAGTGACTTCTCTTCATTATTACTAGATAGAGTGTTGCTTTTAGAAAAAAATATATTTTGATTTAAAGATTCAACAGAAGTAGAAGATGAAGAAGAGGGTGTCTTCAAAAAATTGTTATCTGATAAGTTTTCCATATTTCTGCTCAAAGTCTGCGTTGGATTAACTTGTGAAAATTGTGAAGAACATTGAGACGAAGACAAGTTAAATTTGGTGTTTTGTTCTTTACTTCCTTCTACAGTCGCTGCCCCTGCTGTTGCTGTCGCCACTTTAGCTGTTTGTTTGGATTGACAATCAAGAGCCATGATTGTTGATCATGACCTGAGAAGGACTAATCTAAAGACAGTGGGCTTTAAATGCAAGCGATCTAATGTAAAGTAAATCTGTTCAAAAATTAGTAGTAGGAACAAATAGAGATAAAGATGAGTTAATGGAAGGAAATATTTGTGTGTGTGTGTGTGTGTTTTAAGCTTAAGTATGTACATAACGCGTTACAGTTACCTTGCCTAATGTGTAGTATGTAAAATTATTGAAATAATGAGGATTATTCAAAAAGTTGGTTGCAAGCCATCCAGGTTTAATAATCTTTCTATTTAAATTAGAATAAAGAATAAGTTAACCATATCAATAATAGTATTTCAAATAACTGGTTAACAGTAGCATTTGAGAAAAAATGATTATTTGGTATAACCGGCTATCACAAGTCGTCGACATTTATAAAACTAATCCTGTTTATCCTAGGTTAAAATCACTGTAAATAAAATGGCTTAGTAATCTATATAAAATGTTGGTGTTTGTGTAAATTTCCGTTTAGTATTGAGTTTGCTGTTTTATGGTATCTAAATGCCAGCTTGTAGCTATATATAAGCTCTGAATAGAAAAGTTTAGGTCAAATTTAATAACAGAACAAACGATAAAGAAAGAATTACTAAATGATAATCTACTCAAGCACTTATGCTATGTTTAATTTTGGAAATGAGAATTTGCGTTATTCATATATAAAATAAGGCCAATTTTTTTCTTAAGCCTAGTATGTTACGTGAATGAGATGACAAGACAAGACAAGACAAGACAAGACAAGACAAGACAAGACAAGACAAGACAAGACAAGATAAGAGATAATGATGATGATGATTTTGCAATAAAATACAAATCACTACAATATTATAGCCTTTTGTTTCGAAATTCGTTATAGGATTGAATTACAAGTGTTTCAAGTTCCAGTGTAGAAAGACTATTTCAAAAACAAAAAATTAATAAGGGAGATCAATAATTATTGCTCTTTAAGATTTAAGATATCTCTTATAAGAGAAACAGAATAACGTATTACAAACAATTATTGTAATCCTCTTAAATATATATATATACATCAAAAAAAATATAGCATTAAAAGCAAATAGAATCTAGATGGAGATCTTGGTTTACAGCCAACTTGTAAATCTAATATTGGAAATTGTCTTAATACTAGAGATGGCTTTTTTTTCATTAAATAATTGAAAAAACTTGACAATTACAAACATATTTATAAGCATAGCAAAGTCTTACATTAGCTTATGTAATATATTATTGCAAATTTTGTTACGTTTGTCTCCTCTTAGGAAACTTACAGCAGTTATAAGATGTGTTCCACCTTAAGCAATCACCTTTACCTTTTACCCCCAAATTATTATTTCGTGCAGGTAGGGCTTTTTTCCCTGTCACGTATCTATCATTTAACTAAAAGTTTATTTAAATCACTTGTTATTTATATTTTCAAATTGATTCGATATGGCCACGAATGTTCGTCCAGTTCATCTAAATGTATCCTTGATAGCTGCTTTGGAACCGCAGTCTCAGCCAACACAGTCTCAGCCAACGCAGTCTTTAGACAAAACACCTCCACCAATTCCCCATATTACTGACAATTATATTACATTAAAAACAATCATCGCTAATCTTGTCCTTTTTACTCATAAAGAATTCAGAAATATTTTTGAAACTCTTCCTGCAACAACTTCGGATATTGCTAAAAAGCGACGCCTTCTTGATTTCATTGTCAAAATACGTACAGAATTTGTCAAAGTATATGTTCTAACAAAGTGGGCAAGAATCAGTAAAGATATATCAAAAACAATAGATGTTGTTTCATGGCTTAACGGTCAACAATATTGCTTTAGAAATGTTGTTTCTGCCTTATTTGGGATTGAAAAGGCACTTGCAGGAGCAAAACTTCGCACACCTGATATTGAAACAGCTCTAGAAGTTTTCACTGCCGGCCGCCCTGCACAATCCTCAAGAAATTATTTTCCTGTGAAAAAACTTGATCCTTCAACCATTCTTCAGACCTTGCATGATTTGGACATTCTGCTCTCTATTCGATTAGCTTTAACAGAAAAATTGCCACTAGAATTTTCTCATTATAAAATATCTGACGGGAGAGTAACTTTTTTTGTTGAAAATTCTTATCAGGTTCAACTTGGAATTGCCGATGACTCAGTTAATGCTCGTTTTTTTCTTGTTGACTTTAAATTTGACTTTCCTGGTGCTTTCAATATTTCTGCAAAAACGAAAGCGCGGCTGGAGTTGATTTCAAACGAATTTTTACCTAAAAAGGGACTGGTGGATTTTTTTGCAATGCTTTTAAAATTCACTCAAAACTACAAACTCTCTACATATTATGCTAGTCTCAATGATCTCCGTCGTGGCCTCTACGCAGATTTGATTCTTCCAAAATTCTCCCCTGAGAAAAGTCTTGTTACAGTGCAATATTGGCTTACTTCGAAGTCTAGTTTTTCGGCTTCCTCATCTTCAGTATCGCTTCCTTCAAACATTAATACCACAAGTAATCAAGCTAGTATTTCAGGTTCGACGTCTTCAGCTATTTCAAGTAATCAAGGCTCGAGAAGTTCAATTCATATTGGAATATCTAAAATTACAAATAAAATAGGTGTCTTGTGGTATAGGGATAATCAACTCGTTATCAACCATGGTCTTGAATTTGGGCAATCTCAAGAAACTGTGGAGTCATTGCTTCAGAGAGTTGCTTCTCTTCATGTTCAATACATTGTGCATAACGTTTTCCTTTCTTTATCAAAAATATTGGAATACAGTAATACATCTACGAACGTTGGAAAAATGAGTCATGTGGCTAATCATCAATCTTTATCTTCTGGTCAAGCATCAGTTGCATCAAATTTTTCTTTGTCTATTTCATCTAAAAACTGTAAGGCTATTTCTACTCAGAAATCAATTTACCTTCAGCAATCACGCAATGACGTAGCGTCTTCACCCCAGTCTCCGTCTGGAATTACTGCCTCAACACCAAATACACCGGCTCACACATCAGAACCATTTAAGCCATCTACCAACGAACTATACAATACAGACCCTTCTAATTATGAAATAGTAACAATGATTACACCCGAAAAGTTAAAAATTAGGCTTAACAGCACCAGATTTACAATATTCTCTATTGACAGACTTACTGGAAAGGCAATTCTTACTAATTCAACTCATTTGGTTTCTTCTGCAGAAGTTGCAATTAACGAAGCTCAAGGCCGTTTTGCGACTATTGCTGAAATTTTAATAAAGTTAAGGCTTTCATCGATACAGGAGGAAATTTGCAATAAAGCTAAAGTCACTGGCTGGATAACAAAGCAAAATATCCATCCATCCATTGTTCGTAATAAATTTCCTATAAATACACGGCTTATTTTTTTTTTACGGCAACCGACATGGCCTGACAAGTGGTATTTGTTAGTTACATTAAATACCCACGGAATACCTCGGTGGTGGATCACTCAAATGCTTTTTAAAGATAACAGTTGGTACGTTCTTTTTTCAGAAGAAGCTTCGATACCTAATGAAGAATTGGGAAAAAGTTATAACTATAAAATGTTTGTTGAGCTAGACCAGTTCACTATCTCAAGAATACGAACCGAAGCTTTACGCAAGGAATTGGATAGATGTAAAATTAAATACCGTCTTGTTCAAAGTACTAATACTAATTCTGATTTAAAGAACAGTCACACTGATACCTTAATTGATAATGAAATCTTGAACATTTCTAGCCGAACAATTTTTGATTCCAGTGATTCACTTCCTATTGCTATGTTTGACATCTCATCAATTATTGAAGGTTCTAAATGGGCGGATAAGGCTGCTTACATGAGAATTAGTGATGTGAATGAAGAAAAAGGAACAGTTGAGGTCATTGTTCAGGGTCATACAAAAAATGTATTTTCCATTGGTATCATGCCCTCAGATGACCCTAGTATAAAATTTAATCCCAACACTGGAATGTTTTCTTTGTTTCTCACTGTTAGCAGCTCTACTTTTTCTCTTTCCAGCTCTATTTCAGCAAGCAATCAGGAAAATAGCCAATCACTCAAAACAAATTCAGAACTTCTTAATTTGATTGTTCAAAAGCTTTCGCAGATTCAAACAATTGTTAGTCACGTTTCTTTATTAAAATCTCTTTCTCTTGATATTGTCGAGGCTTCGATGTCAAAAATTACATTTGAATATGGCCCCGGTATGAAAGCTTCAATTTTGATCACTCCAAATGTGGAACATACAAAGAATAAGGTCTTTGAACACGAACCAAGCATCAGTAAAAAGTGTGACTCTGACCAACAGAAGGGTTTCGATATAAAGTCGGCCGGATTCAAAATTGCATCTTGCTCCAACGATTATGGGTTTGTGTTTAAGTTGCACGAAAACAGCCCACATAAAATTGTCGAACCATTTTTACAAAAGGTCATTAATGCTGAAGGTCTAGGATCTGTTGTTTGGATTCTACGTAAATGCCTTCCTCTTTATTTGGCACTTCAGGAATTACAGGAAGGTCGCTCTATTCAGCTATCTGATACCAATAGAAACACAACATCACAAAGGTCATCCAGTCGCCCCTTCAATCCTATTATGGTTTTTGCTCACTCTCTTCTGGACTTTGTGATTCAATTTTATCGACCATCTGGTCAAGTGTGCATTCAACTGAAATTAGTTCAATCAAACCATCGACCCTTATCAGTATTTGTATCAGAGTTTTTTTTTAGAGATCAGTTTTATGTTCCATCAATAAGCGCCCCATTAACATCAGAAGAGCTGGATAATCAATCAAATTTATTATTTGCTCCTCTTATTCCACTATGGCGACAAAAGTCAGAAATCCCCGGTGTTATCCCTCTTCAACAAGGCTTATCTTGTCCTATTGAAAAAATTGGGCCTGTTCTTATGAAGATCACAGCAATCATTGCTCAACCTTCGTCATCTTTAGTTCAACCTGTCGGAACATCTTTGAACATTGGAAATGGAAGCAGTGGTAATGGGAATAATAATGCTGTAAGATCTTAAGTACGTCTATGTAACAAGAAGAAACAATGAGATAAAATTCGTAAATAAGAGTTTTATGAAAAAAAAAATTGAAATAAATGTAACTGTATTAAAAACAAAGAGCTAGAAAATATATCTTTAGAGTAAACTTAAATTGAAATAGGCAAATGGGAGAAAAAACCCCTTACCAGTCACCTTTAATAACTATTAAACAAAACGTTAGTCCACTAAAACTATTTAGTTATGAATAAATTAACTTACCTTCGCCCTGAGGGGGGAAAACATTGCGTTCATATTTAGTACCGCCAGGTCGTTGAGGAGGGATAATAGGATCAGGATGTGCGTACTTGACTAACAAGGCTTGAGTATTGGACACCAAGTAATGGATTTTGCGAGGGTCTTTAACATTTTTGTTTTCATCAAATTGTTGTCTAATTTCAAGGGCTTTAACACGCCAAAGATCACGACGACTGATCCAACTTTTGGAAAGGCGGAGTGACTGTCTGTAAAGGGAAGAAACGATCCTTCGGTGTGTTTCGCTGACCATTGTGATAAATATGTGCCGGATTCCCTGATTTTTTTTAAAGTATGCAAATATATAAATTAAATATTGTAAAGACAAATCAATATAAATTCAAAACGGCCGTAATAAATAAAATAGTATAACTATTATGGGCGATTTGAAAGTCCAAACTAAATGCAGTTTTATGAGTGTGCGTCAAATGTTTATATTGATATATATTAAAAACAATTGAGTGGTTAGTGGAGTTTTTTTTTTTGCGCTTTCACTGTGCTGCAATTTTTGTAACAAAAATAATATATGAAATAATTACCACAGTTCATTTTATGAGCTATATTAAGATGTGACCATTAAACCAACGGCTATATAAATATATAATGATTCTATTGGATAGATTGTCCTGTTAATAAAAATCCTAAGGATATGGTGGACATATATTTGTAATATTTATGTAATATATAATATTTATAAGTAATTAGTAATGTCACATATTATGCAAGCCCGGTTCAACACATCGTTTTGTGCTTGGCGAAATCGCTCTTAAAATTTAGCAATTCTGTCATAAATGATTATTCGGCGTTCATAGATAATAACCCTAGTAAGGTGAATCTTTTTATTTTCTCTTCTTGAAAAAAAATAACTTATAAATACTGAATCAGTTCTATATTGGATGTAAATCTAAAGAGTTCACATTGAAAAAAACTGTCCTTAAAAACACTAACGAGTTTTGCCTAATTTAATTGATTTTTTGTTGAACTGAGCATGATATTGGTCATGATAATTGGCCTATTTCTAATTTCTATAAATTACCCTAACTTCTCGATACCAAATATTACTGTAAAATGGACGAAGAAACAAAAGTGTTGACGTCAACTCTTAACTCATTTTTAGACTACGGCCACACTGCTCAGCTTAATGTTATCAAAGTACGGCGTGAAAAACTGAATCAATTGAAAGCTAGATACCAGTATGAAGAAGGTGGTTGCATCAATCACGGCAATCAAGTCAATTATTATGAGCTTGCTTCTAAATATATTGAGCCACTTCTGGAAACTTTGACTGAAGATATCGAAAATAACTCGTTTTTTTTAGAAGCTGTTGCCCAAACAGCTAAAGTAGCCTTTGGTGCTCCAGAAGACGAAGCAGTGTGGGAAGAAAGCACTATTTCGGAAATTTCCAAAGTAGTCAGTATGTTGGGCCAAATTTCGCGTGAATGGAGCATAGAAGGAATTCAGGAAAGGGAATGTTCTATGGGAAAAGTCATTAGAGAGATTGAAAACTTATTTCCTGAACTAGAAGAAGGGACATTTGAGTTTGATGAATATCTTGTCAAAATGGATCTTGGTGATAAGAGATTAATATCAGATAAACTGCGACATCAAATTACTCGAAATAGGGCAAGTGTTAATATAGTAATTCCAGGATGTGGGTTAGGCCGTTTGCCTTTAGAATTAGCTGCAAGAGGCTTTGCCGCTCAAGGGAATGAAGTTTCTTTTTCTATGCTTTTTACGTCAAATTTTATTCTTAATAGTACGAACGCCACGAACGAATACAGACTTAATCCATGGATTCATTCTTTCTCACATGTACGTGATCGGTCATATCAGACTCGTGCTGTACTTGTACCGGATATACACCCTGCAGAGTTTTTAACTAGAAGAGAAAAAGTATTTGGTAAGCCCGCAGGAGAATTGACAATGATGGCAGGTTCTTTTGATGAAGTATATCCAGCAAAAGCAGACAAAATGGATAATCCAAATTTGAACTCCTTCGAATCATTTAACTTAGAGCGACGGTACGTTCGCCAGCAATCGGAGGAATTGAAAGAAGAACAGTCGTTAACGGAGAATTTTAAAAATATGCATAAAAACAGTGATTATGAAAATACACCCAATAGAAAAAAAGTGGATTGTACAGAAGATAAAGACTTGAAATCTGATAATATTTTAGAAAATGCATTTAATATGTTCACCTTGAAACCGAAATCTTCAGAAAACATAAGTGAACATAAGAACCTTCCTAGCGAAACGGAACAGAAATGTGATTTTTGTCATGATTGTGATGAAAATAAGGTCTGTTTTCAAAAAAGCAAAAGCATTTGCAGTTGGAAAAATACGTCTCCGCTTTTACCAGCCAATGATAATCAATTTACTGATAAGCAGATTTTGAATAACCAATCGCTTAAACCATTGTCAAACGAGAATATTGAGAACTCACAAAGCGAAAATGGCAGTAGAAATAAGGAAAATCTAAAAGTTGACGTTATTGCGACAGTTTTTTTTATTGATACCTCCCCAAATATTTTCAAAACTTTAGACACCATTTCAAAGACGTTAGTTAAGGGTGGATATTGGATAAATTTTGGGCCACTGCTTTGGCATTACGAACATCACATTCCAGCATTTGAGTATTCATCAAACGATGGGTCTGTAACAAATCATTATACTTGTGATTCTAACCGTAACAGTAATGTCAATGAAGATATTGGGGTAAGTGGGCATAACCATAATCATGACAGGGATCTGGATGATAGAACAGCTGGTCTAGAACTTTCATTAAATGAAATATTTGATGTTCTCCCCAATTATGGTCTTCGGATTATAAAACAAGAAAGTAGAATTCCTACAACTTATGCAATTGATACAATGTCGATGCGTGGTAATATGTATAATTGCGAGTATTGGGTAGCAATTAAAGAAGTTTAACATTCTTGTAAAGAAAACTCAGGGTAATTATTAATTGTAAAGCTTGTCTTTTTCGTTTTTTTGAAAAGTGAAATTTGTCGTTTAGTGAACTTATTCTTATCCCAAAGCTATTCTTGGAAAAAAACTAACTGTACCACTCATAAACCATGGTTAACTTTCATCGTATTAATATCCAAAATAAACTGTTATGGGAAGTATGGCCAGGAGTATATTATATAAAAATATTATGAAATTAAGGCAGGCACTACTTTTATAAAAATTTTCAAAAGCATGCGATATTTCGCCTGTAATCACCGGCTGTTAATATACGTAGTAAAAATATCTCAACATTCAAAAAACTAGCAATGAGGAATATGATTATTGTCAATTGGGCACATTAATGTTTTAAAATTTTGAGAATTCATAAGTTGATTGATTATTATGTATGCATTTCATCCTCTTGGCAATTGTTTCGGAAGCTGATGATTTTGAGCCAAGAACAAAGTTTAATTAATACCTTTGAAAATGATTTCTGTTTGATTTTTGGAAGATTTTTGGAAGAAAAATTTTTTTTTATTCTTATTCTCATAATTATGAGAATAAAGGTCATTTTTTTGATAATGACCACTAAAAATGCCTTAACATTATTTGTTGAAAAGATTATTGAAACCCTTTAACAGTTAAACATCTCATTTGAATTCGAAAGGAATATTCCTTTGGCACCACAAGTCTTGACGTTCTTAGATTGAACCTGTTTATTGAGTTATTGTCTTAAATATTTTATTGTTCTAGATTGGTAAATGCTACCAATGAGAATTAGATTTTTTAAGATGTATAAGATAACTATCATATGATCAATAATGATCATGATCAAGATCACTATGTGACCATGATATGATATGATATGATATGATAATCAGTTAAGGCGTGACTCATGATTGGCTAGCATGAATATTAGGATACATCAAAAATATTGCTTACATAATTTAGCATTTGAGGTAAAGACGCGAGCTAAGAAAATTCAAATGAATAAGAAAATAAATAAGAATTTTTATTTTTTTAGAAACTATCTTAAATTGGACACAACATACTTGATTAACAGAAAAAAACAGAAAAGAATTGCGCTAGCGCAGGTTTGGAAACTTAAAGAGCCTTAGACCTTTGCTGTAAATGTCTGGGTAGGCTCTTTTTCAATATCTATGTTATCACTCGAAGACAAGCTCTCAGCTTCAGTGTTTGTGTTCTTCTTTTTACCGTAGTTAGCCGCTACCTCATTAGCCCGTCTAAACAAATCTTCACGTTCAGCCTCAGTAAGTTCCTTCTTCAGTTTCTTACTGATACCACTTAGGAAAGGGAAATGGCCTGTTTTTTCCTCGTACCACATAAGAATGAAAACTGCACTAACAAAGATCCAGTAGACATTGTAAGAGATAACTGAACCATAAGTAGCAGAGTTCTGCCATCCGAAAAGGGCATTGAAAATCATCCAACCGTTATCAGTTTCAGGGTTGCAGCAGTTAACATGCCAGACACTAGATGAAACTTTGTATGAACCAGGGCCAGATCCCATCTCGGCAACATCACCTCCTGCTTTTTGAGAAAACACGTACATTTCAAAGTACCAAACAGCACGAGAGAAAAGACCGGCACCAATGAGGTAGACAAAGCATGTAGAGGCAATAAGGAAAATCTGGATAGACATGTAGTTACCACCACGATAGATAACGTAACCACACAAGCAACCAGCCAAAAGACCACAGATGACGGGGAGAGGGAAAGCAGTGGCAGAAGTACCAAGAGAAACACCACCAATGAAGACAACAGCTTCAAGACCTTCACGAAGACAGGTGATAAAAGGGAGGACAGCAATAGCATACTTTTTAGTCCACAAAACAGGATTCATTAGCTTGTACCATGGAAGCTCGCCTCTATTTTTATCAGAATCAATAAGTGCCTGAGCAATTTTAACTCTCCACTTCTCCTTCATCTTGTTAATTCTGAGCATGGCAAGACCCATGACAGTAATCAGGACAGTTGCAATAATTGAGAAGATACCTTCCCATAAATCTTCAGCACTAGACCAAATATCTTTACCCAATGAATAGAAAGCACCAATAAATCCACCACCAATAACTAAACAAATAAAAATACCAAGAGCAGCACCAATCCAGACTTGCCATACTAAACGTTTATACAAGGCATGATTATTAGACTCTTGGCCAAGACCTTGCTTTAAAAACGCAAGAAGAACAGAAACAATAATAGACGCTTCAAGCGTCTCACGGAAAAGAATGAAAAATATCTGAACCGAAAAAACGTCCTTAGTCATTGTGGAATCTATTAATAAAATTAGTAAGTCTTTTTTCCAGATTTTATCACTAAGTTCCTTACCACTTAGACACTAATTGTGGACAGTTGGTTTGAAAGTGAAAAAAAGCTATGTCAACAATCTCTATATCCTATTTCTAAGACAAAGAAAACAGTAATGAATATAGAAAGTAATGCCAAAAGAAAGTTAAAATGCTAAAAGCAGGTATAGAGTGGAGATCATAAGAAAAAAAGGCGAGAAAACTTCGAGGAAATGGAAGTATATATATACGGCAGCATTTGGGTCGAACAAACTTGAACTAAAAGTTAAGAATCCAGAACCAGTACAACAGGCACTGTGTCGCCATTTCGGGAAATACAGTCATATTTTTTTTTTTTTTTTTTTTTTTTTTTTTTTTTTGTATAGGTTGCAAGCTCTTAAGAGCAAATGTATTTTACTATGAGAGCAAGGCCTCTGTCGGGTATAAATTTTTGTTAAAGGTTTAAAAGTGATATAAATTTACAAAACCTCGTTGCCAATAATAGTTTGAGATGGTAAAAGTATCTTAATAGTTCAGAGATAAAAGTTTTCGTATCTTTCCATGTAGATCTTTTTTACTTTGTGGGTCAGTGGAACACAAAAAAATAAATTTTACATGCAACAGATTTTCGTGTAAAACTAATAGCCTTTTTAAATTTTATGATTGCCCTCCTATCAGATTATCAGCCGTAGCTCGGAGCCAGTATGGTACTCTAAAATATTAAAAGGTATATGTTGTATTTAATGTATTGTAACAACATTGTAATATAAGGGTATTTTTATAACAATGATTCCCGTACAAACGTTCTTCATTTTAAAATCTTGGCAAATATTGTGAAAAATTGAAAATTATGCTGCCGATTTACTATTATGATTTATTTCTCTTTCCTATTAGAGACTTGATAATGGAAACGGCGTTTATCAATATTGGTGGGGTATTTGATATTGCTTACATGAATACCAGATTAGTATCAATGTCTTGTTGAAATGATTTCCAAGTTGAGTAATCTCCTCTGGGGGTATTTGACGTGCTCTTTGATACATCATGATATATATGATCATATAGAAAAGGTCAGTTTTTAAAATGTTTAGATAAATTAATTATTGGCGACACTACAATATGTAACAAGCCTGCTTGTTAGAAAGTGATTAATCAGTTATTTGTTAAGTACATACTGTTTAAAATTTTGATTTATTTTAGGATTGAAAACAATTTTTTAACATTAATACAAGTCATAAAAAATAAAACAAGAAAAGATGATTGACTTTTAGGCTTCAACTAAAGAGGGGTTTTAACTCTTAGAGACAGTAATTGTGTCCTTTTCAATATCAAAATCGCTGGAAGAGGTTTCTGTGGTAGCTTTCTTATCCTTACCGTAGTTAGCAGCAACCTCATTAGCACGCCTGAAAAGATCTTCACGTTCGGCCTCAGTAAGTTCCTTTTTGAGTTTGTTCTTGAAACGACCCAACAGAGGGAAGTGCCCAAGTTTCTCTTCGTACCACATAAGAATAAACAAGGCACTAACAAAGATCCAGTAGACATTGTAAGAGATAACTGAACCATAAGTAGCAGAGTTCTGCCATCCGAAAAGAGCATTGAAAATCATCCAACCGTTATCAGTTTCAGGGTTGCAGCAGTTAACATGCCAAACACTAGCCGTAATTTTGTATGAACCAGGGCCAGATCCCATCTCGGCAACATCACCGCCAGCCTGATTAGAGAATTTGTACATTTCAAAGTACCAGACAGCACGAGAGAAAAGACCGGCACCAATGAGGTAGACAAAGCATGTAGAGGCAATAAGGAAAATCTGGATAGACATGTAGTTACCACCACGATAGATAACGTAACCACAGGCAAACCCAGCCAAAAGACCACAGATGACGGGGAGAGGGAAAGCAGTGGCAGAAGTACCAAGAGAAACACCACCAATGAAGACAACAGCTTCAAGACCTTCACGAAGACAGGTGATAAAAGGGAGGACAGCAATAGCATACTTTTTAGTCCACAAAACAGGATTCAACTTCTTATACCATGCAAGTTCACCCTTAACGGCATCAGAGTCGACGAGGGCTTGAGCAATTTTAACTCTCCACTTCTCCTTCATCTTGTTAATTCTGAGCATGGCAAGACCCATGACAGTAATCAGGACAGTTGCAATAATTGAGAAGATACCTTCCCATAGATCTTCGGCCTTAGACCAAATATCATTACCCAATGAATAGAAGACACCAATGAAAGCACCACCAATACACAAACAAATGAAGACACCAAGAATAGAACCGGCCCAGACGTGGAGCGTAAGACGTTTATATAAAGCACGATTATTAGGGTCATGTCCCAAACCCTGTTTCAAAAAGGCAAGCATGACCGAAACAATAATAGCAGCTTCAAGTGTTTCACGAAAAACAATGAAGAAAACTTCAACCGAGAAGACGTCTTTAGTCATTGTGAATTTTAGTAGCTGTAAATGAAAAAGATAGTTAGAATATATTTATAAAAAATGAATTGCATATATGTTAAATTAATATTTTTTATCTACTCACATGTTAAAATTTTAAAGACTAAAATTTGCAACAACTGTTCAAGTTGAAATTACAAAGGTTGAATAAAAAAATTGAATAAACGAAATATTGAAGGGGGGAAGTGGAATATAAATATATAAAAAAAACCAAAAAACCAAAAAATAAAAAAAATTTAGAAAAGTTTGAGATAGTGGTCGTATTTATATATGACGAATTCTCTTAAAAGAATAATCGCCTTTTTAAGTATCCAGGCAAGCTAAATGATTTGCTAAAATTAAAGAGCAGTGTACTCAAAACCATAAAATTTTTTTATTCAAATAGGGGGATTTGCATTTCATTTTCATAAATACTGACTATACATTATTTTCTATGTTTTTTTTGCAATTCGGTATTAATAATTATAATTATAATATTATAATAATAATTATATATTCAATAACTTTAGCTTAGGCTTGTACACTTTGGCCTATCTCCATTGATTTTCCTATTAAGTAACTTTGCCCCATCCTTATGGATCAAAGATTATCTGATAAACAGTTATTTTCACAACTCGTTCCTTTTTTTTTTTTTTTCAGAAACTTTTTAAAATTGTTTGAATAACAAGATCTATTGTTTGTTTGTGGATTGGAAATTTAAGACCTTAACCGAATACTATTATTCCTGATTTCCCAGTATGTCTTTCTTTGATCGCGATGTGATTGATATGATTGAAAAGATGTCATTACTTAATTTTTTGTAATAATCCTCACACTATTTTTACTCCTACGTGACGCAAAGTAAAAAAAAATCGAGACATGCATTTGTTTGTTTTTGGTTGTACGTAAATAAAAATTAATTAACTAAAAAAATGTTACCATCCATAAAATTAGGTCGGTTTCCACAAAAGAGTTTTACACAAAAGGGTTTTAGATTCTATAGAATAGTTCTATTAAATTTCATTCTTTTGTGTTCTCTGGGAAAAAAAAAGGATTTGCAACACAAAAATAGAAGTCTTCACATCTTTTGTAATTCTCAATACTAAAAGCAAACATTGAATGTAACTGGGCTTTGTTAATAAAGTGTTGAAACAATTTTTTATTGGTGATAGCTACCATTAATGACGTATTTAGTTGTTTTTTATAATAAATTTCTTTGACCTTAAAGAATTATCGTTTTTATCGTTTGATTTTTTTTTTTTTCAGATAAATTTTTTTTTTCGATTATGTTCCATTCGAATTTCCATTTAACTTTTTATTTGAATTTTCATTTATATTTTTAAAAAGAGTTAGGTTTAAGTCTCAAAGCTAAATTATTTCAAAATTACCCAAACAAAGCCCAGAAGGCTGTTTTCTTTCTAATTCTCCACAAAATGCTCTATGTATGCCTAGCCAAGACTCACCCGTTAAGACTTCATTTTTGCAGTAATTTGCTGCCAATATAAGCATGTAGTATTGTACCTGAGAAAAAAATAGATGCATTGAGAATTTGAAATACCTTGATAAAAAATTCTTGAAAAATTCTTGAAAAATGAATTCCAAAAACAATAAAAACTATTAAAATGTATTATATATACAAATATACAAAATAGTAATAACCAACCAAATTAAGTTGATAGATTTAAGTGAAATTGATACAAGGTATTTTTTATTCAATTTGTGAATTGGGAATTAAAAACACTGGGACCCGCTTCTATCAATATTTCTATTTCATCTAACCAAGCCATTTCGAAATACTAAAATTTCTGTATTTTTTAAAAAAGACATTCATTTTCAAGGCATCAAAAATTTGATTTTTTTTTTTTTTTTTGGCTTTACTTTGGGTTCAAAAGATTAAAAAAGTAAATTAATTACCAGATTAAATTAAATCAATGTTGGTAAACATTTATCTATGAAATTTTTATAGACCTGAACCTTTTTTTTTTTTTAAATTCGATTATCACCCAATTGTAATTAAATACAGAATTTTTTTTTTCACAATAGCATTCATTAAATTTAAATTTGTAAAATTGACCATTTAAGTTTATGGAGGTTTATTATTTGCAATTATGTTTTTGGATAATAATAAGAATATGTCTTTGCTCCAGGAAAAGAAACCAAAATAAATATCATAAAATATTACTATTTTTTTTTTATTACGCGATATATGAATTTACTGTCTATTGATGTTATTTGAGAAATTCTAAAAATTCAATAGACATTTTCGGTTATGGCGGATGATCTGATTAGATATATGATTGATTAGATTAGATGAAAATGTTCACCTTTTTTTATCATTTTTTTTTACATTCATTTGGCACAAAATATCACATCTCTTTAAAAATAATAAAATTTATGCTTCTATTTAATATAGGGGTTTTTTTATGGTAAGGTTACGACCGGAGTTTCATTATCCGTAGTCTCTTTGAAAAATTTTCTTGATATTTGGTTTTTCAAGTCCCAAGAAATTCTACAACAAAAACGAGGCCAATGTTTGTGCCAAGAAGCAAAGCAAAGCAAAGTGTAGGTTTTTTTTAAAAAAAAAAAAAAAAAAAAAAAAAAAGAAAAAAAAAACTGAAATGCAAAAAATCTCAGGAACGATGGTGCCGTCTTGGACCTTTTATATCACAATATAAAAAAAAAATTGGAATTTGAAAAACATGTTCGTTTATTGTTCATGAATTTCAAAAACATCGGTATTATTTTAACGATGATCATGTCATGACAAAATGGAACAAGTAATTATTTTGACAATTCCCTGAAAAAAATTTCATTCATCGGAAAAATTACTAAAACTAGAAAAGAATAATAATAAAAAAAAATTTGAGCCTGATACTTGTTTATCTGATTATCAGGAATATGATCAACCATTACGGGGTTGACTTTCGACTTCAAATGCCATTGATTGGTTCCGAGAATCGGGGTATGTTATGAGCGGGTGTGATTGAATGTTTTGTAACTTTTCAGTTATATTAATTAATAGTATAATATATTTGACTCGTATTAATACGGAATTATCATAGTAACTTCCGGTGTGTTGATACTTACACTGCATCCAAACCTTTAAGATTGCCATTAAATTTATAAATTTGGTGACAATATTGTTGTAATTACAAAATATACTTGTGAATATTTAGCGAATTAATGTAGCCTACTACTTTATCACCTATCAAATTTGCGAAGATCATATATCCTTCTCTCTCTTTTGCCTTTTCCAAATAATAAAAAAAAATCTGTTTGTTTCTTTTTTTGATTTGTTTGGTCACCTTAACAATCGTATCAGATAATCATTAAAACTATTTACACACAAACAAACAAACAAACAAACAGAAATAAAAATAAAAATAAAAAATAGGAAAATTAAAAAAAAAAAAAAGAATAGTAATTCGACAATATTGTCGATCATAAAAAAAAAAAATATAGTGATTGTAAACGATAAAATAAAGATTTGAGGATTAGATTAGACGAGTAAGTAGTATTAGGGCGTGAGTTGAAAAATATCAGTTGATCAAGATCATGAAGCTGAATGGTCGGCAGCGACGGCGATGACGGAGGAGAGAGAGAACAGCTATTGCAGTACTCATCCCAAAAAAAAAAAAAAAAACTTAACAGTTAAGGTTTTTGAATTTACCACCGCATATTTCCAAAAAGGGCAGGTCAGGCAAGCTTTCCTGGCTTCAAAACTCTGATGAGCGTAAAATTTGAAAATCAATACGACCCATCAAAAAAAAATAAATAAATAAAAAAAGAAATGCTATTATTATTAAAAACTTTTTT
This sequence comes from Magnusiomyces paraingens, assembly GCF_902498895.1. Classification (NCBI taxonomy): domain Eukaryota; kingdom Fungi; phylum Ascomycota; class Dipodascomycetes; order Dipodascales; family Dipodascaceae; genus Magnusiomyces; species Magnusiomyces paraingens. The sequence continues at coordinate 4,919,020 of NW_022474068.1, forward strand.
AAAACCCAGTCCCCCAATAGACAAAATTATGGATTTTGCGCCACACACTACAAACGAATTTCCAATTCCGGATATTGCAGATGATTGATCAGCTGCTGTAATGGCACATAAAAGAGCTAGACGAACATCATAGGAGGATTTAATGTATATTTAGGATTTGAATTTTTTTTTTTTTTTTTTTTTTTTTTTTTGAATTCCGAGTTTTCTGGTTAACTGACTAAAAATATCTCAAGAAAAAAATTGACGCTTATAGCTTCATCGAATTGCTATCTGACATCGTTCCAGGATGCCAGAAGTGAATAGATTGTAGGTTTGAGAGAAAGGAGTCAGTAATGACTTTTTGTGTGATGTAAATAATAATGTAAATAAAAATGTCAAAAAAGGCATTCTGTTTTGTGTGGTGGGTGTGGTAAGCTTTTGTGTGAGCTATAAGGCCGTAAGTATACATTTAAGTTGTTGTAGTTAGTTAGGCTGGTGCGAGAACTACAAGTAAAAAGAAAAATTTTTTTTTTTTTTTTTTTTTTTTGGGTAGCCAATTCTTCTGATATTTATACGCATATATAAAACCTGACTTTGCACCCATTTTCTTCTTATTTTTTTTTTTTCTTGTTGAAAATTGTTTGTTTTCTCCTCCTATTCCTTCTCTTCTCTCTTATTTAATTTGCTCATTATTTCTTAATTTGCTCATTTCCCACACTCTGAGGACTTCACATCACAAACAATGAAGCCATTATCTCAGCTGCTTTTTTCGGCGGCCACCTTCGCTACTTCTGCCCTGGCTGCAACTCACGTTTACGACTGGAACGTTACATGGGTTTCCGCCAACCCCACAGGCGATAAGGAACGCCCAGTTATTGGTATTAACGGTCAATGGCCCCTTCCTGCTCTTGAAGTCGACAAGGGCGACCGTCTTATTGTTAATCTCTATAATGGTTTGGGTGATCAAAATACATCTATGCACTTTCACGGAATGTACCAAAATGGCACCAACGCCATGGATGGCCCTAACTTTGTTACTCAATGCCCAATCCCTCCTGGCGCGACCTTCACTTACAACTTCACTGTTGATCAGAACGGCACTTACTGGTACCATGCTCACGTTGCTGGTCAGTACCCCGATGGATACAGAGGTTCCTTCATTGTTCACGATAAGAATGCTTACTTTGCCAATGATTATGATGAAGAGCTGACTTGGACTATGTCTGATTGGTATAATGATGTTATGGATGTTCTTCGCCCTGAATTTCTCAGTCTTTACAACCCATCTGGTGCTGAGCCGGTTCCTAACAATATTATTTTCAATGACTCCCAGAATGTTTCTGTTTCCATCAAGCCCAATACCACTTACCTGATCCACCTAATGAATACTGGTGCTCTTGGTTCTATCTTCTTTTGGATTGAAGATCATAACTTTACTGTTGTTGAAGTTGATGGTGTCTATACCGAGCCCACTGAAGCTCAGTATCTTTACCTTACTGTTGCCCAACGTTATGCCATTCTCCTTACTACTAAGGAAGAAACTGATAAGAATTATGGTATTGTTCTTGCTTTTGATCCTGGTCTTTTCGATGTTATTGAACCTTACCTCCAAATGAACCAGACTAACTGGCTTGAATACAATTCATCTGCTCCTCATGAACATGTCACTCCTGACTTTGAGTCGACTGACGACATTCCTGCTCTTGATGACTTCGATCTTATCCCCGCCGATCGTATTCCTCTTTACCCTGAACCTGATTTGGAAATTGTTGTCGATGTTACAATGAACAATCTCAACAATGGTATCAACTATGCCTTTTTTAACAATATTACTTTTACTTCTCCTAAGGTTCCTTCCCTTTACACTGTCATGTCTGCCCCTGATGAGTATGTCATGGATAGTACTATTTACGGTGAATGTGCTCATCCATTTGTGCTTACCCACATGGATGTTGTTCAGATTGTTATAAACAATGTTGATCCTGGTACTCATCCTTTCCACATGCATGGCCATGAATTCCAAGTCATTGTGAAATCCCCTGCTTACGATGATGATAGCCCCACTGCTTATGACCCTGATAATCATGATCCTTTCCCTGAATTTCCAATGAGACGTGATACTTCATTTGTTCGAGCCAACGGTAACTCTGTTTTCCGTTTTGTTGCTGATAACCCAGGCGTTTGGATCTTCCATTGTCATATTGAGTGGCATTTGGAACAAGGTCTTGCTCTTATTTTGGTTGAGGCACCTGATAAACTTAAGGAGCAATCCATTCCTGACAATCACTACGACGTTTGCAAGATTTCTGGTAGTGCTTATGTTGGTAATGCTGCTGCTAATTCCACTGACTTCATGAACCTTAATGGTCAAAACATGCAAGTCAAGGATCTTCCTTCTGGTTTTACTGCTAGAGGTATTGTTGCCTTGGTCTTTTCTTGTGTCTCTGCCTTCCTCGGTATGTTTGTCATTGGCTGGTATGGTCTTACTGATGCCACTGCCTCAGAGGCAAAGATTATCGAAATTCTTGAAGAGGAGGATGCAGTTGAGGAGGCTTACCGGCACAATGCTTCTGTTGAGCAGGAGATTTCTAATGATCGGATAAATTAATCTTTTACTCAACAATTGCTTGAAATTTTGTTTGTTTTTATTTGTTTTTCACCCTTTACACACTTAGCATCCGCGTTATGTCTCCCTTCCACTTGTTCTCGTTTTGCTGTATTGTTTTTAATTGTTTTTAATGTTAAAATTAGCACTTGAAAAAATAAATTTTATGCTCAGAAACATTTCATTTCGAATTATTTCCAATATATCATTGTATATTCGGGCGTTAAACTTTCCCAATTTCCCGTAGTAATAAGGCAAATTAGTGCTTTCGAATGTGTTACAAACTGATAAATGTTCTTCCTTATAAGGAAGAACAACTAATTAGTTAAATAAACTGGAAATTAAAGGTTGATTAACTTTTGGCAAAGAAATACGTTATAATCCTACTTCAATTTCAATTTTTGAAAAAAAAAAAAAAACTTGATATATTCAGGCTATTTAGAAATTGATTTAATTTAACATCATTTTTCTATAAATGTATTACCTCGTTACCTCGTTACCTCGTACATTTGTTATTATTTTCATATTCATTACAAATTGTAACTAAATATTACATAATCAAATTGAAATTTTTTATTTGCAAATAATTTGATCCAATAATTTTTCATCTTTTTTGTTTTTAATTTTTTTCTACCTTCAGTCATCAAAAGGATACCTTTACCATAATGTCTGTTAGAGCAGCCAACTATTTGGCATGGAAGCCTTTGTCTTTTGGTTTTTGCCGAACTGCTTTGAAGTCCCAAAGAATTTCTTTCCCAAGATTAACTCAAAATTCTTTTTCCACATCTTCGCCATGTCAAACCTATGAAGAAGAACGTGTGGTTCTTGACAAGATCGATGCCGAAATGCCAGAGATTGACAAGACCCGTCTTTCTACATTAAGAAATATTGGTGTTTCTGCTCACATTGATTCTGGTAAAACAACCTTTACAGAACGTGTCCTTTACTATACTGGCCGCATTAAAGCTATCCACGAAGTGCGTGGTCGTGACAATGTTGGTGCTAAGATGGATTCAATGGATTTGGAGCGTGAAAAGGGTATTACTATCCAATCTGCTGCAACATACTGTGACTGGACTCGAAACCATCCTGATGGATCTTCTAAGGACTTCCATTTTAACCTTATTGACACTCCAGGCCATATTGATTTCACTATTGAAGTCGAACGTGCTCTCCGAGTTCTCGACGGAGCTGTCCTTGTTGTTTGTGCTGTTTCTGGTGTCCAATCTCAAACCATTACTGTTGACCGTCAAATGCGCCGTTACAATGTTCCCCGTATCACCTTCATTAATAAGATGGACCGCATGGGTGCTAACCCCTGGAAGGCTATTGATCAAGTTCGTACTAAGTTGAAAATTCCCGCTGCTGCTATTCAAGTTCCTATTGGTGCTGAGAATGATCTCCAAGGCTCTGTTGATCTTATTGAAATGGTCTCTGTTTACAACGAAGGAAAACAAGGTGAAAAGATTGTTGTTAAGAAGGAAATTCCTCCTGAGCTCCAGGATCTTGTTGATGAGAAACGTGCTTTCTTGATTGAAACCCTTGCTGATGTTGACGATGAAATGGCTGAAATTTACCTCGATGAGCAAACCCCTACATCTCAACAGATTCGTGATGCAATCCGACGTGCTACTATTGCTAGAAAATTTACTCCTGTTTTGATGGGTTCTGCTCTTGCCAACAGAGGTATCCAATCTGTTCTCGATGCTGTCTGCGACTATCTTCCTAACCCTGGCGAGATTCTCAACACTGGCCTTGACGCTGCTAATAATGAAGCCCCTGTCAACCTTGTCCCCTATCAGAACTCTCCTTTTGTCGGTTTGGCTTTTAAGCTTGAAGAAGGAAAGTATGGTCAGCTTACTTATGTTCGTGTTTACCAGGGTAAGCTCAAGAAGGGTATGACTATTGTTAACGTCAAGACTGGTAAGCGCACTAAGCTTGCTCGCCTTGCCCGCATGCATTCTGATGAGATGGAAGATGTTGATGAGATTTGTGCTGGTGAAATTTGTGCTACCTTTGGTGTTGATTGCTCTTCCGGTGATACTTTCACTGATGGTGAACTTAGATACACCATGTCTTCTATGTTTGTTCCTGACCCCGTCATTTCCCTTTCGATTTCGCCCAAGACTAAGGATACAAATTTTTCTAAGGCTATCAATCGTTTCCAGAAAGAGGACCCTACTTTTGTTGTTAAGTTTGATGCTGAAAGCAAAGAAACCATTATTTCTGGTATGGGTGAGCTCCATCTAGAAATTTACGTCGAACGTATGAAGCGTGAATACAATGTTGAATGTATCACTGGTAAGCCACAGGTGGCTTATCGTGAGACTGTCACAATGGAAGTTCCATTTGATTTTACTCATAAGAAGCAGTCCGGTGGTGCAGGTCAATACGCCAAAGTTATGGGTAACTTTGGCCAAGCTGCCTCTACTGAACAGAACACATTTGAGTCTCAAATTGTTGGTGGTAAGATTCCCGAAAAGTTTCTTGCTGCTTGTGAGAAAGGTTTTTTTGAAGCTTGTGAGAAGGGTCCCCTCACTGGCCATAAAGTTATCGGTGTTCACATGCTTATTAACGATGGTCAAATCCACGTTGTTGATTCAAGTGAACTTGCTTTCAAGACTGCAGTTCATGGTGCTTTTCGCGAAGCATTTGTTAAAGCACAGCCTATTATTTTGGAACCTATTATGGAGGTGTCTCTCACTGCCCCTGTTGAATTCCAGGGTAACATTCTCGGTCTTTTGAACAAGCGTATGGCCACTATAAATACTACTGATATTGGTTCTGACGAGTTCACTATTACTGCTGAGTGCTCTTTGAACTCTATGTTTGGTTTTGCTTCTCATCTCCGTGCTGCAACTCAAGGTAAAGGAGAATTTTCTCTTGAATTTAAGCATTATGCACCCACCCCACCACAACTTCAGAGAGAGCTCATTGCTGAGTTCCAGAAGAAGCAAAAGGCTAAGAAATAATTGTTTATAATTGTTGATGGGATTAGACTTTTAAAATTTGTCTTTTTTGTTTATGTTTTGTATATATGTATTTTCTAAGTATATTTGTTTTTAATGACCAATCTTCACACTTTCCTTTAATAGATGAGAGTAAGGGTTTATGCAAAAAACTTATTTTTAATAAAAAATGAGTTGATCAACAGAGAGCATAATTGCCTGTTTCAATTGGATCGAACCATAGCATTTCTAATACCCGTAATATTCGTTCAACAATCTACAGAAAAAAAGGGAAAAATAAAAAATTAAAGATGTTACTTGATTTTAAATTTTGTATGATAGCAACAAAAATTTCACTAATACGAATTGTTAATTTAACAAAACTAAGCGGAAATAAACAAAAAATAAACCTTATCGAGTTATTTATTTATTTATTTATGTTTTGTTAAAACAACCACAGTGACAATATTGGATTGAACCTACTAATGCGATCTTATTCCTACCCAATCTGAACAAGTAAGAATAGCCAATTAACTATTATTCTAATAAAATTTACATTTTAAAATCGTAATAGACAATATACAAAAATACCTTTTTGACCTTTTAAATAGAAAAGTACTCTTAAGAGTTGTTTATTTTATGCAAACTAAAAATATAATTTCACTCTGGTTTTTGATGTAAAAATTGATTCTTCATACCCTGATTTATCTCTGTATTATTGAAGATCTATTTAACACATAATCATGAACGGCCTATTCTTTCCAAATTACCTTTTTTTATACAGAGAACTAGGAAGTCTTACTTTGAGCTTCCAAACTTAATGATGGAAACCAGATGTTTTTTATTGATACCATTATGAGATTTTTTCAGAAGAAGATAAATATTTCAGAAAAATATATAAAGACATTTAGAATTCCCGAGTGATATGAATATTCAGAAACTTTTTCTTCAAGCTTCTAAGCTCATTTATTTCTTTTTTTTCATTTTTTAATTGGAAAAAAATAACAATTACCAAGTCTTTCCTTTTAAATTCGATAATTGCGACACAAGAAAAAAGTGGAAAAGATGGCTTTGTTAAAAGGCCTCGCCCTTCTTGCATATATTGCAACTGGTGCAATTTCTTTACCCATTGATGGTGAAACAGGACTTGGAGCCAGGCAAGATATCTCAAACTTAAAACGCAGGGATGAAAGTTATGATGGGTCAATCGATACTTCTGATGATGACTTTGACACTATATATGACTCTAAAACTCTAGTAAAAACTACAACTACCATCACATTACCTGAGACTACTATATTGATCACTGCAACTAGTACTTCGACTTTTTTTTCAACTACTACTACCACAAGTACTACCACTCCTGATGTGATTCTTCCTCCCACCACTTGGATTCCTCTTCCTGACTGGTCTGAACCTTGTATCGATTCTTCTACTGAGTCGGATTTTAGCACAGAGACTTGCACAACTACTGAAAATACTGAGTCTACCTCTGAAACTTGTACAACGACGGAAACAACGGAGTATAATTCAGAATCCAGTATAACTACTATCGTCACCACTGTGGTTTCTTCTGAAACATTTACAACTACCACCACAAAGTCATCTTTTACTCGTCCTCGTCCTCCAAAACCCACTGTTGATGCAACAAGTACCGCACCATTAGTTTCTGAATCTTGGGACTCTTCAGATACTTTTTTTGATACTTCATCTGAGACATCATTTGATACTTTTTCGGATACTTCATTTGATACTTCAGATACTTCAGATACGTCAGATACTTCCGATACTTCGTTTGATAGTTTGGATAGTTCAGATACTTTGTTTGATACTTCCGATGTATCAGATACTTCCGATGTATCAGATACTTCTGATGAAACTACATCCGGGACTTTTGATACATCAGTTGGCACATCTAGTACATCTGATACTATCTATTCTGAATATATTACGGACACATCCTCTGAAGAATTTGGCTCGTCATCTGACTCCGAAAGTTTTACAGAAAGCGTCACTATTGATATTTCTATCCCTACCACTGGACCTGGACATGAGTTTCCACCCGGACCACCCGGACCACCCGGACCTGGACATGAGTTTCCACCTGGACCACCTGGACCACCAGGACCTGGACATGAGTTTCCACCTGGACCACCTGGACCACCAGGACCTGGACATGAGTTTCCACCTGGACCACCTGGACCACCAGGACCTGGACATGAGTTTCCACCTGGACCACCCGGACCACCCGGACCTGGACATGAGTTTCCACCTGGACCACCTGGACCACCAGGACCTGGACATGAGTTTCCACCTGGACCACCCGGACCACCAGGACCTGGACATGAGTTTACACCTGGACCACCCGGACCTGGATCTCCACCTCCTGGCACAATTGGCCCACAGCCAACAGATTACAACCCTAATGAAGACAATGTGAATAACATTTGCACCGATTGTAGTGACGAATCTACTGCCACTAGCTGTGATCCTAGCGATCCCTGGTGCAGTGAATATTGCGATCCCAGCGATCCTTCTTGTTGCGACCCTAGTGATCCATCTTGTTGCGACCCTAGTGATCCCTCTTGCAACAAAGAGTTTTATATCACTACCTGTTTCTATGGAGAACCTTGTGCTGTGCCGTTTGAAACCACTACTGTCACTGTAACAACCTGTACATTTGGAGAACCTTGCATTCCTTGCAGTAGTGATATTCCCACCCCAACAACCGGCCCAGGTCCTAATCCACCACCCCCAGGACCCCCACCAGGACCTCCACCAGGACCACCAGGACCACCAGGACCACCAGGACCTCCACCAGGACCACCAGGACCTCCACCAGGACCACCAGGACCTCCACCAGGACCACCAGGACCTCCACCAGGACCACCAGGACCTCCACCGGGACCACCAGGACCTCCACCAGGACCACCAGGACCACCAGGACCTCCACCAGGACCACCAGGACCCCCAGGACCTCCACCAGGACCTCCACCAGGACCACCAGGACCCCCAGGACTTCCACCAGGACCCCCAGGACCACCAGGACCCCCAGGACCACCAGGACCTCCACCAGGACCTCCACCAGGACCTCCACCAGGACCTCCACCAGGACCTCCAGGGCCACCATCTGGGCCACCATCTATTGGACCTGAACCTACTCTTCCAGGACCTCCAGGACCACCTCCAGGACCACCTCCAGGACCTCCATCGATTGGACCCGAGTCTGTACCTCTGGAATCTCCTCCACCTAGTCCTGGCCCTGTACCATCTCCACCTAGTTCTCTTAGCCCTTCATCTACTGGCCCTGAACCAGGTCATTCTGCTCCTGCAGGTCCTGCTCCAGAGTCACCCAAAAAAGGGCCTGGGTCTGCTCCAGCTTCGCCAACTTCTGATTCAACTTTCCAGCAGCCTCCAGTTGTTAATTATAATGGAGGACAAGACAAACTTGTGTTTTCATTCAACACTATGGCTGCTGGCCTTGCTGCCTTTATTGTTGCAATTATGTAAAAAGGCTTAATTACGCTAACTGTAAGTTTATAAAATATAGTTTTTAATTTTTAATCGATTGGGTATTTACTCCATTTTATACTTAAAGGACAATTAATAAGATTAGTAGTATAAAAAGAACTAATATAAGAAGGGTGATACAACATGAGCTGAGAGTTTCTTGGTTGTTGCGAATTACCCAATCGACGCGTTTCATACCGCGACGTAATTTATCTTGCGCAGTGTCGACATGTCTGTCGAAGTCTTCAATAATTGTAGACTGCTCGTGAAGTTCTTGAGTCATTTGACTTGCTTGCTGATTAAGGTTATTAACGGTGTGGTAAACAGAGTCCAGGAGTGTATCTTGATTCTCAAGCTCCTGTTGGTATAGCAGAGAGCTGGTGGTATTTGGATTATAGTTTATTTCTGTGGTACTTGGATCATCATTGGACTGAGGAAGAGAAGCCTGGTTTGAAGAGAATAGCTGACTTTGTGTGTTGCCTGCGTTCGTATTTGAGCTGCTGGCATTGTTTTTACTACTGACAGTTTCTCGGATTTCGATGACCTTTTGCTGTAGATCCATGAGCTGCTGATTTAAATACCCAACCTGAGAAATGCGTTGTTGAACTTCGTGATCTGTTAATCCAAAATTTTGTGGTTGGCTCTGGATGGCTCCCATACTTTGTGATAAATCATGGATAGTCTCTACCAGTTCTTGAATAATATTGTTGAGATCTTCGATATGAAAGCCGCTAGGATTTGTTTGATGATCTTCAATCAATTTGGCAGCAGCTGATAATTGGCCGAGTGCATCGCTGTAAACTTGATTGAATGGGTCCATTATTAATTAAATGATCTTTAATTGAAAGCAAAATCTTTTTCTTAATCAAAAAGGTTGTATTTTGTATATCTTGTATATAATATCCAATTTTATTCAACAATATTAATAATAGTAAGTATTGCAAGAATGGCTCAAATTGTACGTGGCCGTAATTCTAAGTTGGAATTTACCCTGACCCTATTTTAATTAGTACTTGGTAAAGGGGGAGGGATAGTGAGAAAATAAAAACCTTTTTTCTATACGCAAACAAAATTGTTTAGACGAAAAACAAACAAGCAAAAGTAAATAAAAAAAGGCAGGTAATAGGTTAACTTAAAAATCTGTCAAGAAAAATTTTAAACGCGTATATGGCATTTTTCACAACCTGAAATCTTTGAATCAGTCTGAAATTTTTTTAGCCTAAACTTAAATTTTCAAGACCAGATCTTATTCGTTAATATATTTCTTCATATCACATTTGTTCATCCACATGAATAATGAATGATGCTTATATTGTTATAAATATATCCACTACTATTCCAGATGACCAAGGGGCTTACTTTCCCAAAGATTTTTCAGAAATCATAGAATTAGCTTGGGTGATTGTGGATGGATCTACATTAGAAGAAGTATGTTCATAATTTTTTATTATTAATTTTTTTTTCTAACAAGTTGTTAAGATATTCAGCGATCACTTGTTGGTTCGCCCAGTTAATACTCCAATAACAAATCTTTGCAGTACGTAATTTCGTTATTATTCAGCATTAGGTTATTAAAAGATTTACAGGGTTAACCATATTTTAGCTAGCATCACAGCATTAACATGGGATCATGTTCAAAATTCCATGGGATTTTCAGAGGCGATAGCGGCGCTGGACACTTCGATCCAAACCCAAATTCCAGAAAGTGATATTATATTTGTGGGATTTGTTGCTGCTGAAGTTCGAGTTCAGATTTTGCGTGAAGCTTTTGACAAGGGAGTGATTTTACCGCCCTATCTTCAGTGTCCCAAATTTTTTGATCTAAAGACGGAGTATAGTCGATGGCATAAGCATCATCCGGAAATACCTCACCTCATCCCAATAACCCTAGCTTCTGTATGTAACAATCTCGGGATTGCACCACCTTCAGAAAAGCCTAGAGAGGTGTTGGGATACAATGTGGATCAGGAACATTCTGGAAAAGCAGCAGAAGAAGTTGTGACTGTTTCACGAATTTTAGAAGCATTAATAAAACAAGCCCAACCGATTGAACAACATCAAGATGTTTTCGCGCACCCCAATGATTTGAAAGAAGATATGCACGCGTTTATGAGCGAGTGTTCGAATATAATATTTTTATCAAATCTTCCACACGACACGACGCAAGGCGAGCTGGAGTCATGGTTTACACAATATGGGGGGCGGCCAATTGATTTTTGGACTTTGCGGGTTCCAGACCAGGGGAAAGCAATAGGGAGTGGGTTTGTTGCTTTTTCTACGCATGAGGAAGCGATTGGAAGCTTTAGCATGAATGGTAAGTGTCTCAATGATCGGGTTATTGAGGTGTTCCCATCATCACCAAGTGTGTTAGAACATGCAAGCGACATATTGGTTCATTTCCCACAAAGTAAAAATAGGCCTCGGCCTGGGGATTGGAACTGTCCTAAATGCGGGTTTTCCAACTTTCAACGACGCACGGCATGTTTTCGCTGTTCATATCCATTACCTACGAAAAGTAGCACACAGGCCAAGAATATCATGCATAACAATAATCCATCAGCCGAGCACTCGGACCTTGACCCTGAATACACCGAAGAATGCCAGGGCCCGGAAAGTGGGGGCTATAATATCAACCTAAAACGAGCAAATACTAGCTCTGCGGCGGCAGGATATGCTGGGTATCCTTTGGGACCAAGTTCCAAAGGATATTCAGGGCCGGACACTCATCGAAGCCAAAATACCATATCTAAGAATATGACAGGGAATGGTACTCATGACAGCTATGGTGGAGGTAATAATAGTGGTTCTAAGGGGGGTGAATTAGAAGTATATGACAATGGAGTAGGAGGAGGGTATAAGAAACACCATCAGTTTATTAATAATGTTAATGCGAAGATGAATGAGAATGGAAATAAGGGACATGGATATACTCGAGGGAACGGACAAGGCGGGAATAAAGGCATTCATCAAAACCTGGGGAATGACGAGCTTGAAGGTGGTGGTCTACCGAATGGGGGAGGAGGAGGATTTGATTCACCCCACATTTTAGGGGGTGCGAAAAATCCCCGAGAACACGACAGAAATGGCAACAATAATAATGGCAATAACACCGGCAGCATAGTAAACAATAATGACAATATCAACAATAATATCAATAAGGATAAAGACAAGGATAAGGATGAAAACAGCACTAGTAATAACCAGTCACATGGAAACGGACCTGCGGTGCCGTTTAGAGCAGGGGACTGGAAGTGTGGGCGCGAGGGATGTAATTATCACAATTTTGCCAAAAATGTGAGTTGTCTGAGATGTGGAGCTTCACGGGTATCTGCGGCGATGATTAGTGGGAATGGGGGGAACAACGGCAGTAACAACAACTGCGGCAACGGCGGTGGCGGTGGCGGCAACAGCAGCAACAGTAGTAACAGTAATAGTAGTGGTAGCAGCAGCAGTAGCAGCAGCAATAATGGGGGCCTGGATCATCATCATCACCATCATCATCATCATCACCATTATCAACATCATAATGAGGGTAATAGTGGAACGGGAAACTGCGGGAATGGGCGAAATCTTTCACCTACAAGACAATTAGGAGGAGTAAGTCACGGGGTGACTGGAATATCAGGTGAACATCATAATAATAATAATAATAATAATCACCACCATCACAATAACAATAATCATCATGGATCAATGTCAAGCGGCGGTCATGGCCGACATTATGATGATGGTAACAACACCAACAACACCAACAATGGGCGCGGTGGCCATGGGAATAGAGCTGGTTTTATTTTGCAACGAGGGGATGAGTGTATACAAGATGGGCGAAATGGGCAAATGGTTCCGGTTATTAATGGTAGTAATACAAATTCCCAGTTAAAGAAGACTCAGTCATTACATGTACAAAAACAGAGATCGGGCGGACAGCGACATACATCATATTCGTCGACGAGTCATCATTATCAAAAGCCCCGCAGCAACGGCCAACAGCAGCAACAGAATGTTGGAGCAGGTCGAGGAGCCTAATTGGGGGGGTTTTTTTTTTTCTTTTATTGATTATGGGATAATCAATATATATAAATTTAAAATTGGGAAATAATAAAATGAAAAATGGAAGAAAAAGCTCATTGTTACCTTGATAGATATGTTAATGGAATATGTCAAGTATAATAGTATTTTGAATGTGAATTGGCTCTTTCATGTTCGGATAAAGTCTACTACGAGAGAAAGAAGTATTCTTTATTTATTTATTTTTTTTTATCTAAGAAACCTTAAAAGAGGAGAAGAAGAAGAAGAAAAGGCGGGGAAATATTTAAGAGGGAAGAAAGGAAGGACGTTTTCTTGAATATAATCTAACAAGTTTAATAATCACTTATCACAGCATGTCTTAAGACTTAAGCCGTTTCCTAAAAAATCAAAAAATCAAAAATCAAAAAAGAAACTGCACAAAGGATTTTGAAGTGTTAGGGTTTATTTATTGACATAAATGATGATGAAGATAGTTATGACGATAGCAGTAGACGGACGGGTCCTTTGCGAAAAAGGAGGAGAGAGGATATGGTGAATAGCCGCGATAATAATTATGATGATGATAAAAAAAAAAAATTGAAATCTCGTGCCTCGCAGTTTTTTTGTTATTTTATATTATATTATTTTATATTATTTATTTATTTATTTATTTATTTTTATTAATATTATTAAAGGGCATAAGGCGGATGTGCACCCATATATTTTATATAAGGCTTTATTTTGTACTAAGCCAATCAGTTTCTTAGGAAAAACCGCCATATGAAAAATTTTTTTTTTAATAAATGATTGTTGGTGGCTATTTTTTTTTTTTTCTTTAGAGTGAATGGAAGTTTTGCCACTTTAGGTATAAGTAGCAGCTGGGTCATTCACCTCCGGATGTGCCGGCTGTCAATTTTTTATTTTTTTTTTATTTTTTTTTTATTATTTTAACATTTTGGTACATTTTATGTATTTTTTTTTTTTTTTCAAGATCCGCAGGTATTTCAATATTGCTCTTTTTAAACGACTACCAACTAAAAAACAGCTAAAATAACACTCAAAACTAAACAGAAAAACAACTTTGTTCTCCCTCCTCTCATGTCCTTTACAATATTTTCCAATAAAAAAACTGTTTTTTTATACACTTAAATAGTTTTTAAATGATTTATTTCATCTTATTCGTAATATTTGTAGAGAGTTTCTGTTTTTATAAATTTTTTAAATGTCGATGAATGAAAATAAATCAATGTGTATTCTTCCGCTTTCTTTACTACTTTGGATGAATGTACTTAATGACAAAAAAAAATATAAAAATAAATAAAAAAATAAAAAAATAAAACCCACCGGAACATACATAAATAGTAATCAAGAAAGCGGGCCACTGCGTACTTTCCTCTTTTTTTTTTTTTTTTTTTTTCAACGGCTTTGTTCCCAACCTATTACCGCTCCACGATAATTAAATATTAGAATCGCCGATGACCACACAGGCTTAGCCTTCCCATATATATTTATCCCCACACCCATTGACCGCACAGACCATATAATATACACACCATTTGTATAAAAATCTCCAGTTTTCCCATCTTTTTTTTATTTTCTATTTTTTTTTCTCCATCGTTTTTTCATTTTTTTTTTATCTTTAATATAATCTACAAAAATACCTTCAAGTTTCTCCATATTTATTAATTAAAAAATTCATATTTATATCTTTCACCATGTCTACTACAACCACTACAACTACAACTACCACTACCACATCTTTCCCTTCAGTATCTCACAAAAACCCTTACTGTGTAGCCCCGCCATGTGCTTTCAAACCACTTCGTAAACGAACACTTGCTCCTATCAAACACAACAGCCATCACAACAACAAGCTCCATACTTTCAGTGATCGCGTTCCTCTCCGAAAAGTCATCCCCACATCTTTCACTGACATGTACACCCTAGAAGTGCTCCAAGACAAGCGTTTGCTTACGCCGGCTGGCCGGCCAAGCTTTACCCAGCGCGCAATTGTGGATTGGGAAAAAAATGATGTTCGCTCTCTTTTAATTCTTGACTCACCGCGCTCTGAATGGTGCGCAGCTGGACGTATCCCAGATATCATCGAGCCTGGTTTCCGCATTCAGATTCTACCGCTGACAGCTTCAGATGATGAAATCATCCAAACCCTAGTAACATCTGATCTCTACAAGGAACATGGCTTTGAACAAGCCTTTTTGCTCCAAACAGCAATCTACACTGTTCAAGCTGCACGAGCACGACAAACAAACAAATTAGCCTCGTTTACAAAACCAGAATGGCGAAACATAGTTGAAAACTATCTCCTTAATCTTGCATGCGAAGCCCAATGTCGCCTTGATTTTCAGAAAATCTGTGCCTACACTAAACGTCAAAAGAAGTTGGAACTATCTGCTCGCGAATCATCATCTTCTTCTTCTTCTTCACTTTCTACATTATCCTCTACAAAGCATTCCCCAAACTCGACTTCTACATCTCCCTTGCTGCGCAAGGCTTTAATGACATGTATTTCTACTTCTCCAGAATTCAAGTCTCAAATGGAGGCTGTCATGAGAACAAAAGTCACTCTTTCCAAAGCTGAAAAACAACAAATCTGGGTAAAGGTTCAGGCTGACCTTTATGCTCGTCTGGATCTTAACTGGCAGCCGGATGAGCTTATTTGAAAATAAGCTCTTCAAACACACTCTTTATGACGACAAATGACCACTAACATTTCACTCTCTCAAAAATATTGCATGTGATAAAATAAAATACTTCACTAAAAGAAACCTTATGTGAAAAATAATTTAATGACTTAATGACTTATTATGAAAAAAAAAAAAATCAAATCTCTTTTAATGTTAATTATATAATGTAAATAAAAAATCTTTATCTTTCTTCTAATCCTGATACTCTGTTGGCCTTCCTACTCTTCATCTTCTTCATCATCCTCCTGAGCAATCTGAATCACTTCCTTCCAGTCAGCTGTAAGAACAAAATAAATTTGCAATGCCGAGACAAAAAATAAAGCAAAGACAATGCCACCCCAAATCCCCCGCAGCCCATAACCCATGTTAAAAGCAAGATATAGACCCAGAGGAAGAGCAAACACATAATACAAAATCAAATTAATGTACCCCGAAATCTTTTGTCGGCCTTGACCACGCAAAATGCCACCGGTAACTGCAGAAATGCAGTCATTCACTTGGTACAATGCAGTCACAGGCATCACATATGCAACCATATCAATCACATCCTTATCAGAACTAAAAAGTTTACCGACAGAGTGCCGTGTAAAATATAACAAAAAACAGTTGAGCAAGCCAAAAATAACCGACGCATAAATATATGTCTTACTTGCCATAACCGCAGCTTGTTCTAACTGCGCGCCAACAAGATTTCCCACTCGGGTGGACGCTGCAATTCCCATTGAAAGGGGAATCTGATACGCCAACACCGCCAGCGTCGCAATTACTGTTTGAGTCGCAAGCTCTGTCGTGCCCAGTCTTGCTGCAGCAAACGTCAAAATCTCAAACGCAAGCCATTCAGTTTCAAGTGTCAATACTCCTGCAAGCCCTAATTTGGCCATGTGACCCCAGTTCCGTAAAGAGTCTTTTGATAAGCCATGCCAGCACTGTAACCCATCAACGTAAATTACATAAAGCACAGACATAAGTGCCATCACATAATCCGTGGTGATTACCGCAATAGGAGCTCCCACAAACCCAAGTCCAATGTGCCGATTCCACACTAGAACATAATTGAGCACAAGGTTAAACGGCGCACATATTATCAAGACATAGGTCGATGCGTGAAAAATTCCTTGTGCCTGCAAATAATGCTTTGACACCTCAAAAACAATATAGCCAGGGACTCCAATAATCAATACTTGCAAATACTGCGACGCTAGTACCGCCAACTCTTTTTCAGGAACCAGCACTTCAAATATTGGCTCTGAAAATATCCAAACAAACGCAATAGGAATTGCAACAATAAGCATGATTAAAGTACATTGTTGAGTATGAATTCCAACCATTTCGTAATCCTTCCGCCCAAACGCTTGTGTGGCTAATGTATCCAAGCTTGTCGCCAATCCTTGAAATATTCCATAGCCACAAATATTGGCTACCATTGCTGCAACTGATACTGCTGACAATTCATTTTTACCAATGTGGCCGACGCAAAAAACCGAAGCAACAACAAGCGAATATTGCAACAAAAACGCTAAAGAAACTGGGATTGAGCTGTGTAATAAAACTGCTGTTTCTCGTTTATACGATGTGGTAATTTCTCTCATCGCCGTCGCTGACTTCCAAGTTTCTCGAACAAGTTCCTCATTTTCCTCCTGAGTCATCTGCCGTCCCAAAGTTAAATCGGCTTCTTCATCTTCCTCGCGTGGTGGATAAAGCAATGGAGCCGATTCTGAAGGTAAAATAGCAGTTGCTGCACCACCCCCTTCATTTCCTACCCCAACTCGAGATGAATTCGAGGTTGTTCGAAATGCCCCATAAGTGGTCCCTATTGCCGACGATCTTCTACCCGTGATGACCGAGGTTAACGAAGGTTTTCTTTGGGGCGGCCTTTGCAAAAGCTTATTATCTGCCAAAAGGTCCTGCTCTTGGGTCAAAAGCTCTTCTCTCTCTTCCATTGTCATAGAGTCTATTAAACTAGATCTTCTGGGAAGTGACGACGGCAGAAAAACGCCTGGTCGACCTACAGACCCAAATGAAATATAGTCTCGTTGGGGCGACCGAGCAAATTGGGCGTTCATATTTGTCTCGGAAGGTCGACGAGGTGTTGCACCTGGAACAGGGAGTGACATTTAAAGATTTTTATTATGATAAAAGGATAAACTTGATAAACTAGATAAAAAGAGTGAGGAGAGAAGGAAAAAGAAATAGAAAAAAAAAAGAGGGGAAAGAAGGAAAAAAAATGGTGGAAGGAATGCTTGAAAGAAACAAGTCATTTTTACATCATGATAAGATATTTGCCTGCTTGTTACATTACAAAATATATTACACGTTTGTTGTATGCATTTACCACGCACTTCTAAACACATCATCTTGATACTACAACCGCCAGCCATTTTTCAGGCTTCCTTTCCCAAACAAAACAAAACAAAACAAAACAAAACAAAACAAAACAAAAAAAAACACATAAGTCATTAACCTGTACTCTCTTGATAGTCAAAAAAATGTTTAATCCAGGTGCTCAATTTAACGGTGACTCTCAGTCTCCTCCTCTTCATCATCCAGTTCCTCAACGACCCATCCCCAGATCACCGCCGAACTTTGATGACTCTATCCAAAATCCGCCACAAAACCCTTATGTTCCAACTAATGCATATGGAGCCTCGATTCATCATCAACAACAACATATGCAACAGCAGCAACAACAACAACAGCAGCAGCAGCAGCAGCAGCAATTTGGCGCCAACTCCGCTTTTGGAACCGCTTCAACAGCATTCCATTCAATTGGAAACACCCAGCAACAACCAAATGCTCCATTTTCTGGTTTTCAGCAATACCTCAATGATCCCAGTGCTCAAATCGGTCTTTCAGTTGGACGCAATGCACTAAATTATGGTCAAGAGTATATTGGAAAAAATGTGAGTAACTCGTTCAATGTTTCTTTATCATATTTCTAATCAGACTTTTTTAGATCAACCAATACATCTCTACTGGAGCCTTAAAATATTACTTTCAAGTCTCAAACTCCTATGTTCTTAGGAAATTAAAACTTGTTCTTTTCCCATGGAGACATGGCCACTGGACACGATCAATTCAAAGATCTGACACTCCTGGCCAGCGTGATACTTATGCCACTGCCCGCGATGATATCAACTCTCCAGATATGTATATCCCAAGTAAGTAACATGTTTAACAAAATGAAATTTTTTACCTCATCTAACATTTTTAGCCATGGCCTTTACGACCTACATTTTTATCAACTGTATATCTGCTGGTTTGAATGGAACTTATCATCCTCAGTTGATTGGCGTGATTGCTTCTAAGACAATTGCCTTTCTTTTAGTTGAATTGCTATTCCTCAAACTTGGGACCTATTTATTAAACGCCGGTTCTAGTCTACTTGATTTTGTCGCTTACAGCGGCTATAAATTCATTGGTATCATTTTGACCATATTGGCCTATGCTATTTCTTCATCCGCCAAAATAAAATGGGCAGTTTTTGTTTACACTGCTACCTCTAATTCCTTTTTCCTTCTAAGATCTCTTAGATATATTCTTTTGCCAGATAGCAGCTCTGTTAATTCTACAGCACACACAATCAATCCAGGACAAAAGCAACGCCGGATACACTTTCTATTCATCTACAGTTTTATAGTACAGTTTGTTTTAATGTGGTTTTTGGTTTAATAGAAGGATATTTGCTTAGATATATCATAACTAACTATATAGTTAGTTAAATTTAAAAAATTAACTGTAGGTGTAATAAATGTTTAAAGTTACCCGGATATCACTTGTAATAAATTTTATGATAAACTTCACCATCACATGTAAGCTTTTCAGTGACAAATTATATTTTTTATTTTCCTAAATACAATGGACACAAATACTTTAGCTCCCGAAATTACAGATGGTGTAGATCTTTATCAGCTTCTTCAGATCTCTTATGATGCTTCAGAGGCGGAAATTAGACGAGCATATCGCAAGACGTCTATTAAATATCATCCTGATAAAAACTCAGGAGCTGACGCTGCTCAAAAGTTTCAACTATTACTGCTGGCTCTTGAAACTTTAACAACACCAGTATTGCGCACCAAATACGATGGATTGATGCGCGCACGGACCCAAAAGTCTCAACGTGACCAGGCACTCAGTCTTGAACGGCGACGTTTGCAATCTGATTTAGAACGACGAGAGGCACAAGCAGCTATATTAACAAGCCGAGCTTTCAATCAGCATCAGCTTAAAAAGCACCATGTCGATACTCTTAAAGAGGAAGGTGTGAAACGGCGCAAAACTAAAGACACCAACATTGTATCAACTCTTACTTCAACTGAAGATGGTTCTTCTAAAGATAAGACATCTAAAACAGTATTTATTAAATGGATTGCATCGAAATCCGATAATATTACGGAATCTCAACTTTGTAATCTTTTAAAGCCTTATGGTCCTATAAAATCTGTTCATATTGTACTTTCTAATACCCAACCTTCGATATCTAAAACTATCAAAGGACTCATCTTGTTCCAAAGTGATCAATCAGCTCTAAACTGTTATCAATTATTAAAAAATAAAAGTTTTCCTTCGAATGATGAGTTCTTCAATAATATCAAAAGTGTTTATTATCAGAATGTATTGTCATCATCTCAATCAGACAAACCTGATGTTGAACAACCATATTCATATACCAGAAATGTTTCCATAGAAGAAAAGATTGCACGAATACGTATTAAACTTAAATCATAATGATGAATTATATTATACCATAGTTGTTTATGATCCCATTTTTTTTTTTAAAAAACAAATAAAAATAAAATAAAATACAAGATTAGTACAGGTTTTAAATCAATTTTGATTTATGGCGTTTTTGTATGCGTTAATGCATGTTTCCATTGCTGCATTCCAGGTGAATTTTTGAGAGCGCACCAATGCCTGCTTAGACATAGAATTATGGGTTTTATAGTCACTTGAAATTTGCAAAATGGCATTGTGATAATCATGAATAACTTTGTTCTCATCGTTATTTGGATTTACCAAAATACCAGAAACGCCGTCAGCAACAATTTCTTTGACACCCTCAGCTTGCATTCCAACAACTGGAAGACCAGATGCTTGTGCTTCCAAAACAACTTGGCCAAAAGTTTCTGACACAGAAGGGAATGCAAAAATATCCGCAGAGGCATATGCTTCTGCCAGGTGCTCGCCTTTAAGATAACCAGTAAATGTGACACCACCAGTTGATTCAAGCTGACTTTGAATAGTTTGTTTAGCTGGTCCATCGCCAACAATTACTAAATGATATTCATCATGGTTCATCTTTTTGAAAGATTCCACAAGTACTCGGAGATTTTTTTCCCAAGAAATTCTTCCCACATATAACAAAACAACCTTGTCTTGGTTATTATCAAAGGCCACCCCTTCGTCTTCAAATTTAATCATTTTGTCAAGTTCTCCTGTATTTATAGAAGAACTAGAACTTCTTCTGTTGCTAAGAAGATTCATAGACATAGATGATGTGGTGCTAGATAACGCCCTAGATACTGGCCCGGGTGTATTAATCTTTTTTACTGTGTTGCAAAACCAAGATTTTCTAAGGCTTTCATTTCTTTTTAAAGGTGAAAATAAAGCATTGTCAACACCTCTAGACCATACTAAAACTTTGCTTGCTGGAATTCCATTTTCAGCTAGCGCTTCGCGGGTAGAATATGATGGGCAAAGAACATATTTACTTGAGCCATGGTATAGTCTATGTGTTGCCCATATCGGCTCATAAAGCATACTAAAACCAAACATTTTGGCATAGAATGCGATGTTTGTATGGTAGGATGAAACAATTGGCGTGTTAGGTAAAAAGAATTTACACGCCAAAAGAATTTGGGGGCCCAAAAGACTTAGAAAAAACTTGTTAGAGTTAAATAATACGGAAAAATAAAATGGCTGCATACTTAGGATCAACAAGATGAATAACATCGGGTTTGAAGTAAATTAGCTTCAATATCATGTGTGGGAGAGCAAAGTTCAATCGCAACTCGGGATAAAAAAATAATGGCAAACCAAATGTACCTATTAATGGGACTTTGTTTTTGTATGAACCTCCTGCTGGACCAATAACGATTCCTTCGTGGTTATTTTCAATAAGATGATCTAAAAGCTTTGTGATGGTTTTTGACACACCATTGATGTGTGATGTCGAGACTTCAGTAACAAGAGCAACTTTCATGATGCAAAATTATGAAAAGTAAACAAAAATGAAACAGATATATAAAATAATGAAAATATTTGGTATATTAATATAAAAAATTAAAATGAAAAAAATTCTAAGGAGAAAAAGAAAGAAAGGAAAATGAAAATGAAAATGAAAATGAAAATGAAGATGGAGATGAAAAAAGGGGATGTGTATAAATAAATGTGAGAATTAACATATATATATATATATATATATATTATAGCCAACCTGATTTTTTTGTTTATATCATAAAGCAACGCGTGTGCTCATAATGTATTTTCTGGTCATCCTTAAAAAATGTTATTGACATGCGCAATAAAGCAGTCAGGGGCGTTCCTGAAACCTGAAGTCTTTAATATGAGTAAAAATAAAAATATATGAAAGCACGAGCCTGACTTGGGCCAATAATAAGCTACTTATCAGAAAGCCGCGGGCCGTTCACAAGTTCAGGTGCTTGAAATCACAAAAATTAGTGGATTTTTAAAGATTTCGAAACAGGTGGTTCTAATGAGCACATGGCCAGTACTCTGAAAAGGGCTGGCGGATCTAAATGATAGGGCTAAATTAAGCAGTGCGGTCCGAGTTGGTCTAAGGGGATCACTTTGATCCAGTTTTTGTTTTTTTTTTTTTTTGCTATTTCTATAACACTAAATTCTTCTTGAAAAATAGATTAAATTTGAAAAGAAAAAAAATAAATGTTCAGATTTGAATCATTGACATCCAGGATTTTGCCACACGTGGGGAAATAATACGCGGCTACGCCTAATCGCAAATACCAAAATTACCTGAGTTTGTTAAATTATAAAAATATCATACTTACGTTAAAGAGTAGCTAAGCTTCGAGTGATTTTAGTAAACTTGTTATTGAGAATATTTCATCTTATTATAATTATAATAAGATGAATAATTACTTTTCTTGGAATATATCACTATTGGAATAGTCATAATTTGATTATTATAGTTAAAATTTTGGTTGTAAGTAATTATAACTTTGATTCAGCAATATTATTCCGTTACGGAACTTATCAGGCATAGCATTGGAAAAAAAAATATTCACATCTATCAAAAATAAATTAAACATTAATCTGTAGCCAGTTTTGAAAGTTTCTAAAGCTTATCTTAGCAGATTTATTGTTCAATGAACGTAAAACTTAACGATTAAAGATAAATCAAAAATCAAAAATCAAATATCAAATATCAAATATCAAATATCAAATATCAAATATCAAATATCAAATATCAAATATCAAATATCAAATATCAAATATCAAATATCAAATATCAAATATCAAATATCAAATATCAAATATCAAATATCAAATATCAAATATCAAATATCAAATATCAAATATCAAATATCAAATATCAAATATCAAATATCAAATATCAAATATCAAAAAAATTAAACATAGAGGCCAGAGTGCACTCATAAGCTAACAAAGAAATAACTTTATTTTGATTACATGGAAGTCAAGGAAATTTTTTGAGAATTTTATTCCTTTGAAAGCCTACTATTATCCATAAAATAGATTATAATCTGTGATCAAGCTTTCAATTAGATCATTGATGATTTCATTGCACTCTATGTAGCTTACAAGATCCATATAATGGCTCTTGACATCTAACTTTTTATTTATTATGTAATTATTAATAATAATTAAATATAATTATATTTGCTTATAAGCAGGCCAAATCTTAATAAACAAATTTTGTTCGTAATGGGCATTATCTTTCAATACTTTCAATCACATTAGTGTCACGTGACGTCGGTTTTTGCCAAAGCCCTAAAAATAACTAACTCATGATACCATGAGAAAAAAAAGTGCCCAAAAAGTAAGTAGGCAAGATATCTTTATCCTTCAACACCTTCGTGTTAATGCTATTATTTACAAAACCATTCTTTTCAATTTCAACAAAATATATATAAACAATGGATCTTCCTTCTAGTGCCGATAGCAAAGATCTTGATGAAAGGTTTGTTATATATATATATATATATATATATATATATTAGTTTCCAGGTTTTAACTTTGTTTTTTTAGTGAATTAGGTTTTGGAGAAAAGGTCATAAAGAACTGTAAAGAACAGCCTTTAGTTCCTATCGGAGTCGGTATGACCTTAGGTGCTCTCATTCTTTCAGCCCGTGCTCTCAATCGCGGTGATGCTAAAACAGCCAATCGTATGTTTGTTTGGCGCGTTGCTTTACAAGGTTTGACTATTGTTGCATTAGTAGGTGGCTCTTATTATGTGGGAATTAATGAAAGATGGAGAGTCAATAGAGATGATGAACTTCGCAAAAAAGCTGAGGTTCGCGAGAAAATGTGGATTGAGGAGCTTGAGCGCATAGATGTTGCCGCTAAAGAAAGAGCTTTAAGAGCAGAACAGTTCCGTGCTGCGAGAGCCAAACAAGAATCAAGCAGCGCTGACAACGGTGAAAAACAATAAAAAAAACTATACCCTTGTAAATATTTCAACTTATTATTTATAATTACATAACAGCAACAATTTATAACTGAAATGGATACTTGATAGAATCAAAAACCTGACATTCATTGGGCGTTACTGATGCCAATAACGAATTACTTCCAAACTGACATATATTTAAATTGGATGTTGTTAAAGCTTTAGGCCAGCTGATACTGCCACAAGTTTGCGGATATCCGTATTTGGCAAATTTGGCCCACGCCGTCTGTATACTTAAACTAAGACTCTGTAGGTCAGTACTGGTTCCTGAAGGATAATTTCCAAAAGTTAAAGGAATGTCATCCTGATGGCACACTGCATTAGTACATAGTGGGTAATTAATGTTTGTTGAATACTGAATCCCTTTATTGAGTTGGTAAAGGTATATATTTCTCATTTTCGTCTCCACGATGCGTCGAGAGATGTACTGAGTTGGACATCTCCAAAGAAGATCGGTTGAAATATTAGCTAAAATTGAACGGCCATCACCTGTATAAGTATTAAATGGGAACACATTGCTTGCAAGTAAATATGATGCTCTATCAACCCCAAGAAGATAATATGCAGTATTGATTGCACTTTCAGCGGTTAAAGCACTAGGTAAAAGTGTGTTTATTGCAGCCCCACCTTCATCCTTTGTAAATCCAACAATAGTATCCACGCCAGAAGGAAGAGATCCAGAGTTGACATACTCCCAATAGTCTTTAATTATTAGATCGCCATCAATTATAGGTGCAATTATTGACGCAATGTTAACTTTAGGGTATTGGAGTGGGTTTATTTGTGTACTAGCAACACTTAATTGAGCGGTAACAATATCAGAGATAGACTTTGTTTTCACACAGGCTTTATCATCACACCCAAGCATTTCCAAAAACTTAGCTGTAAGGTATCCATTTGAAAAACTTCTTTCGTTAAAACCATAACCATCAGGATCAGATTGAATAATGGCTCTCTGAAATAAACCATTTGCTTTGGAAGAACTCATCAGGGCTCTAATTATCGCCCCACCAGAACTGTTTCCAAAAACAGTAACAAGGTTTTTGTTTCCTCCAAACCTAGAGATGTTGTCTTGGACCCATTTTAAAGCCATTATTGTATCCTTAATTGCAAAATTGGTATTATCATTGTCATCAAAGTAACCCAAAAGACCAAGTCTGTAGTTATAAGTAACAATTACAACATTTTGAGATGATGCGAATTTTGTTCCTTCAAAGTAAGGATCAGATCCGCTTCCTAGTAAATTTGAACCACCATGAATCCAAAACAAAACAGGTCGAGAAATTGACAATGAACTTGGTGACCAAATATTGAGATAAAGACAGTCTTCAGATTCATCTGAATTTCCAATTTGAGGACAGTACGATGGTAATTCATTTCCTTGAATAAGTACAGTAGAATTTTGGGTAAACGAAATTGGATCTTCTAATCGAAGGTCACCAATGGGAGGCTTAGCATAGGGAATAGAAAAATATTTGTAAAGTGTTGGATTAGAACAGTCGCCAACAATGCGTCCCGTGGTAGTAGCAACTGAGCAAGTAGTGAGATTAGTGGAGCATGTATTGCCAGTCGCAAATCTCACTGTAAGCAAGCATTGTAAATAAAGAAGAAAATTAACTGCATAATCCCAGCCAGTCATAGTGAAATGATTTTTTTTTTCAAGACAAATAAAAAAGGAGTATTAAATAGATTTTTGCTATTTTGTTTTATAAAAAAATGATAAACATAGAAGATACCACTATTTATATAGAAATTTTAAACAAAGGTATTTAGTTATAGTCATTCCCATTTCATTTTTAAAAATCTTAGGTTATTTTCAGGGTAAAACAGATGAAACCAAAGGTATATCATTTTGGGAAAAAAAACATAAAAAACTATCATCATATGTGGTGCTAAACGTTGAAATGTAAAGGAATCCACAGATGTGAAGGCAGACCACCAATTAATATAAGCATAAGTTTGTTTAAATATTATCTAATTTTAACAGTTTAAAAAAATAGTTTCAAATTATAGATTATATTTTCCTTATAAACCAAGTAATTACATGGTGCATTTCCTGTTGAAACCTCAT
Organism: Magnusiomyces paraingens; assembly: GCF_902498895.1. NCBI lineage: Eukaryota > Fungi > Ascomycota > Dipodascomycetes > Dipodascales > Dipodascaceae > Magnusiomyces > Magnusiomyces paraingens. Next base: position 4,945,514 of record NW_022474068.1, read on the forward strand.
TAGATATAATTTCAAAGTTTTTTTCATGTTGTGTCTTGAGCAAGGATACAATCAAGTCCTAAAAAGGAAATTTTTTAAAGTTAAGAAGTGTTATGTTAAAATTACCCGGCTTCTATGATTTTTTTTCAAGAAGTCAAGCCTAGTAATAAGCTTCATATTACAATTCACTTTTGAGACTCCCTTGCCAAATCTTATCTCCTGCTTAAGATACTACGTGTTTTAGTTAAAATTGATTTAATTGAAATAACTTCTGAAATGGTGGGTATTTTTTTGATGAAACTATCATTATAGTTAATTATTTTTTGACTAACATTTGTTAGAGTCAAATATACATTGCCTCCAATAGCATTTCTGATGGTAAGTAATTGCAATATCAAATTTCCTTTTATTTTTTTTAACATTTCATTTTTAGCCCATAAATCAGATATTTTTTCTGTTGCTGTTACTGAATTATTCACTATAACTGCTTCAGGAGATGGTACCGTTTCTCTTTGGGATAACTCATCGAATGAACCTAAGTCTTTCATTGCGCTTCAATCACCTGTGGGATTTCATCATATAGCTACGAATGGGAGGAATGTTTTAGCTGCAGTATCATATGATGGAAGGATCAGCTTTTTTGATTTAAAAGATATGGTGAAAATTGAAGTTTCTGGTAAGTTGTTTTTTTATTCTTTATTAGAAATTTCATTAAATATTGACAGCAAAAAAAAAATATAGCTTTCCAATTAGAAGAGTCTAAATATTGGGCTATTTCTCTTTCAATTGAAAATGATCTACTAGCTTTGAGTACTATTGATGGTGCTGTTGATCTATGGGATATATCAGAGCTCGCACACCCCAAAAAACTAGCAACTCTCAGAGATTTAAAAAAAGGATTTGGCCTTTCGGTGGATATATCACCTGATGGTAAATATATCGCAACAGGCCATGAGACTGGTACTTTATTAATATATCAGGTTGAAACATTAAAATTTTTTTTATCGATTCCAGGCCATTCTTCGCCTATACGGACTATCAAATTTTCTCCTTCAAGCACTATGATTGCCGTTGCAGGTGACTCAAAATTGATATCTCTCTACAACGTTTCAACAGGTGAGCATATAACAAATCTACCAGGTCATGATGGATGGATTTTTTCTTTGAGTTGGAGTGAAATTGGTGACTTTTTGTTGAGCTCTTGTTATGGGGGGAAAGCAAAAATTTGGTCTCTTGAAACAATGTCATGCGTATTTACCATTTCTGAAAATAGCAAGCCTTTACTTTCGAGTGCGTGGTTAGACAAAGGTTGGGGCAAAGGTGTTATAGGTGGAAAAAACAAAGGGATTGTTACAGTCGGCGAAGAAAAAGCCATTAGATGGTACCGAGAAGGCTCTGGTCAATAAAAAATGACTGTGATATATTAAGTAAACTAGATTATACGAAGTCCAGAGAAGAGATAGAAAGTTTTAGTATATCAATTCGAGATTTACCAAAATTGTTTGGATCTTTGAAAAATGATGGCCAGATTTGACCATGTTTAGGCTCAATGCTTTTAAAATCATTTAAAATTTTTTCAACAGTTTTTTCGATATCCAATGAAGATACTGATGATAATTGGCTTTGAAGAAATTTATAATACCACATCCATGCATCACCATTATCTGGGTCTATTTGAATACTTTGTTCAAACCATGTTTTTGCTTTGCTGTACTTTTCCATTCTCCAGAATTCTCGTGCAACCGTAATAAAAAGAAATGGGTCATTCTGGCATGCTAGACTAGCTTCCCTTATCTTAGACCGACGATGAATTAATGGTTCACTTAGTATAGCTTCAGACCATAACAAACCAGAACTTGGTAGTTCTTGCAACGCCCGTGCAAGAAGAACCTTCATTTGAGCTGTATTTCCAGTTCTTTTTTCAAGTGTAACTCGGTAATACCAAATTTGTTCGTTTTTCGGGTTATTCAATGCCGCCTTTTCCAAAACTGAACGAGCTTTAATAGCTTCACCAACTCGCTCTTCAGTCTTGGCTAATAAAATCCATAACGGAACGGATTTTGGGCAAGCTTTGAGCCCATTTCTATAAAAGTTTAATGCACGACGATTATCGTTAAGAGTCTCATATATTTGACCTTTTTGCATCCATAGTTTATCGCTAAAAGGATATTTCTTTAACCCTTCGTCAACTAGCCTACACGCATCAACATTGTTTTTAAGTTGTCTTTCAAGAACGACAGATTTAAACCAAACTCTTTCTGTTCCAGCTTCTGTTCTTGCACGTTCCAATAGCAATCTAGCTTTTCCAAATGCCTGGTTTGCTGCTTCAATGCTGACAGCAGAAAGCCAAATATCTTCATTGTCTGGATTTTTTTCAAAAGCTCGTTGAAGAATAAACTTTGCTCCTAAATTATCGCCTGATAATCTTTTTTCATTGGCATATATGAGCCAAAATTCTTCAAAGTGCGGATGAGCCTTCACTGCCTTTTCTAATATAGAAAATAAAGATTCTAAATTTCCATGTGCTTTTTTGAGGTGGCAAAGTGCTAGCCATGGTCTTTTTGATTCTGGAAATTTTGTAATGGCATATTCATATATAGCGCTAGCAGTTTCATAGCTTTTTCGTTTAACACATGAACGTCCTTCATCAATAAGAAGCATCTCTTTATTTTCGTTTTCAAGACCAATTTCAATAGCTGCATTAATAATGGCATGACATGTAAGAGGCGCATTTTCTTTTTCACATAACTCTGCTTCTGAAATCCATTGGGTTCTGTCAGGGAGAAACCCTTCTGAATCTAATTTACGAACTCCTCTTTCAATGATCTTGTTGACTTTCTCCCTGTTATTACTATCACGCTCTTCTAAAATACCTGCGGCAATCCAAACTGCCTTCGATGCTTTTAAATGTTTACGAGCAGTATTCAAAACTTTTCTTGCGTTTAGAGGTGTTTCTAGCCGCGCTAGTGCCAACCACAAATCTTCAGATAATGGAACTCGATTCACAGCTTCTTTTAATAAAAGTCTGGCATCAGAAGGATCGCTTTCCAATTGAACGGCAGTTTTCCATAAGGTATCTGAGTTAGGTATATTTTCTAAAGCCATTCGAATAACTTTCTTTTGAGAATTCAGATTTTTTTCAAGCATGTAAGATTTCATCCATAAATTGATACTTTTTGGAAGCTGTTGTACAGCTCTTGCAGCAATGCGCTTAGAAAGCTCAAGATTATTAATTTCGTTAAGGCGAATATTCTCAATCCATACATCCTCACTTTTTGGATTATTTCTGCAGCCTTCCTCAATCACTGATAACGCTTTTTGAATTCTGTTAGATAGTTCTTCAATTCTTGCTAAGCCTATCCATCCGCTGGGATCTCGTGGATTTGACATAACCAAAGACTTCAACAATGCTCGTGACCGTTTTATATCGCCGATGTTTCCAGTAGCAGGCAATGATGTACCAGCAAGCGAAGTTAAATAACCTTTTGGATCAACATTACTGAATCCAACTTCATTATGTTTTGTAGGTAATGACAATATAGATTCAGTGCTAGCTTGGTCTAACTTCATCCCAAGCATTTTATCTCTAGCAGAAGAAATTGAGCGAAAATCTGTCATTGCACCCTCATTTTCTAAAGGGTTTCCAGGATCTATACTTGCTTCAATCTCTCCTTGATTTTGAGAATTTGTCAACAAACTATCTGGAACATTGTAAAAACGTGTTTGCTGTTGTTGAAGCTTGCGTTGTCGCTTGTATTTTCTTGTCAAGTCACCAACCTCTGGAAGATTCTCCCATTGATCTTCAGTGACAGTTGACAAAGCTCGTTTTAAATCCGAGAAACGTTCAGATGCCTTTGCCGCCTCTTTTTTAAAAATATCTTGTTCAGCTTTTTCTCTTACCTCATTTTGGTTTCGGTGTCGCTCATTCATTCTCTGATCGACGCCAAGGTATATAGAGTCTGCTTCCTCATCTTCAGGCTCAAAATTTGTCGCTGAAGAAAACAAACCTCTATCATTTTCGGGATCCTGAAATCTTTCATCATCATCTCCCTCATTTTCCCCGTCTTGTTTCACAGAAGACTTCAATGCATCTTCTGCAAATCCTGATCGTGCAGGTCCGATGTCTGATCTAGTTGTAAATCCAGTTGCGCCTCGACCCAGTCCTGGAACATAACCTTCAGGTGCAGGCATGTCCAAAAAACTTTTATATTCAACCATTTTAAGTCGTCATTAGTTGAATGTAAAAAAAACACTTATAAGAAAAATGAATAAAGAAAAAGAATAAGTCTAAAACTTAAACTGATATACTATGCAACTGGAATAATATTAGGTTCAAGTTAATTAAAAGGTTAGTCGTGTAATTGTTCACAGGTTTACTTGGGGTACTAAGCATTGTAACCCTTCACATTAATGTAACTTAGCTAACCCTTTGGATCTTACTTAAACAATCAATTGGTTCATTATGTAATCAATTTGAAATTTAATTATGTAAACTTTAATAGCCTTACCACGTAACCCTTACCCAGTTATAGAAAAATTTTTAAGATTTTTTTTTTTTGGATGAGTTTATCTCTGAAAATTCTGCAAGTTTTAACTCATATTCAATACCGATATCTCAGAATGACGCAAAATCTTGGAAATACTATACAAAAGAGATCATTAGATGAATCTCTTGAAGATGATGTTAAATCTAAAAAAACTTCTTTAAATGATACAATACATAACAAGATAAACGTTGATGAGGACATGGGTGAATTTGAAGATCCATACGGAGACGATTTCGATGATAGTGACGAAGAGATTTTTGAGGCTGGAGACGAAGATATCGATGACGTTGAAGACGAAGATAAAGTTGGTGATCTGATTGAAAATTCTCAACAGCGTGCAATGAAAACTATTAAAGAGGATGAAGATACAAATGAAACCGAAACAGATACATCGAAGAAACCTTTATCTAATAAGCAACAAATTTATCTTCCAGGTATTTCGCAACCTCTTGGACCTGATGAGGTTTTAGAACCTGATTTGTCAACTTATGATATGCTCCACACAGTAAACGTTACTTGGCCTTGCCTTTCCTTTGATATTTTAGAAGATAATTTGGGGGATCAAAGAAGAAGTTACCCACATAGTGCATATATCGTGACTGGAACTCAAGCTCAAAAGGCTCGTGATAATGAAATCACTGTAATGAAGTTTAGTTCGTTGAATAAGACTCTTTTAAAGGATGACGATGATAGTGAAGACGAAGATGATGAGTATACTGATCCTATTCTAGAAACAAAGTCGCTCCCTACAATGTCTACAACTAATAGAATTCGCGTGACTCCTTTTGCCAAGCAGACCAATCAGTATCTTACGGCATCTATGGCAGAAAATGGCGATGTCTATGTATGGGATATCACTCCTCATTTTAAGTCTTTTGATACCCCTGGCACTATTGTCACTAAACAAATGAGCAAGCCTATTCATACTATTACTTCTCATGGCCATTCTGAAGGTTATGCCTTGGATTGGTCGCCATTGATTACCACTGGTTCCCTACTTACTGGTGATGTTGATGGTCGTATATTTCTCACAAATCGAACACAAACTGGTTGGACTGATAATAAACAACCTTTTTTGGGACATAACGGAAGCGTGGAAGAAATTCAATGGAGTAAGTCAGAGCGTACAGTTTTTGCTTCCGGTGGAAGCGATGGTTTTATTCGTGTTTGGGATATTAGAAGCAAATCGCACAAGCCAATTATTTCGGTAAAAGCTTCGTCTTCGGATGTCAATGTTATGAGTTGGAGTGGAATTAATACGTTTTTGCTTGCTAGTGGGCATGATGATGGTTCCTGGTCTATGTGGGATCTTAGAAATTTTAGCCCTAAGGACACCAAGTCAAACTCTGTTGCATCCTTCGATTTTCTTAAACAACCTATTACATCTATTGAGTTTCATCCTACAGAAGATTCTAATATTGCAGTTGCGAGCGAAGGACATACGGTTACGTTGTGGGATCTGGCTGTTGAGGCAGATGATGATGAAATTAAAAAACAACTTGAAGGAGACAATAATGTTTTAGCTAATATTCCACCTCAGTTATTATTTGTTCATTACCAGCGTGATGCAAAGGAAGTCCATTGGAATAAGCAAATTCCTGGAAGCTTGATAAGCACAGGCAGTGATGGATTTTCTATCTGGAAGTCGATTAGTGTTTAAATGGGTTGTAATTGATAGAGTTTTAATTTTGCAGTTTTGTTTAACTTGAGCTTATGAATCCGTATTAGTACTTCCGTAGTTATTTGATATAAGGGAACAGTTATCTTCGTCATTCAAAATACGTTCTGCATCTTTTCGAAGTCTTTTATTAATGTATTCATAATATATTGCGAGGAAAAGAAGGATCCCTTGTAAACATGCTGCTGTGAAATAAGGAAGCCAAGAACTCCATTTGGTTCCTTCACGAGCAGCAATTGTAGCAGACCACAAAAATCCTCCAGGAGTCTGTAAGCACATCATAGGAATGCTCAATGATCCTACGTGCTGTAAATGAGTAGTGGTATAGATTTGAGGAAAATATTGAGCAGCTGCCAAAATCGCTCCAATTATCCCCAAAAAATTCGCAAAAAGAGTGATTTCGTTTTCACTCCCTTTATAATAAAAATAGCTGCTAAAAATTCCCATAAATAAAAAAATACTAAGCGAAAGTTTTCCAGCATACTGAAGTTTATAATAATCCTCTTTTGGCTCCAATCTTTGATTACGCGTAAATACTAATGCAAGAATTAATACCAAAGCTATCGAGAAAGTTTGAACGCTAATTTGAATGATGGCTAATGAAGCAGAAAAGCATTGCCCAGTAGTGATTATATGACAGCAGTTATAGACAGATTGAGAAACTAATAAAATATTGAAAAAAGCTGAAAAGCTAGAAATAATACCTAATAGTAAAAACCAAGGTGAAATACCTTCAGATGACTTCCGTGAAATAATACGAATATATTGAGGTACATATGAAAAAAATATGCCAATACAAAGGCCTATAGACAAAAAAAAATTCAAGTCATATCCTTTTTGAAATATGCTACATTCAGTAGCAGCCAGTTTGGGTATCATGGTAAATAATAAATGGGGTAGGAGTGAAGGTTCTTATCTCAAACTCGTTAGGAAGAAAATTAGTGCGGCAATAGTAATTTGATAGGTATATCTGCAAGCAGTTGTAGTTACTACATACTGATACCTAAGGTATGACTTATGACATTCAAAAAAATATTATACTACTAGTGTAAGTTTTATTTTTCATTAAGAAGTAAGCATGGTCACGTTACATATGTTCAACCAATCAAAAAAAATTTGTTTCAAAGTCCTTAAAAAAATAAAATTAAATTAACTCTTCTTCCATTCCCAACTTCCTCAACCTTTTGTAAATTCCAAGTATTTTCATTTTGCAACTCATTTTTTTTTTTTAAATAATGACTACTGCTGCTACTGCATTTGCGGAAACAACCCGCATTTCTAAATCGTCTCCTGAGCTTAGAGCCAGAGTTCTTTCTCTTTATAGAAAGTTTATCAGAAACGTATGTTTATTACCCTTTATACTTTAGCATATTTCCCTAACTTGTTTCTAGGCCCCTTTTATTGCTGAGACTTACGAATTATCTTATCCTGTGGCTCGCATTCGCACAAAGTTTAGACAAGAATTTGAGCGCAATAGATTTGTTTCTGATTTATCAGTTAAAAATATCCTATATGCTAAAGGTCAAATGGAATTTCAAGAAACTATCAACTATTGGAAGCAACAACCACATATTCTTAATTTTTTCCTAGAGGAGGAAACTGTCAAGAGCAAGCCAAAGCCTTCAACTTTTGTTGAGAAATTTCTTCAGGTTAGTGTTGATTCTTTTATCATTATGGGATTTACTAACAATTTTTTTACAGAACTCGCTATAAGCAATTTCGTTTAGGTAGTAGAAAAAATAATATAAATTAGGAAAACTATTCATAACAATTTTAAATTATCGGGACCACAATGTTAGCAGCCACCAATACTTTTTTAAATAGCTCGCCAGATGGATCAATAGATCGTACAAACCTTAGGAGTTCTTTGCATAGATCCCAGTTTTTTGAATTATTTGCAACTTTCAAAAGTTGGATTGTATTATCCATTGTTTTCAAGGAAATGTCGTGTTCTTTGTTTTTAGTCAAAGTGTTTTGATCCAGATTATGAAGAACAAGAAGATATCCGCCAGCAGTGACCAGTTTTTCTTTATCAATACATTGTTCAAACAGTGCTTGGGGTGACCCTAAAACACTAAATAATTTGCTCCAGTATTTTATTTCAATCTTCCGTGTGCAATTAACAACAACATCAGGCATTTCGGGGAATTGACTAATAAAGTATACTGCAGATTTAAGTAATTCCGTGGAATCGTGCTTGGTAGTTTTATGAACGCTGGTAGCCTGCTGAATGACGCTTGACGCATTAACGAGAACATCATAAAGAAGCACCTCAAGCATATGCTCAAAATAATTAAGGCTTCTGAATGATTTTGCAACTGATAAAGCTTTTTGTTGATTGTTGTTGCGAAGATATGATTCTAGAATGTATGGCAAAAACAATTGAGCACTTGTCCATTGTTTAAAGTATGTAAATGACCCGCTTCTAGTCAAAACTGCGTCACATTCGACCCCCATAACTATACCTTTATCTGTAAGCATAGTGAGAGGGTATAACTCAATTGGAACTAATATAGGTTTCGCTAGATCCTCATACTCATTTGAATTTTCCTGGACACCATTTACCCATGTTACAATATTCTGGCCATCAAATGCCCATATCATGTTCTTGAGATCTTCTTGAGTTCCAGAAAAAGAGTAGTATTCAATATAATTATGAAGTACCCTAAGCTTATAACTCATCTTTCCAGAATCAGAAAGATTTACTTCATTTTGAGTTCGTGGGGTAAGTTGAATGAGCATACCATCAACAAGAAGCAATATTATACTTTCTTCAAGTACAAAAGGTACACGTGTCGAATCATCATGCTTTGGAATGCAACTTATAGATCTAACACGTCCTGGTGAGTGGATAATTCCAGAAAATGATATTTCTGTTATAGGCTCAAGCTCTATTTCTTTATCTCTCACAATAATGTTAAATTGATATAAATTGTTATTAGATGCATAAATAAGCAAAGAATTTCCAAATAAAAACATGTAAATAACTGGGGCTGGTAATGTTTCTTGAAATAAAATATTTTGCGAGTCGAGATCTAGTTCACGAAGAAATAGCTGGATTTCATGAGAACTGCCAGTGTCTACTGCCATTATCAAAACATTTCCATACCAAATAATTCCACCATGAACAGAAAAATCTTTATATGAATCTTCTTCAACAAACATTTTCCACATTCCACTATAAAGACTGTAATGAGTGACACCTCGAATACCTGCAACAGCGACGTAATTACCATCAGATGAACATGCTACATATTTAATGGGCCAGTTGTCTGCGATATAGCTGGCTGGTATTGGTACGTTTAACCATAAAAGAGCATCTTTATCAATTGTTGTAAGATCAGGAAGGTCTTGTCCGCGATATAGCATTATTTTAGAATCTTTGAAAAGAACTGTGTGCGTATTTCCACTCTGAATGAAATTACCAGTCATGTTCCAACGAATGGTATCTAAAACCCAAATTGAGCTTCTATCTTTAGGAAGTAAATATATGGCATCACCTGAAAATGACCATACGGACTTTTCAATCCCATCCATCCATTTTTCTTGACTTCTTTGATCAGCCGAACTTATGAAAGATGATGAATTGAGCATTCCATAAACTGAAAAAAATGCCCATCCTGACTCATATCCAACAAACCATCCAGACCCATCGTGAGAGCATGAAATTGTATTGATTTTTCCCGATGATGGAGTGGGGGGCTCTAGGATTCGAACCAATGAAAAATTTCCGGAATAATCTTTAATATTGTAAAGATATGTTCTGCCAGAAATGCATCCAACAGCAATCAAACTAAAGCGTGCATTTATTTCAGCACACAACGCTTTTTCTTCAACAGATTCATATGGTCTAGGTTTGTGTAAACAACTTCCATCCAAAAACAAATTATAGCCTGAACTGACTGAAAGTCTTCCCTCTTTTTGATCATTCATAGATACGGTCCATACTGAACCGTCTGATAAAATCCAAACAAACAGACGCATTGATTTACTCCAAAAAATATTCAAAATAGTATGTTTTTCCTCTTTATATTTTTTCGATAGCCATTCTAAATGTGATAAAATAATGGTTCTAGTTTGATGACCTGAAGATGAGTTTGAGGAAACTAAATCATTGTTAATGTCAAGATCATAATCCCATTTCACAAATTGAATTGCGGGTGGAGATTTTGTTGCTATCATTAAATCCTTGTCAAGTGAAATAGCAGTAGACATTCCTGAATCTAATCTTACAATCATTTTAAATTGAAGATACATTTCGTGGACACCAGAAGCTTCGCCAGGACCAGGAAAAGCAGTTCTTATCGTTTGCCCTTCGTAAATAAATAATGGCGAGTTGTCAGAGTAAGTAAATACAGCAATTTCTTTAGTTATATCCGAATGAGAGATTGAATAGGTAAGTATATTTCCTAGAGTTGTTGTAACTACCATAATATTGCAGTCAGAGCGTACATGAACATCTAGATTATCTCCAAATTTTTCTATGGACGATTTTGAGCGGATATATGCAATAACCGGACACAAGGGCTAAATCGAAGAATTAGATAAATCTTAAACAATCTCCCAAATGCATACTTTAAGTTGATAAAAATATATCCCATTCCATGTTATAACAATAAAAGCATAACCTGCCCGAGATATCTCGAACGACACAATTTTATCATCTCTGGCCGGGTTAGATGCAGGCTCATCGAGAGTGTTAACAAGTCTAGAGTCTAGTTTTAATTGGGGAATCACAATTTCAGTCGGAGTTCCCGCAGGCCAAATCATATTATATAGATTTAATGGTATTTTCTTACATTAAAAGTTGTGTGAATGAATAGATGTACAAATATGTGTAATTAAGGAGATGCAACGATTAATTTATTTTTTAAACAACGTCAAACTGTTTTGGTGTCTACGACTCGAAAACAGAATGGATTGGAAGAATCTGTTACAAATTTTTGTAATTCATTCTAAGTAATAATTTTTAAAATAAAAATATTACTGTTTTAAGCCGTATTATTTTTTTAGGAAAGTGCAAAAAAACAGTTTTTTTTTATGAAAGCTGGTTTTCGGGAACTAACAAATTGCTTTCTAAATAACCACTAATCCATTATTAGAAGTCTTACAATTTTAAGTTGAGATATTCTAGAAATTACACCAAAATAGATAAAAAAAAAACTTCATTATTAGACAAATTTTCTATAAATCATCAGTTGAAGTGGTGTCGATTAAACATATTTCGGTGTTCATAATTGTTTTATTAAATACGCAATAAATTTTGTTATTTATGGGGAATTTTATTCACACTTAGTTCTCTCCATCACTCAGATTATCACTCCAGTCATCATTATTATTATAATCCGGACGGGGTGGGGAAGATGGTAGAGTCATCCCTTTTCGCTGAGGCGCGTCTAAAATAATTTGATCCAGCTCATTTAAATTTGGAATGGAAGATCTTAAAGGTTGTTGCTCTTTTAGTTGAATCTTGTCGAGATCTCCAGGTTTTGATGTAATTCCATCTTCTTTTCCCAATAAGTTTGACATACATTCATGTGTGTGTATTTTCTCATTTTCCCTGTTTAAAATCTCAGAACCCTGATTATTGTTTTTTTCGTGTAAAAGAGGAATTTCAAAAAAAGGCACTAAGTCGAGCTTGTTATTACTTTGCGTGTGGTGAAAGTCTGTTCCAATACCAATTTCACGAGCAAGTTCTTCAAAGTTAACATCTTGGTGAAAATTTAAAGGTTGATCAAGAGCTGACTCAGAGTACAAAGTCCGTTTGTCCAATTCAGACGATTCCACAAGACTTGGTAAAGGAGATGTCTTTCGCATAAACTTTTTATTTCCTGGTGAAGAAAATAGTTGTGTGATCCAGCTTGAAGGTGAAAGATTTGGCGAAGTCAGTCCTGCTGCTTGTAGCAATTTAATCGGGGTAGTAACTCTAGATCCTTCACCAGAATTAGTATAGCATTTTGGTGTTGTAGGATATTCAGAGAGTTGCTCAAGAGGTAATGAAGAGCCAGCTCCTATTTTTACCTCATCCCCTTTATTCTCTGGGGTTCTTTCCTCTTGTTCAATAGATTTTGAATCAGAAGATTCATCCCCCTTTGGTGATGATGTCTCCTTTTCGACCTGAGAAGGTTCCTTGTTATTATTTGATCGCTTTGTATATTTTCTTTTAGCGCGCTTAGGTTGTGCATCGGTTGGATCCGAGGGCGATGTATTAGAAGAAACGTCTGAAGAAATAACGTCAGGCTTTTTCATACGTCGGTTAAGAGGTTTTGGAGGTGCCTTGCCAATATTTTTAATATTTTTGGGGGCAATGCTAATGAATCGAGCATCGTTACCAGTAGTTTTTGAATCCAAATCTTCCAAAGAATCATTAATGGTTTTTTTGGTAGTGCAAACTTTGCCAGAATCCTTATTTGATTCCTTATAATCTTCAATCATAGAGTTGTTGCTTCCTTCTCTATTATTTAAGGCCTCGATGGTATTTCTCGATTTTTTCTTTCTTTCTGAATTAGCTGCTAACATTTCTGCAATATTTGTACTGATTACTGCTCGTTCTGCTGGTTCGTTCCCCTCTGTTGTAGCTGAATTTGAGGTCAATCTAATAGCAGTTTTTTTTATGGGTTTCTTGGGCTTCTGGTTTGATGAACTGATTAAAGAATTCGAAGTAGCTGATATGGATGAACTTGAAGCCGGTGTCAAAAGAACAGAGTTATGAGCTGGCTCTGTTTCACCATGGTGATTATTCTCTTTTTCTTTGCCCCATCGGCCCATTGGACGCATTGACCCCTTATTTTGAAGCCAAATTCCACAAGGATTGCATAAATGAAACTCTTTTTCAACACCGTTTATGGTACTACCAATGCGACGCCAAGCTGTTGTTTCAAGCTGTCCACAATTTTCGCAGTACTTTAGTTCTGGAATTTCTTTTACATTTAATCTGCGTTGGGTTTTTCGTTTTGCAGATTGCGTAGAAGATTTTCCAGTTATATTCAATTGGTTATTGGAACTCGTTGAATCGCTAAACGGAGATTGTGAAATTAAATTAGGGGTATAAGGTTCATCTACTAAGCGTGATTGCTCCGATGTAGAAGAGATAGCTGAATAGGTAGGTTTTGAAAATGACATTTGAGAGGCTGGAGATGAATTGCAAACACTGATATCTGTTTCTAAATAATTAGAAGACATGATCGGGGATGTAGCAGGCTCACTAAAATACAAAGTACTAGAAGGGCCCAATGAGTTAAGGAGGTTTAACGTCATGTCAGAATCACCTGTACTTTTAGCTTGTGGTGATGGTGATTCAGATCTTTGTCTCTTAACCAAACGTTCATCTGGACCAAGATTTTTGTTTGTTGGTATAGAATTTTTCTGGTAATTGGATATAATGGGCTTTTTAGGACATTTATTAAGGAGACGATTGGTTATTGGATCATCTCGTGAAATGAGTGACTTTGCCGAAGATAAATATCTCTCCAATAAATTATGTTGAGTAACCAAATTCATCCAAGATGGATGATCAAAGTTTTTAGGAAGAATTTTTCCTAGTGTTCTGTAAAGATTGATGGAAGTTATGTACTGCTCTTGAGTAAAATTTTCAACCTGAACAAATTTTAGTCTTACCTCTAAGGTTTCACGTCCAGTTCCTGAAAACAACGACAAAATGTTTGTACATATTCGACCCACAGCCAGTCTAGAAGAAGGAATTTCTATTTCATCTGAAGAAGATACAGCTGGAGCTCTATTTCGAGCCATTAGTTGTTCTTTAACAGAAGAAAATAAAGGTTGAGTCTGTGTCTGTTTTTCTGATGTCATAAGGTATATCCATGAAAACATCCCATGACCTACTAAAGGTAGTTCAGCTTCTGAGTAATCAGTAGAGTAAACAGCATAATCACAAAATTTTAAATTAGAAATTATTTCGGGCGATGATTCAGAAATGGATTGTAAACATAGAGCTATATCAATTATTCCTAAAGGGTGTTGATCACGCGTATAAACAACTTTGACGTCTTGAGGTGTTGGCGATCGCGAAATGAATGTTGTTAATCCATTGTCGAGTGTATAAAGAATTTTAACCGGAATAGCACGATTGGTAGGCTGTTGTTGAATATCCATTGCTTAAAGTATCGATATCATTAAATAAATATTTAAGTATATACATATATGTTTATAAAGAAAAAAAAGTAAGAAAGTGAAAGGAATAGTTTTATGCTAAAAAAATTAATTAAAACGTCTCTCTAGAAACATTGAATATTTTTTGTAAGAAAAGTAAATAAACAAAAAAAAAAAGTAAACAAACACCAACCGCGTCAACGCGTAGACAACCGCATAGAACCTGTTTCGTAAGCGACCTCTATTAATACTAAAAATAGAATTGCTTATACAAACCTAAACCCTGAAAAAAAGTTTCAAGTGTTTTGGTTTTTATGTTAAGATTTTTCTCTGATAACATTACATCTGTCGATTTCATGGTCATTTTAACTGTCAAGATATTCCGAACGCTTTTAAGTCTGAACTTTTAAATATGATTTTTTTCAACGCATGTAAGTTGAACAGCCATGCTGTCTCAGCTTTGAAGTTATTCCTATTTGCGGTTTATATTTTCTGTCTAATTCTGCCCACGGTTGCTCAAGATAGCGGTACATCAACCAAGGGCAATACTATAAGCTCCGCAAACACACAAACTTCACAAGATACAACCTCGGCCACGAACTCCGTTCAAACGACCACTGCTCCGTCAACTACAGTCAAAGATACTACTAAAGATACTAAAACCTCAAATTCGGCTACTAGTTCTGCTTCAAGCTCTGCCCAAGAAAGCGGAGTTTCATCTACTTTAGCAGTAACTGGAAGCCTGGTATCTTCAAAAAATTCAGAATCTTCAAACACCGGGAGTACACATATTTCTGCGACAACTACCTCAGCTTCAGCCATTGTTATCACAGCAAGTAATACGATTTCTTCTGATACTGGTACAAAACCCACACTTAGCGCTGTTCAGATTACTGCTGTTAATACTTTAAATTCAGGTAGTGCTAGTGGTCTTCCTGGTCTTAGCACAGCTTTGCCTACACTTTCATCAACGGGAGCAACAATCCCAACTGTAACTGTTCCCTCTAATGCCAATAATCCTTTTATGAAGCAGTCATCTCTTCCTGAAGGAACAGTTTTCATTGCTGTTGGCTCTATTCTTCTTGGTATTGCGCTGGCCGTAATTGGATGGAACATTGCAATGTTTATTATTGCCAGAAATTCAAAGTATATTGACTACACACCTGCTGGTGGGTTTGGAACTAAGGGACCTGGTGATTCCAAGACAGCTTTTTCAGGTGACCATTCTAAAACCCTAGAAGGATCAGAGGTTGGGACCTCTGGCGTGACTGGTGGAGCGGCTGCTAGAGTTATGTCTCAAGTGGGCTTTGGTGGTGGAAACGATAACGCGGAACGAACAAGATCAATGTATAATTCCGGCTTGTTTTTCTCTCCCACTGCAGAAGTTATGAATAATGCTCAGCATCAGGGTGCTGTTTTACCAGGATCAACACCAGGTGCTGCTGATTCTTTAACTTCAACTGTCAATTCTGCAGCAGGTGTTGGCGTTAGTCCCTCTACATTGGGTGCTGCTGCTGCTGCAAGTGCTGGCGCTACTAGAACATCGGTTTATATGCCATCGGGATACTATGCCCCAGCAACTTCTGCGGGAATTACTGGGAATACAACAATGTCAATTTACAGTACCGCAGGAACTAATACTAACAATCGAAATACGATAGGGCCTACAAGAGAATCTGTAAGAGCTCCTAGTGCATATTTAGATGACTTCCTAGGACAAGATAGCTAAGTTATTTTATTTTATTTTATTTTATTTTACTTTACTTTACTTTCTTTAAGCAGTGATTGGTATTGTTAAATTATATTTATTTTTTTTAACTTAATATCTATTTTATTACAATGTAGATTGATCTTTGAAACGAAAAGTAAATGAAATAAAGAATGCTATGTTAATTATTGTTTAGCGATCAACCTCACCGAAAACAAGATCCATTGTACCAATAATGGCAACAGCATCAGGCAAAAAGTGGCCCCTTGCAATTTGATCAAAAGCACCAAGATGGGCAAAACCTGGAGCACGAATCTTACATCTGTATGGTCTTTCTGTACCGTCAGAAACAACATAGACACCCATTTCACCCTTGGGTGCTTCTATCGCAGTGTAAGTTTCACCTGCAGGGACACAGTAACCTTTCGTAAAAAGTAAGAAATGGTGAATCAAAGCTTCCATATCCTCTTTCATCAAATTGCGAGGAGGAGGGTTGATCTTGTAGTCTTCAACTTTAACAGGACCAGCAGGCATTTGATTAATACATTGTTCGATAATGCGTAAAGATTGACGGAATTCAGCCATTCTAATTAAGTAGCGATCATAGCAATCACCATTTATACCAACAGCAACATCAAAATCAACTAAATCATATGCGTCGTATGGTTGTGACTTGCGAATATCCCAAGGAACACCGGAACCTCTAAGCATAACACCAGAAAGAGAGTAGTTGAGAGCATCCTCGGCAGAAATGATGCCAATGTCCTTAGTTCGGAATTTCCAAATACGATTGTCTGTCAGAAGTTCCTCGGTTTCATCAAGTCTATCACCAAATTGAGTAGCCCACATATAAATATCATCTAAAAGACCAGCAGGAAGATCCTGAGAAACACCACCAGGGCGAACATAAGCCGCATGAAGACGAGCACCAGAAACACGTTCATAGAACTCCATAAGCTTCTCACGTTCTTCAAAACCCCACAAGAAAGGGGTGAGAGCACCCACATCCATGGCGTGTGACAGAATAGACATTAAATGATTGAGAATACGAGTGATTTCGCCAAAAAGTGTGCGAATATATTTAGCACGAATAGGAACTTCAATGTTAAGAAGTTTTTCAACAGCAAGTGAAAATACTTGTTCATTGGTCATCATTGAAACATAATCAAGACGGTCAAAATAAGGAAGAGCTTGCATATAAGTCTTGTATTCAATCAACTTCTCAGTACCTCTGTGGAGTAGACCAATATGAGGGTCAGATCGTAAAATTTCTTCACCGTTAAGCTCAAGAATCAGTCGTAACACACCGTGCGCGGCAGGATGCTGAGGGCCAAAATTAATTGTAAAATGGCGAATCTTAGTATTGGCTTTGTGGGCGTCCAGAACGTCATCATTGTAGGTTGAAAGATCTTCAACAAAAGTAGTCCTGCCAAATTCTTCAGTATGACGAATAGGGCCAATGGGTGATCCCATATTAGCCACATTTTCAGCAGCATCTTTTGTGTTGTGACCATGGGAATAAGACTGTGCTATGCTGGAAGACGAAAAAGATCGTGTGAGAAGTTGTGAAGGTTGTCGATGAAATAGCGATGGTTTAGGTGAAGCAAACAATCGCTTCGATGCCATGCGGCAAGTAACTGAGGATCTAAGCATTAGATGTTATCGAGAAATAAAAACAGAAGTGTTGAAGCTACTAAAAAAAAATGATGCTCGACTACTGTTAAGAGCAAAAATATTGCGAAAGAGAACTTTGTAGTATGTCCCCAGGAGTGGTGGGAGAGGGAAAAATTAAATGGATAGCTATAACACACTGAAAAGAACTCCAAAATCAACTATTGAAAAAACAAAACATTTATTGGCTGAAATTAAGTAGATAAAAAAAAGCTGCCCTTTGCTGGTTAAAAAAAATATTTAAGGGTTGGGGTTTTATGACATTACCAGTAATAAACTATTGAAAAAGTATGATTGGCTGGATTAAAAAAAAAACATCTCGTAATAAGCATTACAAGCACATGTTACAAATTGCAAATGACTAAGGAATATTTTGAAAATTATGCAACCTATATTTATAACCTATGTCATATGGCCCGACTACCGTAAGACTTTCGTCGGTAATGGTTTGCCACTAAAACACGTTCCCCGGTTCCCGGCCCAGATTGTTTTTTTAAGTATTAAAATTTTTTTTTTTCTTTTTTAGAAAATATAAATAGCTAAAATTCCCAAAACATTTTTTTTAATTTTTAATTTTTAATTTTGATTTAAATCTCTATCCAATAACTATAAAAACCAATCACTACAAACACATTTAAAATGGCTAGATCTCGCGGAAGAGCTCCCCCCCCAAGACCTGTCACTCAGACTCGACAGGCCTCCACTGTTGCTGCTCCCAGAACTGTCGCAGCTCCTCCTCCCCCTCCTACTCATGCCCCATCGGCACATCCTCCTCAACCAACAGCCGTTGCGGCACCTCAACAGCCTGGTCTCTTTGCCCAAATGGCTACCACAGCAGCTGGTGTTGCTGTTGGTTCTGCCGTTGGACATACCATTGGCGCTGGTCTTACAGGTCTGTTTTCAGGATCTTCAAGTTCTTCTCCTGCTGAGGTTCAGCAGGCTCCTGTTGCTGCAGCTGCCCCTGCCACCACTTCTCAAGAGCCTGCCTCAAGAGCTTGTGAAGTTGATGCCAGAAATTTCACTCGCTGCTTAGATGAAAATAATGGAAATATGCAGATCTGCGACTGGTATCTCCAACAACTTAAGGCTTGTCAACAAGCTGCTGGCCAGGTTTGATCATCTATGTATATAAGATTATAATTTTTTTTTTTAAATTTAGGCATAACTGTTACGCATATTGGACAGGAACTAAAAAAATTTAGTTTGAAAAGGAATTTTTAAAAAATTATAAAACAACAACAAA
The DNA here is from genome assembly GCF_902498895.1 of Magnusiomyces paraingens. NCBI lineage: Eukaryota > Fungi > Ascomycota > Dipodascomycetes > Dipodascales > Dipodascaceae > Magnusiomyces > Magnusiomyces paraingens. Next base: position 4,964,449 of record NW_022474068.1, read on the forward strand.
AGAAAACAACAGAAATTAGGAAGAGTAAAATTTATTTGATCACATAACAGAGCACCCCGATTTTTCTTCTTCTTCATGAGCACCTTTGGGCTTTGCACTAAGAGCACATCGTGCAGCTTCTGTGAATGCCTCGTTCACACCTCTATTTTTTTTCGCCGAACATTCCAAATACCGTAAGGCGCCAATCTTTTTCGCCACTTCAAGGCCCTCTTCATAAGTTATAAGTTTTTTTGGTGGGGGTTTTGCTTTATTCAAATTTCCTGTACTACTCTTTCCTGAACCATCATTTGTGACATTTTCCCCTGAATTATCAGCATTATTAGATATTTTTGCCTGGGTATTTGAACCAGTACCCTGTGTTGAAGAATTGCTACCAGTTGAATCTTCTAAAGATCGTAAGTCGCACTTCAAGGCCACTAGAACAAGTTTTACACCTTCACAGTGATCCACAATTTCAGAAACCCACTTGGTTTGAACATTTTCTAAAGAATCCCGCGAGTCTACACTGAAGCATAACATAATTGTATGAGTATCTGAATAAGATAGCGAACGTAAGCGATCAAACTCTTCCTGACCTGCAGTATCCCATAACGATAATTGCATGGCCTGGCCATCAACAAAAATATCATGAACATAATTTTCAAAGACTGTGGGTTCATATACTTGGGGAAAGTAGCCCCGTGTGAACACGTTTAACAATGAAGTTTTTCCACATGCACCATCCCCTAAAATCACTATTTTTCGTTGTACTATTCAATAAAAAATATCTAGGTTAATAAAGATGTGAAATACTATAGAAAACATAGAAAAATATAGAAAAAAACGTTGAGATATACACACCTGGTTTCGCGGTTCCTCCACAAACTGGCATTGTAACAAAAATAGTAAGCTTTAAAAATTAAAGATATGACTAGGTGGGTATCTTTTCAGTTTTTCGTAATTTTTCCTTTTTGTCGTCGTATTACTAGTTATCTTCACTCTAAAGATGATAATCTAAAGAAATTAATATTGCTCCAAAGGACACACAAACCAGGAGAAAAAGCAAATAGTAATGGCGAAAAACAAGAAACAAGAATGAAGAGCAGAGAGACTAAATGAAGTAAAAAAAGTAACAAAAATAAAAATAAAAAACAAAAAGAACCAAACGACGCAGAATGTAACAAATTATTGTTACCAATAATTGTAACAAATATTGTAGTTTATGTATTCATGAAGGCTCTAATTAACACTTTCTTAAACTTATGTGGGAGCTCAACTGGATTCAAAATTGTTTATTTTCCATCGTAAACCCTATCAATGCCAATTTTTTCGCCAATTCCATTTATAAAAAGGAATCGAATTTCTGAAAAGTTTCTTGTATTATCATTTTTTGAAAAACTTAAAGATAAACAGAATTTTTTGAAACGAGAGTATAGTTCATTATCTTCTTCAGATAAGACTTCTCATTATGATGTTCTTGGATTAAGCACAGATGCCAGCACGGTTGAGATAAAACGGAAATATTATGAATTAGCTAAATTATATCACCCAGATACCAATCGGAACAGACCCCCAGATTATCGTCGGGTTTCTGAAAAGAAATATTCTAGAATTAAAGAAGCATATGAAGTATTGGGAGATAAGCAAAAAAGGGCTTCATTTGATATGGAACTTAGCAAATGTCATGAAGCTTCCACACCTTCTAATCGGAGTCCAAAGTACTCAGGTTATAAAGGATCAACAAATTATAGCTCATTTTCAACGCATAAACGAACAAGATCTCATACGTATCACTATTACAATAAGCACCATGAATACTCACAAGCAAAAAAGGAAGTCAAGGATACTGACTCAATGAAAGCCGGTTATAAGACGGGATCCAATTATGACGTTCCACACTTTGATTTTGACAAGCATTATCAACAACAAAGGTCCTATGAAATACATAGAAAAAAACAACAAATGAAAGCCAGTCAAAGAAACAGTACACCTAAACCAGCACATTTTAATGCTCATCATTCTGACCATGATTTTATTTACAGCGAATTTGATCATGGTTACAATTATAATCCATACAAAGTTCCTCCCAAACCAATAGTAAGATTGACACCAATCGGAATTATGGCAATGCTGGGAGGTTTTGCATCAATTTCATATTTTGTTATTAAAACCATATTTTAGTGACTTTATAAATTAGGATATAAAATTATATAATTAGGCCTCAACAGTAAGGGAGAGACCAAGCTTATGAGCAGACTCATTCAACTTTTGGGTGTCAAAGGAGACACCAAGACCAAGCTTGACACCAGGTCTGAGAACTTGAGAATAAGCAAGAGAAGCAATAGAAGCAGAGTTAATCTTAGCCTTGACAAAAGCAGAGCTATCAAGCTGGTGCTTGGTACCAACCTCAAGAGCAACACCCTTAGCAGCATTAGCCGAATCATAGACTGCCTTGGCACCAACCTCAGTCAAGGGGCTGATCTTGTGGTAGTATGAACCAGAGAAAACAGAAAGGTTAGAAGTGGCAGTAATAGCAGCAGTGTAGGAAGGAGCACCGTAGCCAAGTGCAACAGAGTACTTGGTCACTGCACCAGAAGAGATGTCATAACCAAACTCAGAGCCGACAAGAAAGCCGCTTTGACCAAAAGCAACGTCACCAGTGAAAATGGGACCCTTAAGAAGATCGAAAAAGGCGCGACCGTAGAAGTTGGGCTGTGAAAAGTGAAAGTTAACCTTGGCACTAGTAGTGTTTTTGGCAGGAGCATAAGATGTAAGAAGTTCTGCCTTGAAACCAGGAGCAATGGCATTGCTCAATTCAATCTTAGTGTCAAGAACATTGGCTGTGGACCAACCTTGAGTGAGAGTAAGACCAGTAGGCTTGTCAGAAAACTTTCCTTCAAGAGAACCAGAAATAGCAGTGTTAGCCTGATTAGCTTTGCCCTTAACAGTAAAAGCAACGCCGTTAGGAGCCTTAGACTTGACCTCAATGGCTGCAGGGGCGAGGTGAAAGTAGTCTCTAGAAAGAAGGTCGTTAGGGGCCTTGCCAATGTCGGAGAAAGCGGGAACAGACATTTTAATTAAGTTTTATTTTTGATAGTTAATGATAGAGAAAAAAAAAGTGAATAATAAATAACTAAGTTTCAGAAGTTATAGAAAAAGGATTGAAAAATTGGAAAAACGGGATGGTCTGGAAATTTATATGTTTTTAATGAAAACAATTCAGTGTTATGATTGGCTGTAAACGGCCATGTGGTGAGCAGCTAATCTCCACTTATTAAAAGTCATGTGATATTCAATATACATGCATATGCAATTGTTGAGCTATAACGTATTATTCCAGAAGTATTTCAAAAGATTTTATGAAACATAATATCGTGGTTCGGTTCAGGTTCAGTTTTGAGTTCAGTCAGTGAGTATTATTTTTCTTAAAATTTAGCAGCCCAATACTCTAGACACATTTTAAAAAATACAAAAAAATACAAAAGATAAAAAATAATATATGATAATTTGATATTTAATTCTAAACCTTGAATCTAGTTTAGTATTTGCTCAAGGTTTAGCTAGAGTATCTATAGTACTAATACTGATTTGGAATAACAAAACCAAAAAAAAAAATAGACAAAACGAGGGAAAAAAAGGGGGAGGAGGGAAAAATTCTATCTCACTAAATAACATTTTGTCTTCACTACTAACAAAAAAAAAATAAGGTCAAGACAAACCCTATTTTATAAATGTATTCTGTTCAAACAAGCTTTCCCAAAGACTCCTCTATAAGTTGTCTTCATGAAAATAGCAACGGCCTCACATATCATTTAGAAGTAGTTCAAAATCCCACCAGAGCTCGAGCAACAGGATGGGGTTCGAAAGGTAAAATCTCAACGTTTTTTTATACATTTAACTTGAACTCTAACAACTTAAATTTTTAGCTGATGCAAGACGACCCGTCGATCCACCTCCTGTCTTAAAGTTTGAAATTAGGGATTCAGACGGCAAGCGAATAACACATGAATCTCGGAGTATGTTTATAGTACACACATCTTTACTTTCAGTAGATGGTTATATTCCTTCAAATGACACAAATGAAGGATTCCCAACGCCTTCGCGACTCGCAGGCACAACAATAACCTCTTTAACTCATGTTCGTAACCCACTTCCAGGAAAGTTCCTCTTTATATTTAACGACTTATCAATTCGACAAGAGGGTCAATATAAACTTAAGTTTCGGATGTACGAGGTTTTGTCGGATCAGGGAATAGTTAGATTTAGAACAGAAACGATATCATCTGTAATCACCGCTTATTCACCAAAGAACTTCCCTGGATTAGCAACTTCTAGTGACCTTATAAAAGAGATTGCTCAGCAAGGTCATAAAGTTCGTGTTAGAAAAGAATCAACTCTTAACAGACGTCGAAAGAGAAGTGCATTTGAGATTCCGCAGTCGTTGCCGGTCACTGATTCTAACTTTAATATCGTCAACTCAAGTAATAAATCAAGAGACCCGAGCTTTCCAGAATCTAATGTTGACATAGGTATACTACATGCTGACTCTAGAATCAATCATGACAAATACTCTAAAAGCCCTTCATCTATCTCACCTGAGTTAGGGCATAAAACTTTATCGGAATCTCCCATTTTCAACAAGGACACTCAAAACTACCTAACCCTTGGAAACCAAACCAATTCCCCAATAAGTTTTCAAGATACTGCTCAATGTTCTTCAGGGAGTTTAATAGGTTCTGGCTCGGAATCACCTTTAATTATTTCGAAACACTTTGCTCCAGTATCAGCTACCCAAATTCAGAGTGAAGTAACCATGATGAAATTAATACCTATTAGAGATGAATGGCAAGAAATGACTGGATAATATGATATTACATGTGCTTACAAAAAACGCTATTAAGCTAATGTCTTGTTTTTTTTATCTTATCTCACAAATTTATTTATTCATTTGTTATTTCTATTTAACAAATTTTATTCTCATTTTTTCATGTTCATTTTCATTTATTCTTAAATTATTGTAGACTTTTCATTTCTTTTTTCAAATTTATTCCAAAAACTGAGAGTAAAATTTTAAACTGCGTTTAGTAGAATTTATTTTACTTTTAATCACATTGGTTTAACAGTTTTTTTTTTGAGTTACCCTATTTAACAAGCAATTATATCATGTGATATTTTTTTTCTTTAAGATCGCCAAAAAAAAAACTTCACAAGATACAAACTTTTCCAAATCAAAATGGAAGCACCTACAGTACCAGCTTGGAAAAGGCTTGGGTTAAGAGTAAAAGAAACGATAGAAAATGACCCATTATCCATAGATAGTCATTATACTGCGTCAAAACCAAAGGATACTTCTTTAAGTAAACGAAAAACTGATGAGCTAAATACCTCAAGTGAAGCACCTGATGAACTCCAAAAAAAACCCCCAAAGAGACCAAAAATTCCTAAATCAGAACGAAAACCTCCACCCGAATCTGATCAACTTGTTTATTTAAAGTCATATTCATTAAATAAAAAGGAGTGGAAATTTTCTAAGTCAAAACAGAATTGGATTCTTAGACATATATACAATCAGACTGTCATCCCTGAAACTTATAGTGAATATCTAATTAACTATTTGGTTGGTATTCAGGGAGGTGTTACGAAAAGAATTGTGGAAGATGCCAAACGCATAATTGAAGAATGGAATAATTTTATGACCGAAGAAGATAAGGTTGAAAAAAACGAAATCCAATCGGATTTAGAAAAAAATGACTCGAAGGAAATTGAAGACACCAAAAAAAAAGAAACGAAATCAGAGTCCTTAAATTATGCACCTCCTACGGAAGCCAGTGCTCGCATTGCACAAAAAATAATATTAAAACTAGATGGAAATCATATTTCACTAGCTTTAATTGATAAGAGCAGTGAACAAGAACAGTAAATTGTTTATTGTTAACAATAATAGTTGATTTAGCTTAAGATATATAAAGTAATTATAATCATTCAATCTAATGCTCTTCCTTTTGAATCTTTCCACCAGAAATGAAACGGGGATGTCTAGGATCATTGATGAATTCGGCAGCTTTAAAAATGTTAATTAACTACTATATAACACATTGATAAATGAAAACATACAGTTCATAGAGGCCTTAGCACCAAGACTGACGAGGTAAGTGACAACAATAGCTAAACAAGGACATTAGATAATTGTTCAAATAATATAAGATAATTTCATACCGCCAGCGAAAAAGGGCCAAAGAGGCTTGAGAACAGGGGTAGGGTATTTCTTGAAACTGCTGAAAAGAGCCATTTTGATGTGAATTGAGTGAGTGGGGTAGAGTTTGGAAAGGATAGATGAGCGACAGAGGCAAAGAAGAGTAAGAAGATATATCATTAATTTTTTGTTTTTCCTATTTTTGTTTTTCTTTTTAAGGAGACAATTGGCCACTTCCTAGCTATTGTATCAACCAATTAAAACAAGCTAAGCAATTACCCGGCTTTATAAGGTGAAAAATGATATTTAATTCCAATATTTTGCTATTTTTTTTAAACTTTTGAATAATTAACTACAATTATCTATTGTAAAAGGGTCTCATTATATAAGTTGAAGACATCAAAGACGATGATTGTCATAGTAAAAACCGATAGTTTGAGCCAGACATTTTTTATTAATGAATGAATTGGTATAGTATTTTCGGAACAATCTATTTTGTAGCAGCAACATCAAGAGCTTTTTGAAAAGTCTTACACAGATCTTCTTGATTTTCTAATCCTACGCTTATTCTGATAAGATTCCTATCAACTCCAAATTGAGAAATATAATCAAGTTCACAATAATGAGCAAGAATGGCATAAGGTGATGTAAGAGTAAAATTTGTCCCAAGCGATGGGCCTTTTGCTGTTAACACTGCGTCGTAAAATAATTGAGCATGCTTGGGAATGTGAAAAATAATAGACAGAAGCCCGCCATAACCTCCATCCTTTTTTTTACAAGCATCGTAGTATTTTCTTGAATCGTTGAGCTTTGGATAATAAACCGTTTTAATTAACGGGTTATTTTGAAAAAGATTCGCAACGGCTTCAGTTGTACAATTGATTTTAGAACTTCTTTCGACAAAATCTCTACTATTCCTTTCAAGATATATTACGTCTTGAGGCCAGAGTAGATTTTCATATTCCGAAGCGAGTGTTGTTTTCAGCAAATCGTAATATTTCCCATCTGGGTTTAACACCAAGCTGCCCCCCATGACATTGCTGTCACCGCTGAAAACCTTAGTAAGACTACTGACCACAATATCAGCAAATGGTAATACGTGCACATTTGAAAAGTTTCCAATAGTTTCATCAACAACAACCAAAAAATCATACTTGGACGCAAGAGCATAAATCCTTTTCAAATTCGGAGCTTTGAGAAGAGGGTTTGAAGGAAATTCACAAAATAAAGCTAAAACCTGCTCACCCGACTCCATCAACTCTTCTAATTTATCTAAGTCGTGATCATCGCCTTGCCCATAAAAATGAAACCCGGCACCAAATTTTGTAAGAATGTTTCTAGTGTCAACATATGGAAAACCGAAGCATACGCTTTTTTGAGTATTATTTCTTGCTTTCATAGTAATTCGATGCGCATTAAAAATGCTTGCCATACCAGATGGATATAAATAAACATCATGTTCTGTTGCACTATTTTCAGAAGCTGATGAATTCTCATTAATTTTAGAAACTATTCTTCTTCTAAGAGCTTGTTCAGCATCCTTTGCCAAAGACAAGTCTAAATTGCGACCAAATCTTTCTTCAAGAAAAGTGGACGATTCTTTATTTTGATCTTGGCTTTTGTATTCCAAAATATTGTTTTTTGTTGAAGGCTTGTGAAAGCCTCCACACTTGGATCCCGGAATATGAGAATGTTCACAATCATCATTCTTAACTTGAGAAAACTTATCTAAACAGAACTCTGCCATCCTTGATGATATCCCTTCTCCAGAATGTTGCCAATAAGCCTTTGCTAAATAAAATTCTGATTCAGGAAAAAAAATTGCAGAAAATGTTGTTGATGCCTTATCTAAGAGTAAAAGATTTTTTGAATCACTTTCAACTTTGGGTGTGCTGAGTTGTAAAATACGAAGAGAAACGTCAGTCAATTTGCTATATTGTCTAATGAAGTTTCTACAACGACATGCAACTTCATATGTAGGAAATATAAGACACTTCTCTTTTTCTCTTCCATATTGATCCTCGATATAGCCCGCAAGCTTCTGAATGAAGGTATGAATAAAAAATCTAGGGTATCCCGAAGTCAATTTAGAGGCTACCCATTCTTCACCTTCTTCATAGGCTATATTAGATTTCCAAGTAGGAAGAGTTACAGAGACGGCATGTGGTGTGTTGGCCGGAATAGGCGAGCCAACCTCCGTAGGAGGTATTAAATTTAAACTCATGATTCGTAAATTGTCAAAGTTAGAATAAGAAGAAAAGTGCTGAAAGAATTGGCAGCATCATTCACACATAATAGCGAATATTTTTTATGCTTAGATCATCTCCAAAAAAATTACTCACTAATCACATGATAATAGTTCCCGTAATTCCGTAACCCTATTTTTTTATTTAACTCATACTAATTTACTCCTACAGAACAAGAAAATACCTCTAAAGTATAAAGATCTGGGCTTTTCTAACTTTTTTTTTTCCCATTTTCATTATTAAAACAATGTCATAGCTATTTTTTTTCTTTTCTTTTCATTCCTTTTTTTTTTTTTTTTTTTTTTGACTAATACCAATAATGGCGAGAATAATAAATGCTTTAACATACTTTTTTTTTTTATCAACATTCATTTTATTATCTTACACAGCCCCTATAGAACCATCCAGAGTTTTATCTTCTCCATCTGATTCAGCATACTTAAAATTTAAAAATGGTGAAATACCCACTTATGTAACCGATTATGCACCGGTTGTTCATTTATATGCAGAAGAAAAGTATTTACCTTATTCAATAGAGGAATTTGTAAAGCACTTCTATGTTTCTACGGCAAATGGCAACAATATTACTCAAAAGTTACCTTTAACTTTAGCAGATCTTAACATTATACAAAAAAATACCAACACAGCTCCTGAAGATATCTATTTAACTGCCTTGTCTAACTTTGATAGTGACCCTAATTGGATCACAGGAGTTAAAAATATTCCAGATATTGAAACCGGGTTACTAAAGAATGCACCCGCCACATTAATTGTTGTGGATAAAGGTGAAGGCTGGGTGGACGCCTTTTGGTTTTACTTTTATTCATTCAATTTAGGACCGTTTGTTATGGGCGGAGGTCCTTATGGTAATCACGTTGGAGACTGGGAACATTCTCTTGTGAGATTTTATCGAGGTGAACCGCAATTAGTTTGGATGTCTGCGCATGGAGGCGGAACTGCATTTAAATTCCCTGCTATGGAAAAGGTATCTATGAAGTCAGTAACCAACAGCAGCAAAATAACCAAAAGACCTGTAATTTTTTCAGGCCGTGGAACCCATGCAAACTATGCTACAGTTGGGCAGCATTCTCATGACCTTCCATACTATATACTTTCAGATTTTACGGATCGAGGACCATTATGGGATCCAGCGAAAAATTTTGTGGCATACACATATGATGGCTTAAAAATTTCATATGCAAATGGATCAGAACCAGGGCGAGAAGAGCGATACGGCGATTGGTTATATTTCTTAGGACATTGGGGTGATAAAAAGTTAGCACCAACTGATCCTCGACAGAAATATTCACCATTTGAGTGGCGATATATTGATGGTCCAATTGGCCCTTTAGATAAAAATCTCATGAGAACAGGACCATGTCAACGATACAAATGGTACAATATATTTCAAACTTGTGATATTCGCTCGACTCTTAAAATGGGTGAAGGAATAGAGGCAGAAGGTGGAGGTTGTGCACTTGCATTTGACAATGTCAAGCCGTATGTGCTACAGATGTTACTACGATTAGTAACCTGGAGGGGATGGGGTTGTAATTTTATTGATAGCATTTTTGGTTGATTTTGATATTTTTATTTGTAACTATTTTTTTCTTTATAGATTTTTTGTTATTTTATTAAGACCTATTTTTTTTTTGTTTAGAATCTTAATTTCTTTTTAGTTAAGCACTTTCCATTTTACTAATATGCTTTAATCTACAGGGTTTATATTAATCTATACAAAATTAAATATATATTAGACAGATCCATTTAAAATCATAGGATCGATTTCTTGTGAATTATTTGAAACCAAGGTAGAATTCGCTTGACTTCTAGTATTACGATTTTCCAGCTGCTGAAAATGATGAGTTTGGGATAAAGGTTGAGGTAAGGACTGAGGTGAATTATGGCCAGAATTGTGTGACTGGTAAGGACTTCCACCAGATGGAGTTGTCGATAAACTACTTGTTCCGGAATTTGCAGAATTATAAATCTGAGAAGACTGAGGATAAATTGGAGTATGTGATCTTGAAGGTTGCAAAGAAGATGGCTGGGAATGACTAGATCCAGAAATGGGCGAGTTTACACTATTACTCGCTCTAGAACTAGATGATGACTGCGTCATAGGAACCGGTAAAGACTGAGACTGTTGCATTGGTTGGGCGTTGTATTGAGAATGCATTCCTTGAGCGTGATGAGAATTATTGTTCTGATACAATTGGCCATTTTTACCGTTTGAATAATGATGACTATCATTTAATATATCACTCGAAATATTGAGCTGGATGTGATTAGAGGTGTTGCTCAAAATATCTGAATGAGTGAGAAAAGTATCCAAAGCATTATGTTGGGAATGAATTCCATTTTCCAAGCTATTTGAACTAGTAGAATTAGATGTTTCAGATTGGTGTGAGTGGGTACTAGTTTGAGAGTGCCGTTGAAGAATAGAAGATCCCTGTAAAGTCCCACTAGAAACTTGTTGAGAATTTGCTGAGTTGCTGGAGTTTCCAATAGGAGAAGTAAAGGCTGGCAATGGTGGTAAAATTGTTTGATTTTCTAAGGTTTCGTCCATAGGATCCGGTTTTATATTTGTAGAAAATGAGGCTGGTGAAGAAGAATTTGAACTAGGAGACAGTTCTGAGTGAGGGGTATGAGAAGTCAAAGTAATGTTCGGCCTAAATTTAGCTGGGGTTTCAGGCTTATTATGATAAATAATAGATGATTCAGGAACAACTTTATAATCCACAATCATTTTACCGTCGGAAATAAGATGCGGATGTTTTGCTTTAACGTGGCGTCTCAAATCATATTCACGAGCAAACCGATAATGACAATCTGGAATAGGACACATGATTCTGCGATGAACATCATAACCAGAACCGGTGATTCGCTCAATAAGGCCAGAAGTACCAGTTAATGGATCCCTTCGTCCAATTGAACTTTGAGTTTGTTGAGGATGATAAGATTGAAAATTAGAGTAGGGAACAGATTGATGATTTTGCGTTAATTGATCATGTCCGCTAAGAGAAGAAAGGGGTGGTAATCCTTCCATAGAAGAAGCTGGGGTAAGAACTTGTACTTGTAAACTATCTGGAACAAATCCATGAAATTGTTGGTAGTGATAAATTAACGAATCTCTATCACGGAACACATAATTAGTAGCTGAAGCACATTGATCTTCCCGACAGTGCCATTCTTGTGTATAATGATCTTGAAAAAAGTTTGAAGATTGCTGAGCATTAGATCCAGAACCAGAATGATAGGTCTTCGTATGATCTGCCAACTGAGACTCTGATGAAAACTTTTGTCCACAATAACAAGAAATACTTTTGTGAGAAACTTTCACATGTTCCTGAAGACCTTGCCAATTTGGAAATGATTCGATACACCCATCCTCTCCACAATGATAAGAAGGCATTGCTGCATTTGCGTGACTTTTTTTAACATGAGATTCAAGACGAGCCTGGAGATCAAACTGTCGCGAGCAAAAAGGACACTGATGCTCTTTGCGAAAAGTATGGCAGTCAGATACATGCTTTCTCAGTTGGGACGCTCTTCGAAACGCCATCTCGCAGCCTTGATATGTACAGCGAACAGAAGGAACATGTGTTCTTTCATGTCTATTCAAATGTTGATTTGTATTAAATCCCTTGCCACAATATGAGCAGTAGAGTGGCTTTTCTACTGAATGAGAAAGAAGATGGGTTTTAAGATGGGAATCCCGGAGAAAAGCCTTTTCACATCCAGGAACAGTACACAAGTATGGACGCTCATCCTTGTGCGATCTTATGTGTTGTTCTAGAAGACAAGGACGAGAATATGCCTTTTCACAGTTATCCATAGGACATGGATACTTTTTAGGTCTAGGCTTGAGTTTTCGTGACGATTTCGAGTTTCCTTCTTGGTTCATAGAGGCTAAAAAAGGTTAGATAATTAATTATAATCAAGAGATAAACAAAACAAAAAATGCATACGGAAATATATAACTGAGCTAGTATTATATTCATTACCTTGCTCCGAAATAGAAGAGGTGGATTGTATCGAAGCGTTTGGCTGCATGATTTTAAATAGTGAAATTTTTAAAACGAGTGTATGATGAGGTTATTCAAAAAAAAGGACGGATACAAAATATTAAAAAAAAACGGTTTTCAACGTTTCAATGTGAATGGAGACTTAAATAATGATTTAAAGAAAAAAACAAAAAAACAAAAATATATATATATAAATATATATTTATAATACAATATTCTTTATTTCACACATATAAAATGTATATTTAAGCGAAAATATGAGAAGAAAAAATTTGAGGAAGGTTCCAAAAAAAGTTATTGGTTGAAATCTGGAAAATTTTTTTTGTCGTAAAATTTTTTTCTTTTTCAAATGAGGCGCCGAATTCCCCAAAAAGGGAAATAAGGGTTAGGATCATGGGTTAGGGCATTAGTACCAGAAATATTTTCATTAATCGACAATACAATGTGATTAGAAAATTCAAATTTATTTTGTCAGGTATTATACTATAAACCATAATCAAACCATATCTCTACACTTTTAAAAAAAGTTAAAAATTAATATCAGTATTTAAAATGTCTGACGGAGAAGAGCCGTAAGTTTTTGATATTAAAATAAAGGGGCTACGTAAATTTATATCTAACTTGATATTATAGTTATAATGAAAACTATGAAAATGCCTTTGAGGAAGATTTTCGAGACGATATTTCAGGCGACGAAGAGCAATTTGATGCATCTGGAAATTTAACTAGCGGCAATTCAATATCAGCTGATGGAAGAACAATAGTAGATTCGGGAATTCCACGAAAAAAATCAGCAAAAGAGTTAGCTGTGCCCAAAGACGAACGACTTACAACCCCTTATATGACAAAATACGAACGAGCCCGAGTTTTGGGAACTAGAGCTTTACAAATTTCCATGAATGCACCAGTTCTTGTTGACTTAGAAGGTGAAACAGATCCATTACAAATAGCTATGAAAGAGCTCGCTCAACAAAAACTTCCTCTTATTATACGAAGGTATCTCCCCGATGGAAGTTATGAAGATTGGGGATGCGATGAACTAATACTTCCTCAATAAAAATAATGAACTAAGCCTATAATAAAAGATAATAAAATAAAAGAATTTACTCATCAATATTATCACTAGAAGAAATGATACTGACAAAATCACCGTAGTAAAACCAATTCCCTTCAAGTCCTCCTGATTTATAAAACGAATTTAGGCAAGTGTTTATATCACCTTCTTTCATTCCACTTTTATATAAAAGATCCTTTAGTTCCTCTACTTTTATTCTGTACGGATTAGAACCCGTATTTCCCAAAGATGAATTTTCCTCTTCAAATATCATAAACGCGTTGATCAAATCAGAGGCAGGTGTTACTTTTCCAAGAGTTTCGGACATCATAGTCAAGAAGGATGAAAAGGTTAATGGTCGAGGCATTTCAGCTAACATATTTTTGATATACTCATCTGAACATGATGATCCTAAATTTTTGTAAGTAATGCTACTAATTTCCAAATAATTTATTTTATTCATACCTAAGGAAACGAGCATTGCCTTAAGATCAGAAAAAGATATACACCCATCTCCATCGTTGTCTATTAAATAATAAGCCTCTTTTAATTTTCGAATTTGGCTAGTGTTGAGTTGAGAGAAAGAGCCAGAGGTCCTTCGACGAGATGAAATAGAATCATCGGCAACCATTTTTTTTAAATATTTAAGGGATAAAATCTAATATTGTGATCGTAGTGAACAATTCCATGTATTTATAATTATAGTTTATAAATTATATTTTATTATAATTATAATAAAATTAGGTGTTGTTTTTAAAAATAAACAAACCAGATCACCTAACCCATCATGCGATAAGGATCACTCAAACAGAGAATTAATTAACTGGCATAATTTACCAAATGTCCTCAAAAAAAAAATTCCATTAAAAAATTATGTTTATACTTATATAACTTGCGTGGTGATTTCTTTTATAAATATATAAATAATTAAAGCCCATTTTCTCCATATCCTTTGCTATCCTCAAACAAATCAATAAGAGTAGCAGAAGACCAAGCTTGGGTAGGAGAAGAATCAGCACAAAACTCACCATCTTTGTTAGTTAATTCTGTCAAGCCAGCCCAATGAGAGGTACGGATCCACTGTCTATGGCCAATCATACGACGAGATAACTGTTGAAAGGTCTCCAAATTACCTGCCTCAGAACCTCTTTTTCGCATCATATCAAAATACAAAAATGCCCGAAGAAAAAAGCCGGTATTCCAAATCCATTCTGGACCTTGGTGATAGTTTCTTCCTTTTGCAGTTGAAAAATCGGTTGAATCTTCACTGTTATTGTAAAACGGTCTGTAATTCAAATCAGCTGGATCCAATGTAGCCATTCCAACAGGACCCCTAATTGTCCTATCTGCAATAGATATAGCAGTGATTGCATGGTCATTGTCAAAAAGCTCTGGAGCGACAACCATAGCAATCGAAAAGTTAGGACGAAGTTGATAATCCTCATAAGAACTACTGGATTTATACAGGTCCTTGTATATTCCACGTCTATGAATGATATGAGGATCAACATCATACTCAGAGTCGTCTTCAGGAGATGAAGGAATGAAAAAGCAGCGCTCAAAATTTTCTTGAATTTTGTCACTCCAACTTTTAAAAGTAACCTCAACATTATGTTGATTCATGACAGACTCATATGGGAAAAGACCCTTTTCATTAAGCTCAATAACAAATCTTAGTGTGCTCTTTAAGAGACCAATAATTTCAATAGCGGCTCCGTCACGAGGAGTTCCCGGATAACCCTGATTACCTGCTTTTGAGCTTTCGCCCATCTTATCCATCCATGTTCCGCAATTCCATGGATTTCCCCCAAAAACAAACCCATTTTCCCAATCAACAAAAATATGCTGGTTAAATCCTTCATCTCTCATTTGAGAGTCAAGATTGGGTCCAGCATTTGCTTCCCGAAAAGTAACACTTTTAGCATGACGACTGAGAATTTCGTAAAGGATATCTCTAATCGATGACTCATCTTGAAAAGCACGAGGATCATTAACAGGGACATAATCATCGTTAAGAGGAAACCGTCGTTTGACTTTTTCATCCAAAATTTTGTGACCTTGGGGAACCTTTTTTATGTATTCTTGAATAATTTGGGCAAAAAACCAAGTGGCATCACGAGCATTATACCTAGGATTTCTACCAGCATCAAGAAGATTAGGAATAAGACCGTGCTTCAAAGTTGCTCCAAAAGCAAGAATATGCTCTTTAGCTTCTTCAAATCGACCTGTTGACAAAAGAAGGCCACGCAAAGAAATAAAGACATCTCGACCCCAGCATCTCATATAGTCATGACTAAAATGTGGGAGTCCAGCTGCCATGCACCCCGATATTTCAAATGGGAAGAGCGACGTACTTTTAACTTTTCCAACCATTTGAATTGAAGTCAGAGCTAATCTTTGAAGAAATAACGTACCATTTTGAATCTGGGGGCTCATTAAAGAAAGGGCATGTTTTTTGCAAGCAAGATATGCGTTAACAATAATTAGTGCAAAATATCTCGGAATCATAAAACTAGGCAGAGGACGAATAGCATCGAATCTTGAAGTTAACCAATCAATATATGGTTGGATTTTGGGGAAGTTGTCTAGGTATTTATTAAGACGATTAACGGTATAATCCAATGCCCATTGTCCCTCTCTTAAGTGTTCGCAAATTGTATGAGCAAGGTTATTGTCGTTGACCATCTCTTGTAGTGGGCCAATCCAACCTACTAATCCAGCATAAACTAAGGTTCCATAATTTGGAATATTATATACACCATCTTTTCCCGAGCTATAATCACGCTCCTCCCCATCACATCTATACATGACAACATTTAAATCAAGAAAATCTAGTTCTGCAACAGCCTCTTCAGCACCCGACCTAACAAATGAATCAAGATCATCATCAATAGTACTAATAGAAGTTTTGATGAGTGCAATTGAGCCTTGTGGGAAGTGGTCTTTAAGGCTAATTGTAGTTGTTTTTGTATCTTCATCATAAAATATTGACGGTGAAGTTAGCTCAACCAGCTCAGTAGGTATGCCGTTCAACTGCTTATCGCTAGCTTGGTATGGTCCTGTTTGTTTTAAGTGACAGCAAATAACATTCTCTGCCAAAGTTCCACGAAGGGAAACATCATTAACTAAAATAGGTGTTAGATTTTACTTAAAAAAATAAAAAAAATAAAAAAAACTTACGTTGCTGATAACCTTCCTTGCTGAATTCTGTTCGAGTAATCAAAAACCAACCATCACCCGTTCTAGGGTTAACTCGGTGCACAGTAATATACTGTCCTTCATGGTGAACATGCATTTCTTCAGAATTGGTTTGACCCATTTCAGAATGAACATCATATAAAAGTTTTTTAATTTTAGAGATACCATTTCCAAAAGTGTATAAACGCTTTTCGGTCACAATTTCTAAGAGGTTAGGATAACATTCATCATATCCCATAACAGAACCAACTGCGCACGCACACATAGCGACAAGAGCAGCATTAGGTAAAGTATCTTCAACCGTTCTTTTTTGAGCAGGAGTCTCATTGTCATGGGTGCAATCCATAAACAAAGCATGTATATTAGAAGCCTGCACTAAATGGGATGCAATATTAGGGTCAGAAGACTCATCAAACGTTTCAAAAGTAACAAATGGCTGTTTAGAAAAAGACCCAATGGGTCTCCCCCCATGGCGGTGAACCAAACGAGAAAGTTCCTCAACTGACCAAGCCTGCATTGCTTCGCGAATTAATGAAGTAATTCCTAAACGTTCAACAAAAATTTTGTCCATCTCTTCAGAACCTGTGAAAAGTTCAGCAACAACGTAAAGATCCGGCCGAACAATTCGCGCTTTATCCAGCATGTACTCTCCAACATGCAATGGGGTTGAATGAGCATTATCAATTCGAAAACCATGAAAATATTTGGCCATAAGTTGTGTGTATTTAGTCATTCTTTCCCAAACATAAGGGCTATCTGATGGATGATTACCATATCGAAGTTTTACACAATCACCCCATATAATCACCTCACGGCGAAGATAAGCTCTCGACTGATTACTAGCAAAATCAATCAATGGATTACCATTCCAAATCCAACCATTGTTCACTAAAGAAACAATCTCTCCATTTGGAAAAGTTTTCACTTTGGTAAAATAAGTTTCGATAACAGGATTTGTTGTGGTAATCTCACCAAGTTTTGGGCCATGGGAATCAACTCTGGTATACTTAATTCTGTTATATAATTGAGTAAGAATTATGGCTGCATCATTATCATAATCCTGATAAAAAGGGAGGTTGATTTCATTCAAGATACTTAAAGTTGTTTTCTTGACAACATCTAAACTTTGAAAGTCAGTTTCAGAAAGGAAAGAAGCAAGAATATGAACAAATGATTCAATTTCAATCGACCTGTTATAACGACCTTCCCCAAAAACATTAAGATTAACACCCGTGTGAGAAGCAAAAAAATGGGCCGTGGATTTAAGGTCATCCTTAGAGTGATCAGGAATTTCAATTCGTGAAATGCAATCAGGTTCCTTAGCTATGCGCTCCCAATAAGCGATTATCTTTTCAGATAAAGTTGCAACATCAATAGTATAATACTCCCAAAGCTTAAGGTTATTAATAACTCGATCCTTAATACCGTTCATAATTTGAGAGAGATCCTCAAGATTATTAAGATATGTGGGATAGCCTAAGGCACTCAAATCAGCAGAAAACTCTAGAAGGGCATTATCAAGTTCTAAAGCTGGCTTCAAATGAGGAGCAGTTTTAATAGAATATCCTGCATCAGGATGATAACGAAGCCATTCAGAATTATGGGCAGTATGATTATATACAACATCAGTAAGTGACAAAAGGTGAAGGTCATGCTCCATATAAGAAACCATATTAGAAACATCACTTTCACCATTTGAAAAAGCCTCTTTGTCAAAAGAAAGTTGGTCATAAATTGAATATGGGGAATTACTCGAACCGCGTACATTTAAAGGTGTGAAATGAACCATGTTATATCCTTTACTTTTAATGTAAGAAAATTTTTCTTTCCACGTGCTGAAATCACCCATCCATTTTGAAATAACAGACTCAATGTTTAAGGAATTTAATGAAAGAGGCTTTCCATCTAGAAATAAACCAGCAGAAACAATAAAGTAAAATTTTTTGGTGCAACTTCGATCTTGGACTCTTCGGATATCAACTTCTTCCATGTATTCCGAGGGTGAGATACTTTCCACATCTTGAGAATCTTCCCTTTCAGAGTCATCTTTAGCAAGGTTAGGAAGATAGGTGGACGATGCATATGGTGATCTGTTTAAAGGTGAAGTAGAAGGCGTTTTTAGATTGTTAGAAGATATTTCCAGTGATTCCAAATCTTTGTCAGAAACCGTGAGATTATTAGTTTCAGTTTCAAGAATAGAAACGTCTGTAGAAACTTCATCAGATTCCAGGTCAATTGAAGAAAAATAAGGATCTTTAACAGGGACGTATGTAAAAAAGAAAGAATAAGCTCCAGAATGAGAAACTAAAATATCGAGATGTGTTTCTTTAGAAAAAGAAGCATTGATGGGATACTGATAAAATTTGGAACGAACAAACTGTTCCCCTGGAGGCGGAACATTGCAATGTAGAACACCTTGATTAATTATATCGGAAGCAGAAAATATAACAAGTCTTAAGATATAAGGCTCGTCATTGGGATTAGGTAGTTTAATGAATTGGCCTTTTCCCGCTGGAAGAGGCTCACCTAATTCAGATAGCGGGAGTGTATGAATTTGCATGTGAATAACTTGAATATCAATTTATATTTAAAAAAATTGAACTTATATATGAATGAAAATAAATAAATAAAACTAAAACAAAACAAAACTAAACAAAATAGGGAAAAAAAGAGAGTAGTGAATAAGGAATAAGGAAAACAATAAGATAAGAAAAACGAAGGGCAGGCTATTTAAGCTAGAAGAATAAGCCAACTTTGAGCCCAAGTGTCAAAGTGCACTATTATACAGATAAACATATCATATGGTGACCTATCATGATACGTTTGAGCCCATATGTAAATTCTGAAAATTACTTAATTCTGAAAGTTTCAGCACATTAGTAATATTCATTTCTTCGCCACGCTCATTATAATCATCCTTTAAATTAGTATTATTTCGACAAACATTTTGATTTCTGAATGAAAGCTACTATTAAATAAACGACTTTTTTTTTTTCTTTAATATTGACTATAATAATGGATTCCGAATTTCCCTCTTTTCAAAATGATAAAATGTTTTCATCGAATGAGACTGAAAATGATCTATTAAATTTTTATACTACAAATTTTGACGGCTTAAGCCCAATGTTGGATAATTTGGATTTTTCTGTAAATTCTAATAACGATACACAGAAAGGGAAATCGTTCGATGTACCACTAGCAATGTCTACTCAGCGAGATTCCTATAATGTGATACCGGGTCTTGAAAGTGACGGGACTCCTGGTTCTTCAATTTCGAGTTTATCGCCACAGTCTCCTTCTGGAATTTTATCAAACTCAACGATAAATTCATTTGAGCAATCACCTAGCAATGATTTGAATTTGCCAGAAAAGCGGAAAGCATCTGTTTCGGTTCCAAGTACTACCATCAATAGCAAAAAAAAGCAATCAGCCTCTACAAAGCCGACTCCTAAAAGGCCTGGCCGTAGAATCAACCCAAATGAACCAGAGAGTAAACGAAAAGCACAAAACAGAGCTGCTCAACGAGCATTTCGCGAAAGAAAAGAAAGACATTTGAAGGATTTGGAACAACGTGTAGAGGAACTGGAGAATGAAGCTCAAGAGACTAACACTGAAAATGAGTTTTTAAGGAAACAAGTTGAAAGATTGCAAAATGAACTTCGAAAGTTTAGAAATGGAAAATATTCTGTCCAAGAAACAGGTCAAAGTATAACACCTGCTTTTCCTGATGCAAAATTTACCTTTGAATTCCCTTTTTTCCAAGGTTCATCCGGCCCTGTGGATGGCGAGAATCAGAGTAATGAACAATCTCAGTTGACATATCATAACAAATCACCATCTGGTAGTATATCCTCGGGAGAAAGTTATAATGCTACATCTCAATTAACTTCCGACACTTCAAGCTGTGGAACAGAACCTAAAGAGGATTCATTTTGCGAACAGTTAAATCTTGCATGTGGAAACAGAGAAAATCCTATCCCTAAATACAAGTCTGTTAATCCACTTATTATATCAACACCAGACGTCTCCGGTACCTCTAATATAACTAATGATACACTTTCGGCGTCACCTGTTCCCAAATTGACCATAAAAAAAGAAGTTTCATCGTCTTTTGAGTTAGACTTTTTGTCTGATTATAAGGACCAAGTATTTGATTCAGATCTTCTGTCATTTGCTGATTCCTCGAAATCTATAAGTGTTTTTGATTCGATTCCATCTGTTCAATCAAATACTAGTGAAAATTCTATAGCTTTGAATGAGCCCCAGTTTGATAGTGATGATAACGACGAAGACAATGAGGTTCCTGCCCCATCGAAGCTTATGACTTGTACCGCTGTATGGGATAGAATAAGTTCCCACCCAAAGTTTGCAGATTTAGATATAGATGGTCTTTGTGCTGAACTTAGAACAAAAGCAAAGTGTTCTGAAAGTGGTGTTGTTCTTACTGAAAGTGATGTCAATAAAGTTCTTTCTTCTTTGAAGTAATAATATTTTTTAATAGGTTTTTTGTATTTTTATTATGTATATCAGCTATACTCAATTTATATTTTAACGGTTAGGGCACAGTAAATCGTACTTTACAAGATTATGAATCTAGAGATAAACGTTAGCAATTTTTTTTTTTTTCGAATGAACAGTACTTACATCTTGAATTGAAGCATTGATAAATTGTCGAGTTTCTAAAGCAAGCCAAACTTTAACCATAGATAAAACATCATCATCAAATGGATTTCCACGTTCTTGGGAACTCAGCTCTCTTAATATTGGGATCGAGCTTTTGAATAAATCCATACCAGGATCTAGCTGTCGACCTATACCTTCTAAAAGTAAAATGGAGAGTACGACAGTGATAAAGTCACTTTCCATACGAACATGATGACTGCGTACCATAGAAAGCATTTGAGAAAGAAGATCCCCAACTTTAACATTGCCTAAAGCAAAGGTACGCCTTTTAATATTTTGAACCAATCTTTGGGTTTTTAAAGCAAAAAAATCTGCATCTATAGCTGTTTCGGGTGTTCTTGATCTTTCAATCATAAGTTCACCAACACGATAACCATCAAATTCAGCAATTGCTTTAAAAAGATCAAGAAAGTTTCTTCGATTATTTTTGTTTAATTCAGTCACCAATCCAACATCTATAAAGCAGATTTGCGGTTGAAATCCCTTTTCCCAAAGATCGTCAAGTTTTGCCTGCCATTTGTCGTGATCTTTTATTAATAGCATTTCTCTGGTTATAGCATTGACATTGTCATCTTGATCGCCATAACCATGAAATCTAACATATATATTCCCAGGATGAAGATCAGCATGGATAAAATTGTCCAAAAGTAGCATTTTTAAAAATGCATCAAGACCTTTTCCAGATATTAACCGTTCCATTTTATTTTGTCCGCCACTAGAGTTTCTAAGAATAACATCCATTGGAATGGCATTTATGAATTCTTCAATTAACACCTGACGAGAAGAATGTTTCAAAAATGGTCTTGGAAATTTGATGTCACTTCGGCCAGCAAAGTTGTTTCTAAATATCTCTAAATTTGAAGCTTCTATTCGCAGGTCCATTTGGAGTCGCATCATTTGAGCAAAAGTCTCTACTTCACCAGGTAAAGAAAGCCATTCCATAGTTGGAAGTAAATTTATTATATTTGCAAAAAAACGCATAATTGATAAATCGCGTTCAACTGTCTTCACAACTCCAGGGTGCAAAACTTTAACGGCAACCCAGTCATGAGATGAATTTGCAATCTTGGCTTTATAAACTTGAGCAATGGCACCAACCCCAATTGGCTCTGGTATAAACTCTTCAAATATTTCCTCAAATTTTTTTCCATCAAAAGATTCCTCGATTATTTTTATCGTGGAATCTATGTTATGTGGAGTAGAATTTGAATGAAGTTTTGACATTTCGGTTGTCAATAGATCAGGGAAAATATCAGTGCGAGAAGCAGCCCATTGACCTAATTTAATGAAAGAAGGACCTGCTTGCTCCATGGCCCAGGTTAGATATCTATACCACAACTCAGCGCCAGGTCTATCATTCGAGGTTCCAACAGAAAGCTTATCAGGAGAAGTTGTTCCGTACGATTTTTTTGAACCAATAAATATCATAGGAAGTAATAACAAAACCGGGCCAAATAAACACACAAGCAATGCAAATCTAAAGCAAGTAGATATTGGCTCAGTTATGTAACGCTTAAACAAAGAAATGATCCAATGGGATTGTTTTTTTTCATGAAGTTGTTCTTTTTGAGACTTTAAAAAAAGGACTTCTTCACGCGTTTCAGGAACATCCACTTGATCACTAATACTTAAAGCTGCCGCAATGCTTAACGATGTTTTGAAAGGAAAATACCGAGGGTTGAATAATATACATTTTTGATATGATGATGCAAAAAATGTATTGAATCTAGGTCTTGTAAAAATTATTCGACCGCGAAATATTGGAGTAAAAATTATGGGTGGCCTTCCTCTTAAAAATGACGCAAACATTGTAATATTGATATGATGAATATTAGAAAAAATTAAAGTAAAATATGCAGAAGGACTTGTTCTGATTGTTGGTTAATACCAATTGTTATTTAACGTTGCTCTTTTTTAAAGTTCAAAACCTTACATTTTCTAGTTCATTGATAACCAGTTTTTAGTGATTTAATTGCGTAGCAAACAATTAAGTTGCCATTTAAAGAGATTTTAGGGCACAGATCAAATTTTAATTTTTAAACAAATGCCTGTTCCATGTGAAAATAAAAGTGATAAACTGAATGTTTTATTTCGACTATGTGTGGTCAACTAATTCAAAAACTTTTTAAATTTGTGTCGTCGTAAGTTGTTTGGATTCACACTACGTAATGAGAAACTCAAACGAACTCTCAGCATTAGCAAGCACTGTAGGAACTAAGTAAATAATCACGTGATCATCATTATTATTTGAGAAAACTAAATTCATAATTTATCATTTTCAACCACATTTGCTTATGACATAATATCTTCGGTTTGGACTACTTATTTTCGGATTTCACCGTAGAGTTAATGGCGCTTCACAAAAGTAAATTTAAAAGTTATTTTAAATAGCCGTTATACTACTAGTTGTTAGGATAATTGCTAAACATTGGTCTAGATCATTTTTGATGATCCTAATAAGGTGGATAGATGCGATGATCATGATGGTCAACGAATTTATGGCTATATGTTTTTGAGAACCTGTTTTGAACTCTATCCGACAGTTTCTTTGAAATAGTTTTTAACCAATAGTGCCTTGGTCAATTTCCCATATTAGTTGCTTATAATTATAAATTGCAATTAGCAATTATAATTATAATTATAATTATGCTTATAAGCAACTAAGCAGAACTAATTAGTTCTAGATTCTAGATTTCTACATAATGTACATACCTAATCATACATACTTTCGGTATCAGCCGAGATTTGTGGGGATCAGATATTAATAATATCTTTAATATAAAAGGAGGGGAAGACCCTACCTTTTAATTTAAATTTAACAATTTAAAGCAATACAACACACGATTTAAAAAATGTCACAAAGATATACTGTCCCTACTTATACTACTGGTAGTGGTAACCCAGTTACTTGCCCATTCGCAACTGAAAGAATTGGTACAAATGGCCCTCTTTTGCTTCAAGATAGTCATCTTATTGAAGTTTTGGCTAGTTTCAACAGAGAAAAGATCCCTGAAAGAATTGTTCATGCCAAAGGTACCGGTGCCTATGGTGTGTTTGAAGTTACACATGATGTCACTCAATATACATGTGCTCAATTTTTGCAGCCTAATACTTCTTCAAAGGTTTTTGTTCGATTCAGCACTGTAGGTGGTGAAAAGGGCTCTGCTGATACTGCTCGTGATCCGCGTGGTTTTGCTGTTCGATTTTATACTGAGGAAGGAAACTG
Source organism: Magnusiomyces paraingens (assembly GCF_902498895.1). Classification (NCBI taxonomy): domain Eukaryota; kingdom Fungi; phylum Ascomycota; class Dipodascomycetes; order Dipodascales; family Dipodascaceae; genus Magnusiomyces; species Magnusiomyces paraingens. The sequence continues at coordinate 4,989,056 of NW_022474068.1, forward strand.
TGACATTGTCGGAAATAATACCCCGATATTTTTCTTGCGTGATCCAGTGAAATTTAGCCCTTTTATTCACACCCAGAAACGCAATCCCAAGACTGGACTAAAAGATCCTAATGCTCATTGGACCTATGTGGTGGAGCATCAAGAGGCGCTTCATCAATACTTTTTGCTTCATTCAGATCGTGGCACACCTGCATCGTACCGTGAAATGCATGGCTACGGGTCTCACACTTACAAGCTAGTTAAGGAGAACGGGCAATTTGTATACGTTAAATTCCATTTTAGAGCGGACCTTGGCTTCAAAACTTTGAGCGATGAAGAAGCAACCAAGCTAGCTGGTGATGATCCAGATCACCATCGGCGTGATCTTTATGAAAATATTGAAAAGGCAACTTTCCATCTTGGACTCTTTGCATCAAACGATGACTCCTGAACAGGCCGAAAAAGCACCATTTTCAATTTTTGATTTGACGAAGGTCTGGCCTCATGCAGACTTCCCTCTTCAAAAAGTTGGCAAGTTAACTTTAAATGAAGTTCCCAAGAATTTCTACGCGGAAGTCGAGCAAGCAGCTCTTTCCCCATCTAACATGGTTCCAGGAGTTGCTCCTAGTGCAGACCCTGTTCTTCAGAGTAGACTGTTTTCTTATCCTGATGCTCAAAGATATCGTCTTGGAGTCAATTTCCGACAGATTCCTGTCAATTGTCCTCTTCATGAGTTCAATCCGCTTTTGCGCGATGGAGCAATGCGAGTTGACGGTAACCTTGGTGATTATCCTACTTATCTACCATCTTCTGCTCCTATCCACTACAAAGTAGTCCCTGGTATGGAACATCATGAACGTTGGGTTGGTACAGTTACAAGATTTCATTGGGAAGCTTCAATTGAGCAAGGCGATTTTGTTCAAATTCAATCTCTTTGGAATGTATTTGGAAAGACAAACCAACAGAAGTCATTTGTGGGAAATGTTTCGGGTCACTTGAAAAATGCCGATCCAGCAATTCAAGATCGTGTTTTTGATTTATTTTCAAAAGTTGCACCGGAATTGGGTAAATGGATTCGTGAAGAAACTCTCAAACTGTCGCCAAGAGAACCCAGAAAACTATAAAATTTGTAATATTGATGAATTAAAAAAAAAAAATCAAGCTATTTAGCTTATGTTAATGGCAAAATGTTGAGTACATTAAAAAGGAGTCATCAGAATCACCATTATCTATATAATTATATATATGAATAGTATTGATTTTGATATCTTATAAGATTATATATTTACGGGAACATTTTATTGTACTTCAGGGCAATAAATAGATTTTGATAGAGGGTTACCCGGCTTATGAAATAGCAACTAAATATTCTGTATGTGATTTTGTTGCTGATTTTTTGGAATTGGTTTCTAAAGTTGCTTGCTTTTGTTTTTTGTGATTGAAAAGAAAAAAAGAAAAAAACAATGTCTGAAAAGAAAAAGATAATTTATATCGTTGAACATATGGAAAATGAATTTTCTAGTTGGGTTCAGTTGGAATATTTATCGATTCAAAAGATGGTGGGAGAAAATAACTTTTATTTAAGTGGAGTTCCAGAAGATGTTAAAAATCTTCCAGAGTCATTGGAATCCAAACAGTTAAAATGGTCGAAAACTGATGTTACTAATTTTGAAAAAGTTATTCCCACGTTTGATAAGTCTAGGGTTTGTTTACTAGATCCCGCTGCCAGTGAAGAACTTTCACCAGAAGATTCAGAAAATTTTGATTTTTTTTTGTTTGGTGGAATTTTAGGTGTGTAATTTGTAGATAATTATTCAGTTTGACTAATATGTATTCTTTTAATTAGGTGATCATCCACCCCGAGATAGAACTGGTGAACTGAGGAAGCATGGGTTTCCAGGAAGACACCTAGGGAAAATTCAGATGACTACAGATACTGCTGTTAGAGTAACCCAAAAAGTACTTGCTGATCAGCAAAGGATTGAAGATATTGATTTTATTGATTTCCCTGAGCTTAAATTCAGTAAAAATGAATCTACTGAAATGCCTTTTAGATATGTTCGGGATAGCCAAACTGGAGAGCCTATCATGCCAGAAGTATGTGAAAAATTTACATATAAGGTATTTTGAAAATTACTAACAAAGTATTTAGGGTATGTTTGATCTTATTAAAGAGGATTCCAATAAATCATTGGACGATCTTATTCTTTAAGATTCATGAAGAAAATATACCAGTTATCAGTTCACTAGGAGATGAAAATATTGATGGCAAATCGGATTGGTTGTGGTTATTTATCCGGGTATTAGTATTTTACAGAGGAATAGGTCTTATGGAGAAAATTTTGATTTTGATTGTGTCTACCGGAAGTGAGAAAATAAGATTCCACAAGACGCAATCATTCAGGGTTTCAAAGTATAAGATATTGGGCAAGTTAAAAAAAAATTATGTAGTGAATAGATTAGAACATTGTAATATAATAAGTTCGATATTTGTGAATTCGCTAGGAGTTTTTTTAGAAGATTGCGAACATTTGAACAAAGCTAATTAAACATTCATTGAATAGAGCAAAAAGAGTATTGTATAGTGATGAAAAGGTATAATAAATATAGAGGGTAGTTTGTCAGGATATATTTCACGGGTTTGTTTGTTTTCATTGAAGGGTTATAGAATTAGATGACATCAGGATCAGTGTGATGCTTTATATTTCAGAGGGAATTTCGGTGCATTGAAAATTATGGTTGTATTGCAAAGGATGAAGGGTTGTGGAATGTGCAAATAGACTGGATAAAGCGAAAAGTCTAAATAAATATTTTGGGGAGATTATATATAGAAAATTATTTTTAAAAAGGGGGATACTAGAGAAAAATTTGAAAGTGTTCTCAGTAAATAAGTCTAGTTTTGAAAGAAAGATTCTAAAATATTGGTGAAAATTGTGAACGCAGAGACAAGATGGGGGATTAAATGAATATGATAGATGGTAATTTGATAGAAGAATTGAAAAGCATGACTAGGCGCAAAAATAAACTAGGTGGTTATTGTTTTTATTAGATATTCAGTAATATCTAGAAGTTAGTGTATTGGATAAAAGTGGGAAATTGAATTATGGGGGTAGTGAGGGCAATTAGAAATAATTGATTGGATGTGAATTTAATTATTTTATTTTATGATAATGATAAACAAAAGGAAGTGGAAGTGGAAGTGTTTTAGAGGGCGTTGAGAATTAAGAGTTGTAGGGGACCTTTTAATGTGAATGGGAGAAAAATTTAGAGAGCTGAAAATTGTAGGGAAGGCATAAAAATAATTAGCATGGAGAGAGTTAGAATTAAATTTCAGGAGTGAGGGGAGAGCACAATATAGAAAAATGGATGGTATGGTATTAGAAAGTAGTAGCAGAAGTCAGTCAGGTAAGTATATAAAAGGAATTGAATTGATAACGGAAACTGGAAGTAAAGTCATTGTATTAAAAATTGGTTAAATTGTTTTTGGAACCACATGATTTAAAATTAGTTGAAATAGTATTTTGCAAGTTAAATGAAATTTTTCACTGGGACTTTTTTAATGGACACCAACATGAAGTGTGAACCGTAATAAAATAAAGAGATCAGCAAAATGAACAATAACAAGTAGTATCTGTCAAGAAAAAGGATTTTGTGTATTATTATTATATTTTTTAACAATAGATTATGATTGATATGCAATTGTCGCTGCGAAGCAAAGGATAAGGCAAAGGGCAAGCAAAGTGTAAAGCGTCAAAGGGAAAGGGCAAGCAAAGAAGCAAGCAAAGCAAAGGGCA